>NC_090937.1:88118730-88421761 GCF_040938575.1 Ambystoma mexicanum | reverse complement strand
GTTAAGAGCCATCCGACTGATGACTCTCCAGAACAGATATGTCCTTGACATGATCACAGCTATGGATGGAGGAGTTTGTGAAAAAATAGGAGAACCATGTTGCACATTTATACCTTCTCACGACGAGGAAAATGGAACTTTAACAGAAGCTATAGGTATGCTGACAAACCTACAGCACCAGATGATCAATGAAACCGATGAAGTTGATGATTGCAGCTGGTTTGGATCACTGTTTTCATGGGTTCTACAATGGATGGCAGATGTATTGAAGTTCTTGGGAGCCCTGCTAGTGATGATATTACTAGGATTATGTGTTATCAAGTTGATAATCTCTCAATGCCAGAAAACTGCAAAGAAAGCCATAGGGATGAAGATCATGATTGATGTCAAGCCAGGATGGAAGCCCAAAGACCTGACTGATAAAGAAATAAGAAACTTTGTGAAGGCCAGCAGGCATGCGCCAGAAGGCACAAAGTTTCTCTATCCCAGGAAACACAGAAATGATGTGGGAAGATGGGTTTACTGTAGCCCAAATGGACAATGTCAGCTGATGACATAGGACAAGGACGAACACGTGAGAACAGCAGGAAGTCTAAAAGGAGTGATAAAAATATGGACCCAAAGAGACACTTCTTCAGACTATCATGTATAGACCCAGAAGACGAAGAAAGAATGGACCCAAGCAACAACGTGAAGGTGAATACAGAAGAACCAAGTAAAATGGATCCAAAGACAGAAGTGAAAGTGGTTGATGAATCGCCCAGAGGGGGGAGTGTGGAGGAGGTCCCAAATAAAGCCTGCACTCCAATCACCCATTTTGAAGTACCAGGAACGTTCACACTGAGATATGTGACGTATGATGAGCAAATAAACCAGGAGAGAGCTGCAGTAGGGCTCTGCCTAGTACCTATTAGAAAAACAGCACCTATTGAAGTACCCATACCAAGAAAACCATGGACAGTAAGGTACCCATTGAGAAAACCATATCAACAAATGAAACGAAATGAAGATCATCTAAGCACAGTCCCTGAAGAAACCAAAAAGGTCTTAATGGAAGACAAATGGTGACAACACAAGAACCCACAGTGACTCACAAATAGAAGAAACGACGACCAAGAATGATGTGAAGAGATGAAAAGCCATGAACATAGGGCATCGTGAACCTAAGACGAGAGGATGATGCCACATATATGAAACTCATTCTATAAGCATGATGAAGATATTCAACCAGTTCACGCATGTACATATGCTTGGAACTGCAAAAAAGCTAAGAAAACTGTGCAGCTTGCTATGCTTAGTAGAAAGATAGTGTGGCAAGTGCCACTATACATACTCTACCTCAAACAAAGCACATTATTATAGGTGTATTTCCACTTTGCACGAAGCAGACTCAACCAAGGGCTACTAAGGGCCACACGAGAAAAAGATTCACATTTAGCAAAATCGAGAAGAGACGGCTGAAACAAAACTCAACAGAGGCAACTGGTGCCAGGAGAGCCAAGGTCATATCAATAGAGAAGATGAACAGTAGCTAAAATTTATTGAAACTAAGAACAGAATGTCCTGCCTCCGGAAGGTCGAGATAAGAGACTAAAGGCAGGTGGTGGGTGAAAAGAGAATCAAATACACAAATTGATAGAAAAGAGGCAAATTCACGGTGTCTGAACCATGTGACCAGCCGAGCATGAAGAAGCATGAGTTCACACCTACGCATGGCACCAGGCCAGACAAAGATATCAGAACTTTTTCCAGACAGAAGATGCAGTCTTGAGGCCAACCACAGTGAACTAATTGACAAATGGCCACTAAAGTTATGATTGATTGTAACAATAATTGGAGGAAGGCCGGGTAACTGAGGGGCACCCTGCACCTGGCCGACCATTCTGCGTACTGCTAAGCAAAGTGGAAAAGTATCCATGGGGTTGGTGCCAACCCAATCACAATGGGCCAAATAATCTAGGGTCCTATAGTTAGCAGAACCAATAGGAAGTCATACTTTTAGTGATGTCGGCAGTAGTCATTTTGAAGGTATGGCTTAGATGCCCACCTGACAGTGTTTACCCAATGTTAGGGAGAATTCTCATTCTAAGGCTAATTTCCCTTACCTAGTGAGTCCCTCAGCAGCTTTGCTGGATTTCTGGAGTTTATTTTTTCCACCTGGTAAGAGTGTGAACTTTTTCCCACTCTTACCTATGTTTTGCCATGTGTATTTCAACTGTTTTTGTGATTGTGGACTCTGGAGTACAACACCTCAGTAGCCCCAGTCTTTGTGTGTTACACAGCACCTTCAGTGCAGTGACACAGGGTTGTCTCTTAGACTTCCCACTGACTCAATTTTTCTGGGGCTGACTACTGTCCCCCAGAAAGGGGTAAAAATGCCATTAACTTTACATAGTCACTTTTACCACGGATCCAGTACGCCCCATCATATATGGAGTATTGGAAAGGGTTAATTCATAGCCCTTTTTATCTGTGCCTATTGGAGCATTGTTTTGCTCCCTTAAAATTAAGACTTGGCTAGTGGCAGTGATATCTATTCTAATTTTCCTACCACAATTATATTACATAACGTGGTACCGTTTTAGACTATATTAGTAGCCTCGAACTTTAAACCCACTTGCCCAAATACTTTTTATTTTGGCTCTGGTTGGGTTTAATCACCATTTCTTTTTGTTAAAATCCTTCTTGGGTCTTTCTTTGCGGGGCAAACCAGGTTTGCCTCCTTTGTTCGCCGACCTTTGGCGGGCTTCTGACCAGAAGCCCTCCTTTGGCGTCTGGGTGTCTAGGTGGGCTGAATGATAGGGAGGGGTGTAGTCACCCCCTGCACAGGGTCTCCTTGGAGATCCAAGTCACACTTTGTGTTGATTGGCTGAGGTGGTTGTCTCGGTTGGACAACCCCCCTGCTGAGAGAATGACAGCCAGTCTGTGTGAATGGGGGATTTTGGCATAAAAGGCAGGACTCTTGGACTAGAAGTCAGAGTCGCCACTGGAACTCCAAGGAACCGAAGAGAAGCAGAGAAGAAGACGGCTGCTGCAACCCCGAGTCCCGGTGAAGCCCTGATCCAGTCCGGAGTTTTCTTCCCTTGAGCTTGGTGGGATCAACCAGCTCACCCTTTCTTCAGTCAGAGAATCCTCTCCTGGATTGAAATCACTGCTGTGCTGTAGTGGTCCGGATAGCCATCAGAAGAGCCCTCTCCTGATTTAAAGGAGCGCACCTTTTATTCATGGTGTCTTTTTCGCTGCTGCTGGCCTCATCCCTGGGTAGTGCAGATCGCTCCAGACGTCCTCCTTCTTGTCCCCACGACTGAAGCCGCAGGAACCGTAAGTCTGCTGGAACTACCAGGAACAACTGCCGTAGCACCAGCTTTTCTCCAACGGAATAAGGTACTGTGCACATTTGGTCGTTCTCTCCGTCTGACCATCCGGAATCGGGGTGAACCCTTTTCCTCCTCAAGGATTTGTCCTTTCTTCCTTCCCTCTTATAACTTTTCCTTCCATCTGATAATATCTAAGTACTCTTGGCATCTCGAATCTCGAACTGTTCAACGTGTGATCCTCGGCAACTGAGCATCTGCTCCATGGACACTGGCACAGGCCTATTGACTTTAATCTGTATCTTTGAATGAGTCCTCTGATTCCCTTGCCTTTACAAAAGTATTGCCTGTGATTTTATCCACTTTTCCCTTGCTTGAAATTCTAAAGTACAGAGTGTGTTTTAACTTTGTGAGCATTTCTATTCGCGGGTAAGCGTTAGTATCGCAACGCCGGTCTGTCAAATCCTAATGTACTTATCTTGAATTTGCTGGAACAAGTAGAATTGGTTGTGTGTAGTGTATTTTACGTGTGGTTTTGAATTTATAGAAGTGAAGTGTTTTGTGAACAGATGGTTTAAAATAAATGTACTTATATTTTTTACCTGAAACCTTGAGTCAGTGTTTGCTTGAGTCACAGTAAGTGCGGTCCTTTGTGTAATCTCTACTACTGCTCATTTGCTCTTGAGATAAGTCTGGCTGCTCCGCTACTGCTACCACTTTAACAGTTTACAACAGGCTTGTACCAAAGGTGAACTTATATTGCCACTTGTAATCTTAATTGTGTGTAGTGGTCCCTAAGGGCACTGCACAGGATTCTGCCTAACACCCAATCCCCTCACTCCGTTACCATATACAGATATAGTACCTATATTAAAGTTATCGTTTCCTAACCAATAGAATTGCTTGTTAACTTCTGAGTGTTACACGTCAATGATGACGAGTTTTTAGTATAAATGTTTCAATTTTTATGAAGTTCGTTGGAGTTGAAGCGAGAAGGAAGATCGCACCATTGCTGATATTCATAACTCCCCGTTTTTTGTACTTGTCATTAAACGGACTCCCTTTGCTAAACTGTTTGAGTTTTCCTTATTGATTGGTGTTAAAGTATAAATCTGCACCCCCATCCATCTCACGGGTGCTGCTATCTTATCTTAAAGTGCTTCTGAGCAAACCCCAACTCTATGGGCCGGTTGGGTGTCTGGGTGAGATACATGATGACATCCAGACTTATGAGCAACCGGGAAGCAAGGGTACAGCTCATAGAAACCCTGCAGGTTCTCTCAGTGGATCTGGCTTTGAGCATAGGCAGAACATGTCTGGACATAATCTGCATCTTCTTAAAGCAATCATGGCCACCAATATAATCACTGTAACAGTTGCATGGTCTTCTTGGTCGCTGTGTCTCTATCTACCTTGCTGTCATGACACAATCTCAGTGCCTGCTCCCTCCTCGGGGGTTTGAAGTTAAAATCAGTCCCGGAAGTACGATACTCTTTTGGTAATCAAGCAGCACCATTTGGGGTGTCGTAGGCTCCATTGGTAGAGTGCTGGTAGAAAATCCATGGGAGTGGTCCAAAGACACACCAGCTTTCCAGGAGAAAGAAAGGGGTGCCACTTAGCTTAATGAAATGGGGAGCATGAATCTCGTAAATACCTATTTGTGTGTCTGCTTTTGTATGGGATGTCCAAGCTGGAAACTGATGACAAAATCATATGCTGAAAAAAAGAGGCCATCTGGCTAATCTCGGATTGGAACACTCAGTGGACCATACAGCCAGGTGGTTTTTAAGATCTGAGCAAACTACAGTGGCGGCTGGTGATTTTTTTAACTGGAGGGGCTTACACTTATGTGCCACATATAAGCCACAGCGAACAAGCGTAGTGAGGGAGCCTGTAACCAATTAAGAGTGGATCGGTAGGGTTCTCCCCCGAGATTTTGTCAAAATACTGTGTTAAAATGGTGCATTCTAGAGCACACCTTTTAGAAAAATTGGGTAAAAAGCCAAACAGTTTGCAATTGGTTTTATAGGGTAACCCATGAAAAAATACAATAGATGCAAGTCACCAATAGTGCACAGAAGCATTTCTCCAACACATTTTCATGAGGCCTTTTCGCACAATATGTGCCAGTATAAAACATTTTCACACTGGCTATGCCCATACATTTCCATGCTGACTGCACCATTATACCCTAGTATTCCCATATAAGAACATACTCATGTTTGCTTTGCGCATAATGCCAATAGTGATACTATAAGAAAACACGTCCATGTTTTTTCTGCCAATACGTGGCAGTATCCCAACGTAACAACATACTCCAATTGGCTGTACCATTCAAAATGCATGCCCAGGTATGAACACATGTCCAAACTGGCTGCACTAAAATGCAAGTTGGGCTACATAATAACACTTATCATGCATGCTTTATCAAAGATGGCCAACACAAAATGTCATACCGCAATAGGAAATGGCTTGACTCGTTGCATAAAAGTGTCAGTCTTGCTTCATGATAACACTTATCATGCTTGCTTTACCAAAGATGCCCAATACAAAATGCCATACCACAATATGAAATTACTAGATTGGCTGCATTGAAATGCCAGTCTAGCTACATAATGACACTTAGGTTTGTTTTTATCAAAGATGCTCAATACAACATGTCATGCCAGAGTAAGAATATTACCACTGATCATGCTTGCTTTACCAAAGATGCCAATACAAGATGTCATACCACAATAAGAAATGTCTAGACTGGCTGCATTGAAATGCCAGTCTAGCTACATATTAACACTTATCGTGCTTGCTTTATCAACCATGCCCAGTAAAAAATGCCATGCCTGCTCCATGGTGCGCCAGCGCCTTGCACTCAGACATAGTCACATAAATGATGAATTTGATTATGAGGCGCTGGGGTACACAGTGGGCTGATGCTGGCCAAGATTTGGGGTCCCCGGGCACAGCCATAGCACTTTTACTGTGCATAGATGCCCAGTAAAACCTGCCATGGCTGCCCCTGAGGCCCAGAGTGCCTCAAAGGCACACATTAATTGTTGTGCATGCGAGGTGTTGGGGGGCCCAGTCATGGTATTCTTTACTGGGCATCTATAAGATGCCCATTAATAAATGGCATTCCCTCCCTCATTGCTTTACAGCAGCTCACATGCAAAGATAATCAGTTATGTGTACATGTACATGTTTTTGTTATGCTATGTTCAAGTTTTTTGTACCAAGGTACAGGGCAACCAACACCAAAATGCAACCTGGCTCTATGACTGAAAACACAGGTATCAGAAGAGCAGTGGGCTAGAAGAGTAGAGTTTTCAAAGCTTTCCTGAAATGTATATGAATCGGACAAACACGAAGGGCAATAGGAAGGGCATTCCACAGCATGGCAGCTCTGACCGAGAAGGAACTGCCTCCAATTCTTGCATGACGAACTCTAGGGACAGCCAGAAGGGACGGTCCGCAGAGTGCAGTGCTCAAGCAGGAAAATAAGGTTGACATTTCGACTGCAGATACTCTGAACAAGCAGTGTAATAAGCCCTATGCACTAAACAAAGGGATTTGAAAGACACAGGGGTCCCACTGGGAGCCAATGGAGAGAACGGGTGAGATATGCTCCCGATATGGAAAACCAGTGGCAAGGCGAGCAGCAGAGTTTTGAAGCACCTGTAAACGATGTACTAAATAATCTGGCTGAGCCAGATATAAGGAGTTACAATGGTAAATCCTGCTAAGAAAGAGGGCAGAGACCACTGGGGCCCCCAGGTGGAGCAGAATAAAAGGCAGGACCTTCCTGAGTATTTTCATTTGGAAATGGGCAGCCTGACAGACCGAACCAATCTGAGAGGCCATAGAAAGGGAGGCAGATAGTTTAACACCCAGATTTTTGACAGTCCCAACCACCGCAGGAAAAGGACCCAATGCAGACAGCCAGAAGGACAGTGTCCACAGAGAGGGGACAGTGTCAGCGCCCACAACCATAACCTTGGTCTTATCTCCATTAAGTTTTAGCCAATTTTCGCTCATCCAGCATCCCACGGCTAATAGGAAATCTCGCAGCTAAGTGGCACTGGCAGGATAAAGTAAATCAAGCCGAACCAAAATCTGAGTATCGTCAGTGTACCAGTAGCATCTAAAGCTGTGGTAGTGGATGAGAGTGATCAGAGGCTGAACATAGATATTGAACAGTGTGGGAGACAAGGCCGAGACCCGTGCAACCCCAGATAGCAGAGCCTCGACTGCAGAAAGAAAGGTTGAAGTAACAGCTGCCGAGACCGGTCAGGTAGAAAAGGGCGAAACCACGAAAGAACAAAACCTGACATACCAGCAGCTGTCAAACGACTGATCAGGATGGCGTGATCGATGGTATCAAATGCAGCTGAAGGGTCCAAAAGGATCGATGCCGCCACACCAGCCTGATCCACAACAAGCGTCAGATCATTGAGCACTGAAACCAAAACAGTCTCAGTGCCCCGGCCCGGTCTAAAACCTGACTGGAAAATGTTGAGCACAGCCGGAGACTCACAGAACTTTACCAATAGAGGGGAAAACAAAGATGCAAGCAACTTCATGAAGAAAAGAGAGATGGGATGAAAATTAGCAGGAAGAAGTGGGTCAAGAGCCGGCTTTTTCAGAAGACGAATCACTGTGGCACACTTCAGAGCAGAAGGAATAATCCCGGGTGAGCAAGAGAGATTGACCGTGGCAGTAATCTGAGGCAGGAGCAGCGAGAAAATGTCTTTCACCACTGCCAACGGGATGGCATCAGTAGGGGAGGCAGACTTCATACCTGCAACTGCTAAGGTCAGATCTGCCACCATAAATAATGGAAAAGAATCCCAGCAGGCATCAGGAGATGGCATAATCCCTGAAGCTGAGGAAAAGGAGGAACCAGACATGACCCGGGAAGGATCATGGTCCAACAAGATATGCTCAGGAATGTTATCAATTTTATTAATATAAAACTTAGCCAGAGAGTCACGATGCTCTTGGGAGAAAGGCATAGAGTTGTCAGAAGAGTCCGAGGTAGAAAGGGAGCAAACTACCCTAAAAAGATCTTTAGGCTGGGAGATGGAGTTTTCATTTTGAAGAGTACAGTAGTTTCATTTAGCAAGCTTAATAGCCGCATGATATAGAGAGGTAGTAGTACAGAAGGCGGAACGATCCTCCACTGTATAGGAGGAGCGTAATTTGCATTCAGCTTGCCAACGTTTAAGACGAAGGGACTTAAGGTCCTCACTAAACCAAGGCTCAGACGGCCACCTGCGGACCAGAATCTTGACCAATGGCGCAACCAAATCAGCAGTGGTGGAAAAGATTTCTGATAAGGCACCAAAATCAGCAGAGGGTGCTGTACTACAGCCAGTAATAATGTGTGCAGCCAGTGAGGAAGTGTCAACCGCCCGCCAGTTCCGCTTCTTGACCCTCTGTTTAACAGAGGCTGAGGGGGGGTCAGAATGGTCAAATACAAAAGGTTTAACGAGGTGATCAGACCACGTAATATGAAAAGGGGAAGATACCATAAGAAGATCATGCTTTGCAAATACCAGATCTAAATTATTGCCCTAGTTGTGGGTCGGTTCAGCAACAAACTGCCACAGTGAAATATCATCCATGGCAGCAATCAATTTAGCAGCAATTTTGTCAGAGGGATCATTACATTTGTAGTTAAAATCGCCAACAATAATAAAATTGGAGTACTGTAATTTTAGTGATGCAACGAAATCAGTGAAGAGGTCAACAAACGTTGCATCACAACCACGGGGCGATAGACTATTAAGACATGAACAGTCTTAGAAGCTGACAGAGTCAGATGCACAAAAAGTGCCTCAAACCTAGAGAAAATGGGCAAGGGAATAACAATAGTTGCAAGTGTAGATTTTCCAATGAAAGCAACACCCCCCTGGATGACTAGATACTCGATGAGATCTGAAGATGTTGTAACCAGCAGGGAGCATCGCTACCACTGCTGGTCCAGAGGACTCAGAAAGCCAAGTTTCGCTGACAAATAGGCAATCAGGTTTAAAATCAGATAGTAAGTCATAGCAATCCGCAGTGTGGGCAAGCAAAGACCTTGCATTGCAAAGTAAGCAATTCAGATGATGTAAATTAGACTCAGTCACTACTGCGTTAATAACCGATTTACCTACAATGCCCACCGGCCAGCAGGTATCAGAAGGGGCCAAATCAATGATTTGTGTCCGTCTTCTAAGTGACACAGCCTTATTAACACCAGCAGAAGATGAGGTCTGCCCCAGCCACCCTGCCGGGTCCCGGAGGCGTGCCCACTGCGCCTGTCCGCCGCGCACGTAGGGAAGCACATAGGTGCCGTGTAGTGAGGGCCACGTGACCGCGAGATACGCTGCCACAAAAGAAAGACTATGAAGTGTAGTCTCTCAAACATAGAAGAAATACTATGATTTCACCCCCCCCACCCCCCAGTGCTGCGATGAGGCAAAAGTAAACCACACACACAGGGAATTTGGGGAGCAGGGAAACAGACAAAGATAAATATAATATTGATAAAAAAATCAGGCGAGCGATAAAATCACACAATACAAATACACTGAGTAACAGTCAAGAGCTAACCTGCTCTCCACTGGCAATTTAAATGCTGTGCCGTCAGGGCCACGAGACCGTGAGATACGTGGCCACAAAAGAAAGACTAAGAAGTGTAGTCTCTCAAACGTAGAAGAAATACTACATTTTCATTCCCCCAGTGCCGTGATGAGGCAAAAGTAAACCACACACACAGGACGTTTGGGGAGCAGGGAAACAGACAAAGATAGATAAAATACATGCAAGGTGCTTGGGGGATTAGGGGCCAGGCTTGACATTGTATGTGAGGCACTAGGAATCCCAGTGGACTGGCCTGGCATAAACACATAACCACATTGATTGTGTGTGTGTGTGTGGAGCTCGGAACCCAGCGGACAGGTGCGTCATTTTTTTACTGGGCCTCTATGATACCCAGTAAAAAAATACATGACTGCCCCCTTGGCCCCAGTGCCTCACACGCACATGATGAATGTGATTATGTTTATGCTAGACGCTCGGGGCGCAGGGGTCAGGTATGGTATTTTTTACTGGACATCTATCATAGATGCTCAGTAAACAAATGACGCACTTGTTCCCTGTGTTCCGAGCTCCTCACACTCGCACAAAATCAATGTATTTAGGTGTGTTTGCCAGGCATTGGGGGTTCAGAGGGAGGGCATCATGGGATGTCCAGTAATAAAAATACCATTCCTGTCCCCTTGGCCGTACAGAGCCAAACACAAGCACACAATCAAAGTGATTGTGTGTGTATGCAAGGCGCTGGGTGGCCCAGAGGGGCAAGTATGGTATTTTTACAAGACATCTTGTACAGTCAAAAAATACAGTTCCTGCCCCCTAGGTTCCACAGCGCCTAACACATGCCGACAATCAACGTGATTATGTGTGTTTTTGATGTTCTTGGGGTGTCCAGGGGGCAGGCATGGTATTTTTCAGAAGATATCTTGTCCAGTAAAAAAATTCCATCCCTGTGTAGAGGAGGTCCCAGATATGGCCTGCACTCCAGCCACTCATGTTGAAGTACAGAGAATGTACATACCAAGGTACGTGATGTTTGAGGAACAAATGAACCAACAGAGAGCTGCACTAGGACTCTGCCCAGAGCCCATCAGAAGAGCAATACCTGTTGAAATGCCTATAACCAGACAACAATGGGCAGCTCGGTACCCGCTTAGACAGCCGTACCATCAGCTGACACGAAATGAAGATTACCTACAGACTGTCCACGAAGAGACTCAAAGACCCTTAATGGAAGGTGAGTGGTGACGACACGAGGGCCCGGACAGGCTCACAGATTAACAAAACGTCAGCCAAAGGATGACACACTAAGACGAAAAGTTATGAATATGAGATGTAACAGACTTAGAAGAGAAAACGATGTTGAAACCTAAAGAAACATAGTTGTGAAACAAGATGGAATTATTCAACCAGCTAACGCTTGGAAATAGGCTGGGAACGCAAGAAGCTAAGAAAACGGTACTGCTTGCTATGCTTAGTAGAAGAATAGAGCGGCAAGCGCCAAATATATATCTACCTCAATAAAGCACACTATACAAGTGCGACTCCATTTTACATAAAGCAGAAGTATGCCCAGACTGCAAGGGGCCTACCAGGCCGAGATTCCTATACCAGCTAAATCCAGGAGGAAGGAGCAGAATCGAAACTCAGTAAGAAGCAGATCATGCCTGGGAATTCGAGGTCAACCTAAGGAAGGGATGAGAGTGGCAACCTCGGAGAATCGAAATTTATGAGCATAGCAGCCAGCCAGTGAAGGTCGAGATAAGGAGGCCCCAGGCAGGTGGCAAGGCTAAAGGGAATCAAATACACGAAAAAGAGGAAAATGAAGCAGATTCACTGTGTACTGACACCTGACCAGCTAGGCGCGAAGAGGCACCAACGTCTGATGTCACCCAGAACCAGAGGATGCCATAACTTTTCCCAATAAAAAGCTCCAGTTTCGAGGCCATCCTCAGCCAACTAATTGACACATAGCCCTAAAGTACTGATTGATGGAAGAAAGGCAGGGTGAATCATGGGGCACAAGGCACCTGGGTGTCCATTCTGCATGCTGCTAATTAAAGTGGAGATTTATGACTAGGGGTGTAACCTACCCAATCACAATGGACCAAATAATCTAGGGTCCTATAGCTAGTAGAACCAATGAGACGTTGTACTTGTAATGATGACTATCACGAGTGATGTCGAGGGAAGGACGTAGACGCCCACCCGTTAAGAGTTATCCAATCCTCACGCTCTGTTACCATATACAGATATAGCACCTATACTTAAGTTACCTTTCCCAACCAATAGAATTGCATGACAAACTCTGAGTGTTACATGTCAATTGATGACGAGAAACTGCTATAACTATTGCTGTCCGAATTAAGAATTTGGGAGTTGAAGCGAGACAGGCGATCGCAACACTGTTGATTTCCATTTGTTTCCCCGTTTTTTGTATTTGTCATTAAACAGACTTCCCTTTGCCAAACTACTGAGTTGTCCTTATTGATTTGTGTTGGAGTAAGAGAATCCTGCACCCCATTCTCCTCAAGGTGCAGCTATCTCGTTTTACAAGTACTTGAGGGCGAGCTCTGATCCCATGGGCCCGTCAGAGGTCGCTCCGCCCTCCTGTACACTTGGTAGCGGAGAGGATGGTTGTGACCATCAACTATTGATTTATTATTGATAAAACACCTATTGACCGTCGACACGAAGTAACTCTAGGTCATCGGCAATATCACGAGTCCTTCGCCATTTTGGCCGAGTACACTGTGAAGCTTCCCGTGGACAATGATAGTGTAATCATGTCCTAAAAAACTGCAGTGGGTTTGAAGGCACCCGTTTTAAAAACAGAAACCCTTCCATTCCTAAGGGCAGTGAGCAGGCGAAAGGCCAAAAAATAAAAGAGGTAAAGGAGGCGGTGTCCCGAGGATCCAGAGAGGAACCATGCGAGCGGTGAGTGAAACAAAAAAATTCAATACTTTGGCAAATGTTTTATAGGCAGTAGAAAAAGTAAGGGAAAGGTAACGGAGGGAGGTGGGAAAAAACAAAATAGTTAGAAGTAAAGAAACACGGTATATATATATATAAGGGGATAATGACTCTGGTATAATTGGGAAAACAGAGGTTACCGGGAGAGACACCTGAGAGAAAACAGAGGTTACCGGGAGAGACACCCGAGAGAAAACAGAGGGTACCGGGGAGGACACCTGAGATAAGAGTGAGAGGATTCACCTTGTTCCTGCGCTTTAATATAGCGGTCAGAAGAAACGTGAACTCATAGTGCCACATAACAGGGAACGATTAGGATACGACCACGTTTAAAGACGTCATTAAGGGAGTTTGTTTACACCCCATGTCGGGGTATTGATTAGAAGGCAGAGATATTTGTGTCCAGCTGGTGTCTGTCTAGTATGTCAAGTGTCTGTTTTACATGTTCTGTTATATGTCACATGTAAAGAACTGTGTATCATTGATTGTTTGAAACGAAGTTTGGGTTTTACGCAATTCTGTAATTGAGAAAGAATCACACATGGATTGATGTTCTTGAGTGAATTGATGATATAAAATCTTGGCAGGAAAAGATTGGATTGGAACTTGCAGTATTTGGTGCTCGCTCATATTGTTGGGAGTGTTGAAACTGCATGAAAATATTGTTGGGAACAGAACTTGAGCATGGAGTATATTACTCCACTGGCTCACTTATGTAAACAATTGCCTAAACATGCACCAAAGCTTAAGAAATACAGTACTGAGTGGGTTATGGGTACTGCCCACAAAATGTTTATGCCGTGGCCACAGAACAGGTCCTTATCTAAAGCCATTTTACAACATATGATGACTTATCTGCATGCCACATATACTGGTAAAAAACTAGAGAAACGACTCGCTGTTCTAGAACTTTGGAAAATGTTTGAACAGTCGAAGGAAGAAGAACCACCTGCTGACTGGATATTAAACGTGTGCACAGAGGGGGGTGAGACGCCTACCGTGCCACCAGCCCCACCGGAACTAGAAACCGAGGGAAATAAGCCTGAGGGACTTTACCCGTTACGAGAGTTTAAGGCAGCCATGGGATACAGCAACCCCGCATATGAGTCGCCTACGTATAGTAGTGACGACAATAAAGGAAAAGAGCAGGAGAAGAATCTCACCTCCGCAGTCCCGAGGGACAAGGAGAGACGCAATGATGAAAGGAAGGATCAGGCACAGATTAGTGCACTTATCGATAAAGAGAGAGAGGGAAAGAAATGGAAAGGAAGTGAAGACAGAACTGATGAGGTAGCATTCGCAAAAGATGAATTGATGGGAGGACAGCTATTGTTGAAACTCGATGGGAAAGGAAGTGATGATGTGAGACCGAGAGAGAAGTCTGATGAGATGCAGAAAAGGGAGAGGGAGAAGGATAAGGAAATTTAGGGACGAGAGAATAAAAAAGAAGAATAGGCTGAGGCGAGAACAGCTATATCGCGAAAAGCAAGGAAAACCGCTCAGTCGCAAACAATGCACAGTACAGGCAGAACCTGTAAAGGTTGGAAGAAGAGCAAAGAGTATGTGCAAAGAGAGTGAAGAGACGAGAAGATGAGGAAGTTAGAAGGGCAAATGAGTGTAGAAATGAAAGGAGAAGGGAAGAAGATAAGACTAGAGAAGAAGCGAGGAAGCGCAAGGAAGTCGATGATGATATTGAACATAAGCATAGACCGAGGGCACGGGATCTTGAATATTTGGAGCGGGAATTTAAAAAACCCAGTCCTGTTGTAGAATGGGAAGACATCAAAGAATTCTTTCCTGGGTTCGACTCAGTACCAGGCACTAGTGGGACAAATATTGAAGATGACTTCGACACCAGAAGCATCGGGGAAACGATTGATAAAATATATGATGAAATGGGGTTGGAACCATTATCCCAAAGGGAAAGGGAAGACGAGCGCTTGGAAAGCACTCAGCTATATGACACTGAGGATGTCACCCAAAGTAGTGGGAGCATGAGGCTGTCCCTGGAAAAACTAGAAATTAGTAAGAATGACGAAGACACAAGGAGTTGCATGAATTGGGAACAATCAGTGTCCGACTCCGGAGAGGAAATGGAGGACGAGACAAATGAAGAAGGTAGACGGCGCGAAAAGCGGCTCCCAAGGGACAGAGGGGTATGATGGTCAGATGCTAGCGAGTCCGCACCAAGGACATCGAGGTCTGCCGCGCAGCCGGACTGGCATGAGGGAACACCCCATGGTCAGAGGGGGGTGTCAGCACCCGCCTATGTAGACAGATTGAAGACATTGGCAGGTAGATGGCGATGTGGGAATGCTGCCCCAGCGATAGACAGGAGAGCTATGGGGAGAGAGAAGAAAGACTGTGCATTCCAATTCCGGTTGCTAGAAAAGGGGGGAGTAAGACCACAATATATTCCATGGCCACTCGTGGACCGAGAGAACCTGAAAAACAAGCTTCCAACGCTGACATTGGGAGCTGGGAAGTGGCTACACGAGTTAGAAAAAATGACAGGGGGTGTCACATTAGCTATAGGGGACATTAAGGGCCTCTTAATCGCCATACTTGGTGAGAGAGCAGACGATGTGTGGAAACGGGCAGGGTACCCTGGTGTAACCATAATTAATACTACCCATGACGGAGCGCCATTTAATAATTGTAGAGCAGCAGTGTGGAAAGCGCGACGAGTGCTATATCCAGACACTTCCGATATAGGAGCTATAATGACTCAAAAAATGAAGGAGTCAGAAGATCCGTTAATTTATATCCAGAATTTCCAAGACGTGTGGGTGCTCGAAACGCATGAATCCTGGATAAAATCTATACCTGTATTCTACCACATGTTGTGCCGAGGGTTGCCAGAATCCGTGCAGAAACAGCTCAAGAAATTGGTAGGGGTAGAAGCTAAACCTTGGACTGAAATACAAGTGACTATTGCACACTACTGTAGACTGTGGCAAGAAAAGAATCGGAAAAAGGAGGCAACTCGTAAGGGTGAGGAAGCGAAGCTGGTACTTCGAAAGCATACTATCGAAGTATGCTTTCGAAGGAGCCATGCTGACCAACCCAGCAGAACAAAACATGCAACGGGTGGCTAACCTGCTGCAGAACGACCAGGGTAACGTGGGATTTTACCCGAGGGGAAGGGGATTTAGAGGAAGAGGATTGCAAGGTAATCAGGGAGGTTTCCAGAGTAATCAAGGAAGCTTTCAAAACGTGCAGATGGGCAATCCAGATATGTCAAATGGACAGATAGCCCGACCACCGCTAGTATGTTGGCTGTGTGGTATGACAGGGCATATGGCGCGGTCGTGCAGAAGCCAAGGCGCATGGCAAAATGACCAAGGAATGGGAACAGGCATGGTGAATCCACCTGCAATCTCACAACAGGGCGGTGCACAGAATCACACAGTGCAGCAGCAAACACCAGGTGTGCATCAAGCGCCCTGTAGGGGGTCCAACCCCCGAACATGGGGAACTCGCCACAAGGGCAATCCCAACAGGCACCACCGCAAATGTCTCAGGGCACAAACTCTGGAAGGGGAGGTAACCCTGAGAATGGAGAAAATCCACAAGTATACAGTGGACCAAATTTATACATGAACTAGGAAGCTCACTGGGAACTCTGATGTGCTCTATCCTATCAGTGACACCAGACCCTAACAGGGAACCTAGGGTGAATGTCGTCATAAGGGGGAAAGAATATTCCTTCTTAGTTGACACGGGTGCAACACGCTCGTACATACGAGAAGGCAAGTTTTCCTTGTCCGGCAAGGCCATAGATACTGAGAGTTTTACAGGAGCTCATAGTCGAGTTCCCTTTACGGACAATCTCACAGTCTCCGTAGGAGAATGCGAGATGAATGTACCCCTATTATATTCACGTCAGACCCCAGTGAACATTTAGGGTCGAGAGTTAATGACAAAATTGAACATGACAATCTCGTTCACGGAGGAGGGCATAGTATGCTCCACTCCAGGAATTCATTATTCAACGGTATGCGAAATGATCAGAGCATACTCAGGATGCATAGCCATGAGAGCTATACCATTAGAACCAGAAGTCTTCGCATATGGCGTGCGTGTGCTTATTGCGGGATTGCCAGGCATCGCAGATAGAACTATGAGAACCCCTGATGAGTTCCTATTCAGACCAAGAATGCCTATGCACGAAGAAGTGGGACAAGTATTTCCCTTAACGATACATATTGGAGCAGTGCGAGGGAAAGTGGCTTTGGTCGAAGGATACGATGATGAAGGCAGATAATGGTGCGCGATAATCGCCATTGAAGAAGGATATCGAGTGACTGACGTCACCGATGATGATTTGTTCAAAGAACACCCTGACTTAGAAGAGACGAGGGTGGAAGGAAGTCTCATATTATGGGTCAAAATAATCAAACGAGAAGTGCCACAGAGAATGATGTTGGCGCTGGTCCGTCCAGCATACTTTGATGATGACATGGCCCAAGTGCCCGTCTCAGTATGGACTACTGGACCTTATGACATAGGCCTCCTGAAGGGGGTAGGAGAAGTGAAAATTAAACTAAAACCAGGAGCAATTTTACCAAGAGCGCGACAATATCCCATGTCTAGAGAGGCGAATGAAGGGATCGCGAAGACAATTTCCGCCATGATGGATCAGGGCATCCTAGTGACGTCAGAATCACCCTGTAATACGGTGATTTACCCCGTCAAGAAATCGAAAGGAGGGTCTTGGTGTTTAATTCAAGATTTAAGAGCATTAAATGATATTTTTGAAGCCGAGTTCCCTCTAGTCCCTAATCCATCTAGGATTCTGTGTAACATACCGATCGAGGTGAAATATTTCACGGTGATTGACTTGAAAAATGCTTTTTTCTCAATCGCGTTACACCGTGACTCGCAAGATCTGATGTCATTTACTTTCAGACAAATGCGTCTGAAAAGAATGAGGTTGCCTTAGGGGTATTGTGAGTCCCCGTCCATTTTCAACAGAGTCCTGCAAATGGACCTAAGCAAATTGCAGTAGACAGTGTTGTTTTGCAGTATGTGGATGACATTCTGATCTGCAGCACCACTGAGGAGCAATGCAGGCGCGATTCTGTTCAACTACTGACTATACTGGCTGAGAAAGGTTATATGGTTGACAAGGAGAAGCTACAATACTGTCAACAGGAGGTGCTGTACATAGGCCAGCTAATTTTACATGAAGGGAAAAAGGTGACCCCAGAAAGGGCTGAAGCTATCATTTAATTTAATTTTTAATTTAATTTACATTTTTAAAGCGCTCACACAGCCCGCGGGCATCGAGGCACTGTTACAGGAATTGTTTTGTGTTTTTTAGTTGCACAATAGTTTTTTTTTGTCTTAGTTGCATATTTATAACGCGCTTAAGCACCCAGAGATTTCTAAGCATGGACACGGGGATGGAACCTGTGTTGCTTCATGTCATCTTGCTTCCAAGGCGCGCACGTTGCTGCTGTGCTATCCTCCCGGGACTTCTCAGCTCAGCTCAGCACAAGGCTAAGCAGCTCACGATAAAGAAAATGCAGAGCTTCTTGGGCCTGTGCAACTATGTTAGAGCATGGGTTTTTGACTACAGCACTTACACCAAGCCCCTGCTCCAGGCTCTAAAGAAGGCCTAGGTGACAAAGGAAAAAATGGAATGGACTGAGGCAATGGAAAAGGGGTTTACAGAGCTCAAGAGAGCGATTTGTACGGCCCCAGTTCTCGGGATTCCTAATTATGCAGAGGAATTCTACCTGTTCTCACACACTGATGGCAGCGTTATGACGGCAGTGCTCGCTCAGAGAACCTCATTGGGGTACAAGCCCCTGGCATATTACAGTGGGAGCCTGGACCCGGTCATGAGAGGCCACCTCCCATGCAAACAAAGTTTAGCTGCCACAGCGTTCGCCATAGAGAAGGCGACAACCATTGTAATGGGATGTTCCATGATGTTATACGTCGAGCACTCATTATTCGCCATCTTAGAGAAACCGAAAGGCACACTGACATCACAGAGAGCGTCTGCCTATGAGGTGATCATATCTAACCCAAAATAGTTTGATGTAAAACAGTAAACCCAGCTACGTTCATAGCTGAGCCAGTCACTGAAGGAGAACCGATACATGACTGTGCAAACTATGAAGAATTCTATGATGAAATCCCCAGGGTGAAAGAATAATGCCCTGGCGGGTGGTGAGATCGTTTTCATTGACGGTTCGTCGAGAATCGACCAAGAAGATGGACAAAGATACACAGGCGTGGCCGTGGTAAAACACATAGCGAATGGAGAATGTTGAGTACTCGTCAGTGCACGAATACCATCTCATTGTTCAGCACAGGCTGCAGAACCATTGGCTTTGATACTCACCATTGAGAATCATGCAGACCAGGAAGTAAAGGTATACAGTGACTCTGCCTATGTGACGTCCACAGTACACGCAGGCTTAGCATGTCGGAAAAGGAGGGGCTACCTCAGAGCGGACGGCACGCCAGTACAGCATGCACCCTTATTGGACAGGCTGATAAAGGCACTACAGCTCCCAGTGGGCATAGCTGTCGTTAAATGCACCACCCACACCAAAGGGACAGATTTTGTGTCACGTGGAAACCATGCAGCAGACACGGAAGCCTAGCGTATGGCATCCAAGAGTGAAACAATCATGGAAGTAGAAGTGGCGGGCACCCATGAGCGTATAATGGTAGCACAAGCCACACCAGAAGCCTATAGCAATATGGGACAGACTCAACTGATAGAGTTCCAAGGGGAGGCACCTCAGGATGAAACGAACCTATGGAAGCGTCAAGGGTGTTGTTTAAATCCCTCTGATGGATTGTGGCGGCAAGACAGTACTGGTAAACCAGTAATGCCGGTGGCCCTACTAAAAATAGCTTTGGAACAGTTGCATTACCCATTTCATATGTCAAAAGAGAATCTAGCAGCAACGCTCGCAGAAGTCTGGTTCATACCGAATTTAGCTGAGCATGTTGCATTCTTTATGGTGAACTGCATAATTTGCCAGCAATTCACCGCTGGGCACACATTAAAAGTAGTGAGGGGAATTATCCCCCGGCCAAATGGGCCTTTCCAGCACTTACATATCGATTATGTCGACATGATTCAAGTGTGTAACGGGTACAGGTACTTAATTGTAGTGGTGTGTCCATTCTCTAGATGGATAGAAGCAGGTCCCTGTACACACCCAGACTCAACCTGTGCTGCCAAATTCCTGGTGAGGGAAGTGTTCCCTAGATGGGGGAGTGTGAGGTGATGAGGTCAGATAACGGGGCCCATTTTGTTAATGCAGTCTTTGAGCAGATTAGCTTGCTGCTTGGTATAAAGCACAAGTTCTCATCGGCATATCATCCGGAAGGTAATGGTATCTGTGAGAGGATCAACGGCTTGTTAAAGGAAAGGATAGCCAAGTTGAAGCTTACTCTAAGGGGGGGATGGTTGCACTGCCTTCCACTGGCATTGTATGCTCTCCGTAACCATCCAGGCTCTGACCATCATCTTACGCTGCACGAGATAGTCACAGGAAGGAGAATGAGCACCCCTCTTACCCCCCAAGACACGGCTAGATGTGATGCCCAGTCAATCCGAGAGGTCTTGGGAACCGAGCTGCAGGAATACCTGAACTGCATGACATCAAGCACTACAGAAAGGTGATGGCTGGAAGGATTTGAATTAATCATAATCACAGGCAAAGCTCTGGGCAACTGTTACGCTCACCTGGCTCCCACAGGGGCGTCGGTCGGACCCGGACAGCTGCGGTCTCCACCCACTTGATGCGTAGTGCAGCGATGACTGACTGGATCTGCCCTCCTAATCTTGTCTGCTTAACCCATAGAAATATTCTCCTGCAAGTGGAGAGATGGATTTAGCCACTTGTGGATTCAAGTGATGGCACCCCCACAGTCCTCCCCAACTAATCACCTCCGAAATGCCCTCGCAGCAATCTCACCTTATATTCTTGAAAGATGAGCTCTCCATCCTGCATGGATTTGCAGGGGCGCGTCGATTCCAGTTACTTCACTGGTTTGAAGGCTCGGGAGAGTTCCGGAGAGTATTGACTCTGAGGTTCCTGGTGAGGACCAGTAAGTATTAAGTTCATAGAGTTCAATATGTCCGATGTTCACTCGTGTTCCCCCCTTCCTTTCTTGTCTTGCAGCTGGCTCGTGAAAAGATGCTCTTGTGGCAGCTGGTGGCACTCAGGTAAGAGTCTGTATTACCCGGCGCTGTCCGGTAAACGTTGCACGAGGAAAACGTGTTGTTTTGTCTCTCTTTACAGATGCGGCACGTGAAAATATGGAGAGTCACAAAAGGATGCCTCCGGTGGTAAATCAGGTAAGTCTATGGTGGTAAGAATTATATCTGTTGGTTCCCTAAGCTCACCTTGTGGTTTTCTTTTGTCTCCTAGGTGCCGAAGTTTGGCGAAGAAATGATGGAGGCAGCGCCGACCCGAAGGATGCTGTGAAGACTGGTGTGTATGGCGCGGCGCTGCAGCTGGAGGTGCGGCGCATGCAGAAATTATGTTCTTTACAGGTCCGGAGACAAGATGGATCCAGAATCAGGTGTGGAATAGAAATAAGTTTGTTTTCTAACCTTGTCCCTTTCTTTCCTCTTTGTTTTAGGAGCTCCGGCTTCGAGGCGGGCGTGGCAGAAGACTGGATGCAGGCTGCAGGAACGGTGAGTGTTACGCTGCTGGATGCAGAATAACGCGAAGCGTGTGTTGCTGGTCGGGTGTGGTTTAAATAGCCTCAAAAGTAGTCCCAGGTAAGGAGTCACTAGAACCACACCCGAGTAAAAAATAGTCCCTGTAGAAAAATAGTCCCTTTCAGGCTTCATGTTGGATTGGAGTCATTTGCAGCATGGTCTACCTGAGGTAAGTAATGACTATGAGCCTGGCGCCTTAGGCGCCAGCACTGATTCCTACTATGAGCCTGGCGCCTAAGGCACCAGGACTGAACCCAGATAGCCCCTAGCCGGGGCTGCTGAGGTTTTACTAAATGTCTAGATGCCTGCTCCCGCGGCTGATGGGCTTGGTCCGGATGCCTGGGGGTAGGCATCAAGACAGCACTCCCCCCCAAGGCCCCTCCTAAAGTTCTTCTTCCCCTGAGCCCTGGTTTGTCTGGGTAGTTCCGATGGAATCTTTTCACCAACCGAGGTGCATGGACGTGGTCACTAGGTTCCCATGACCTTTCTTGTGGTCCGTAGCCCTTCCAATCGATTAAATAAAAAAGTTTTGATTTAACCATCTTGGAGTCCAGGATATTTTTTACCTCGAATTCAGGTTCTCCATCTATCAAGATGGGGTCGGGTGGTTTGGTTAATCTTGTTCCTGGTTGAACTGGTTTTAAAAGTGAAACATGAAAGACAGGATGAATGCGCATATTAGAGGGTAATTCCAATTTGATGGCTACCGGGTTGATAATGGCCTTAATAGTGTAAGGTCCCAAATATCTAGGGTTAAAAGTCCAAGTTTCCTTCAGAGGTATGTGTTTTGTAGCCAGCCAAGCTTGATCCCCAATCTGGTATTGGGGAGTTTCACTACTAAGTTGATCAGCATTTTGCTTATATTTCTCTTTTGCTTGTTTGAAATGTTCTGTTGCCTCTTTAAAGGCTTGTGTAATAGTAGAATGCAAATGACTAACTGCAGGCATTTCTAAATACTGAGGCGAATCTAGTTCTGAGGTTCGAGGGTGATGTCCATATATGGTATAAAAGGGGCTTTGTCCGGTTCCTGAATGTACAGAGTTATTGTATGTATACTCGGAAATCCATAAAATATCTTTCCAATTACTTTCGGTCTGGTGTAGCATGCAACGTAGGTACTGTTCAAGGGTCTGGTTGGTCCTCTCCGTCTGACCATCGGTCTGGGGATGGTGACTGGTTGATAACCTCACGTCGATTTGCGCCAGTTGACAACATTTCTTCCAAAAATGTGAAATTAATTGACTACCTCGGTCAGAGACCAATACGGAAGGAAATCCGTGTATTCGAACAATGTTTTTGAGGAACTCCTTGGCCAGAATTGAAGCAGAAGGTAATCCCTTTAGAGGAATAAAGTGGGCCATCTTGGAAAAAAGATCCACAATAACTAGAATGGTGTTAAATCCATTACATGGAGGTAGATCTGTAATAAAGTCTAACGATAAGGTGTACCATGGTGTAGGTGGAATATCCAAAGGTTGTAAGAGGCCAGCTGGTTTTTTCTTCTGACTTATGTTTTGGGCGCAAATTCCACAAGACATTACAAATGACTTTATGTCTTTTCGCCAGGTGGGCCACCAGAATTGTCTCTTAATTTTAGCTTCAGTTTTTGCGATACCTGGGTGTCCTTCCATCAGTGTGTCATGATAATTGGAGATGACTAGTTCTTGTAGTTCCTTGTGTGGTAGAAATAGTCGCCCTTGATAATAAGGTAGGTCATTGATGACTGAGTTATCCGGGCCTTTCTTCACCCAGTCCTGCAGGGCTGTTGGATCGAAGAGTTGTTGGATCTTTACTTGAATATCCTCTAGTGTCTGTAAAGTGGTTATGCCAAGAATTCTTTGTTCTGAAATTATAGGCACCGGTTCCGGGTTCGCATATGCTTCTCCCATCCCTATTCAGGATGAGGCATCTGCCTTGCCATTTTTACAACCTGGTCAATAAGTGATCACGAAATCGAACTCGGCAAAGAACAATGCCCATCGAAGTTGACGCGACGATTGGGCCTTGGCTATTTTTAAATACTGCAAGTTCCGGTGATCGGTGATTACCGTAATGGTATGCCTGGCACCGAGAAGATAATGCCGCCAAGCCTTGAAGGCGTATTTGATGGCTAATAATTCTTTATCGGTAACCGCATAGTTTAACTCGGGTGCCGAGAACTTTCTGGACCAAAATGCTACTGGGTGAAGTTGACCGGTTTCAGGATCCTTCTGGGACAGGACAGCTCCCATGGCTAAACTGGATGCATCAGTTTCAACTATGTATGGAAGTTCGGGGCGTGGATGCTTTAAGACAGGTGCAGACGTGAATTTCGCTTTCAGCTCTTGGAAGGCCTTTTCAGCTTCTTCGGTCCACAAGAAGTGTTTGTTTTTTCGCAAAAGTGCTGTGATAGGGTGTACAACATGTGAGAAATCCGGAATGAATCTGCGGTAGAAATGAGCAAATCCGAGCATGCTTTGTACCCCTTTAACTGAACTGGGTGATGGCCACTTGATGATTGGGTCCACCTTTCGAGAGTCCATTCGGACTCCTTTTGGAGTCAGGATAAATCCAAGGAATTCAACTTCCGTAGCATGAAAAACGCATTTTTCCAATTTTGCATATAACTTGTGCTGGCGTAGTTTCTCAAGGACT
Organism: Ambystoma mexicanum; assembly: GCF_040938575.1. Lineage (NCBI taxonomy): Eukaryota > Metazoa > Chordata > Amphibia > Caudata > Ambystomatidae > Ambystoma > Ambystoma mexicanum. Next base: position 88,397,560 of record NC_090937.1, on the reverse strand, counting down.
GCACGAACGTGCTTCACATGGTCTGATTCTGAAGAGGAGTACACTAGAATATCGTCTATGTATACAACAACACAGACGTCAATGAGTTCACGAAGGACATCGTTCATAAAATACTGGAAGGCTGCTGGTGCATTCCACAACCCGAAGGGCATCACCTGGTATTAGAATAACCCGTACTTAGTGCGAAAAGCAGTCTTCCATTCGTCGCCTTTCTTTACACGTACCAGATGATATGCCCCTCAGAGATCTAATTTAGTGTAGATGCAGGCGTCCTTTACTTGGTCTAATAATTCGGGGATCAGAGGCAATGGGTATTGGTTCTTAACCATGATCGGATTTAATGTGCGGTAGTCTATGCACGTTCTGAGGTCATCTTCCTTTTTAGGCACAAAGAACAAAGCTGAAGATGCAGGGGACTTGGATGGACGAATGAAGCCATTAGCAAGGTATTGGTCCAAGTATTGTCGTAGGTGAAGGTTTTCGGGTTCCGTAAGGGTGTAGATCCTACTACATGGAGGTTGTGCACCGGGTATGAGATCGATTTGACAATCGTATGATCTGTGAGGTGGTAGGGTGTTTGCTTGTTCCTTTTGGAAAACATCCTGGAATTCTTGATATTCCTGAGGTAACTGCACGACTGGAGTAGTGACTGTGGCCAGGCCTTGGTTCAAGGTTTTTTTTTTGGGTAACAAGTATGTGCACAATCCGGGAAGGTTATTCTCTTCTCTCGCCAATCAATACAAGGATTATGTGTTTCCAACCAAGGTATCCCCAGTATTATTTGGAACTGCGGGTCTTTGATTAAATCAAACACAATCGTCTCTCGATGCCCATCCTGACCCAATAGTGTCATCTCCGCAGGCCCAGAGGCAATTTCAGTTCCATCGACTGTGGTGATGACATTCGAAGTGGTCTTTTTGCAGAGAGATAGATTCATCCTAGAAGCCAACTCGTGGGCCACATAGTTTCCTATGGCCCCGCTATCAATGTATGCCCTCACTGCGTGCATACGTGATGGCTGCCTTGGATCCATAAGGACCATTGGTATGATGAAGTGCGAGGTCTGAGTATCCTTCTTCAAGCTCGGCAAGCGGACCTCTATGCTTGTCGGGCGTGGTCGTGTCCCGAATCAGGCTCTGTTTGATTTTTATCAGCAACTCCGACTACTTTTTTAGATGTTTTTATAGGGCAATCCCGTATAAAATGTCCTGAGGCCCCACAGTACAGACACAATTGCATCTGCCATCTTCTTTCTCTTTCCTTTTGAGTTAAAGTTCCCTTGACCCCCCCCCCCATCTGCTTCGGTTTCGATACATCTGTTCCTTTGAGGGTAAAATTGGGTTTAACCAATACCCGATTCTCGAACTTAGCTCGATCAGCCTTTCTATTCTTAAGTCGGTGGTCTAACTGGACCACTAAGTCTATATATTCTGCACAATCCTGAGGTGGGTTCACAACTTGGGCCAAAACGTCTTTGAGTTCACCCCGAAGTCCACGATGAAATAATGTAATTCGTTTTACCTCTGGCCATCCGGTTTCCACCACTAACCTATTGAAAGTGGCGATATAGGTTAGTAGATCCTGGTTACCTTGTCTTAATGATAAAAGTTCGTTATCCAGGGTCTGTCCCTGTGAATGTCTGGCAAATAGTCTTTCCATGCTCAATCGAAAACCTTGAAAATCCCGAAGAAGAGGGTCATCCTGGTTAACTAATGGAATTGACCAATCCGCTGCGCTGCCACTAAGGTATGATAGTACAAAGGCTACTTTGACTTGGTCGTTCGGAAAAGCTCCAGGTCTGCATAAAAAGTGCAAGCGGCACTGGTTCATAAACATGGCAAACTTTTTTGGGTCCCCAGCAAAACGTTCGGGTGGAGCTAAAGGAATGCTCCCTGGTAGAACCACTTGCACAGGATTGCTCGATGAAACAGGAGTTGGATTCCCCCCGAGTCCAGGTAATGGTGTTTGCCCAGCTTGGTTTTGCAGTAATTGTCTAGCAAGATCATCAGTGTGCTCCTTTGACACAATCAGTTCTCTCCTGAGGGCATTAGTCTCTTGGCGCGCTGAGTGCACTTCTGCCCTAAATTCCCCTAACAATATGGCTAGTTGGTCGGTTTCTGATGTTTCCATAACACCCGGGTGGGGATTTGTAGATAGGCTTTGCGTTCTGTTACGCTCACCTGGCTCCCACAGAGGCGTCGGTCAGACCCGGATAGCTGCGGTCTCCACCCACATGATGCGTAGTGCAGCGATGACTGACTGGATCTGCCCTCCTAATCTTGTCTGCTTAACCCGTAGAAACATTCTCCTGCAAGTGGAGAGATGGATTTAGCCACTTGTGGATTTAAGTGATGGCACCCACACAGTCCTCCCCAACTAATCACCTCCGAAATGCCCTCACAGCAATCTCACCTTATATTCTTGAAAGATGAGCTCTCCATCCTGCGTGGATTTGCAGGGGCGCGTCGATTCCAGTTACTTCACTGGTTTGAAGGCTCGGGAGAGTTCCGGAGAGTATTGACTCTGAGGTTCCTGGTGAGGACCAGTAAGTATTAAGTTCATAGAGTTCAATATGTCCGATGTTCACTCTTGTTCCCCCCTTCCTTTCTTGTCTTGCAGCTGGCTCGTGAAAAGATGCTCTTGTGGCAGCTGGTGGCACTCAGGTAAGAGTCTGTATTACCCGGCGCTGTCCGGTAAACTTTGCACGAGGAAAACGTGTTGTTTTGTCTCTCTTTACAGATGCGGCACGTGAAAATATGGAGAGTCACAAAAGGATGCCACCGGTGGTAAATCAGGTAAGTCTATGGTGGTAAGAATTATATTTGTTGGTTCCCTCGGCTCACCATGTGGTTTTCTTTTGTCTCCTAGGTGCCGAAGTTCGGCGAAGAAATGATGGAGGCAGCGCCGACCCGAAGGATGCTGTGAAGACCGGTGAGTATGGCGCGGCGCTGCAGCTGGAGGTGCGGCGCGTGCAGAAATGATGTTCTTTACAGGTCGGGAGACCAGATGGATCCGGAATCAGGTGTGGAATAGAAATAAGTTCGTTTTCTAACCTTGTCCCTTTCTTTCCTCTTTGTTTTAGGAGCTCCGTATTCGAGGCGGGCCTGGCAGAAGACTGGATGCAGGCTACAGGCAAGGTGAGTGTTACGCTGCTGGATGCAGAATAGCGCGAAGCGTGTGTTGCTGGTCGGGTGTGGTTTAAATAGCCTCAAAAGTAGTCCCAGGTAAGAAGTCCCTAGAACCACATCCGAGTAAAAAATAGTCCCTGTAGAAAAATAGTGCCTTTCAGGCTTCATGTTGGATTGGAGTCATTTGCAGCATGGTCTGCCTGAGGAAAGTAATGACTATGAGCCTGGCGCCTTAGGCGCCAGGACTGATTCCTACTATGAGCCTGGCGCCTAAGGCGCCAGGACTGAACCCAGATAGCCCCTAGTCGGGGCTGCTGAGGTTTTACTAAATGTCTAGATGCATGCTCCCGGGGCTGATGGGCTTGGTCCGGATGCCTGGGGGTATGCATCATGACAGCAACCCTACAGGTCATCGTTTTTTCAGCCTGCAAAGCCATTACAGAAGGGGAAAAACCATATGCAAATCAGGCTTAGTCCTATCCCAAAAGGGGCCGTCCAGCCCGAACTGCTAGGTCACATCCCTTCTGCACGAGACCACAAGCATCCCCAGACATGTTTCAGCCTTGTTGGGTGTCATCAGTGAGGAGTAGCTTGGGTCTCTAGGCCGGGCTGACTCAGGACCACGTCTGTGTGGTCACAGTTTGTCTCACTATGTGAGAAAGGGTATGCCTAGACGTGGGTCCCTTGCTCGCTGCGCCATAGGGAACCAATCTGCACCTCACTGAGGAGGCCCAACAAGGCCGAAACATGTCTGGAGTTGCTTGTGTTTCCATGCAGAGGGGACCTGGCCTGGCAGTTCGGGCTGGGCTGCTACCATTGGTGGCAGTACCAGACTGATTTGCATATGGCTGGATCCCTTTTGCAATGGCGCAGACGAGCTAAAAACGATGGTGTGGAAGGTTGCTCAGAGCAACACCAGTGGTACAGATTCATTCAAACCTTCCACCCATCACTTTTGTGGTCACAGTTTTTCTCACTATGTGAGAAAGGGTATGCCTAGACGTGGGTCCCTTGCTCGCTGCGCCATAGGGAACCAAGCTGCACCTCACTGAGGAGGCCCAACAAGGCTGAAACATGTCTGGGGTTGCTTGTGTTTCTGTGCAGAGGGGAACTGGCCTGGCAGTTCGGGCTGGGCTGCTACCATTGGTGGCAGTACCAGAATGATTTGCATATGGCTGGACCCCTTTTGCAATGGTGCAGACGAGCTGAAAAACGATGGTGTGGAAGGTTGCCCAGAGCAACGCCAGTGGTGCAGATTCATTCAAACCTTCCACCCATCACTTTTGTGGTCACAGTTTGTCTCACTATGTGATAAAGGGAATGCCTAGACGTGGGTCCCATGCTCGCTGCGTCATAGGGAACCAAGCTGCACCTCACTGAGGAGGCCCAACAAGGCTGAAACATGTCTGGGGTTGCTTGTGTTTCCGTGCAGAGGGGACCTGGCCTGGCAGTTCGGGCTGGGCTGCTACCATTGGTGGCAGTACCAGACTGATTTGCATATGGCTGGAGCCCTTTTGCAATGGCACAGACGATCTAAAAAACGATGGTGTGGAAGGTTGCCCAGAGCAACGCCAGTGGTACAGATTCATTCAAACCTTCCACCCCTCACTTTTGTGGTCACAGTTTGTCTCACTATGTGAGAAAGGGTACGCCTAGATATGGGTCCCTTGCTCGCTGCGACTTAGGGAACCAAGATGCACCTCACTGAGGAGGCCCAACAAGGCTGAAACATGTCTGGGGTTGCTTGTGTTTCCGTGCAGAGGGGACCTGGCCTGGCAGTTGGGGTCGGGCTGCTACCATTGGTGGCAGTACCAGACTGATTTGCATATGGCTGGACCCCTTTTGCAATGGCGCAGACAAGCTAAAAACAATGGTGTGGAAGGTTGCCCAGAGCAACACCAGTGGTACAGATTCATTCAAACCTTCCACCCATCATTTTTGTGGTCATTGCATGACATCAAGCCTTAATGTAATTTCAGGCCAACTACAGCGACGACGAAAAGGGTGCAGTGCAGCACAAGACACAGCAGGACATGGTGAAAAAGGCACAGTTCAAGGTCTACGTGCGCCTCTCATCTTCCCTGGTGATGCCGTGTTGGTAAGGAACCACACGAGGAAAAGGCGGGACAAGCCAAGATTTAATGGCCCCTTCATCGTAGAGGACTGCACTCCTTCAGCTGTCAAACTGCAAGGCAGGAGAGCTTGGATCTTTCTGAATGACATTAAACCCTAGATCAGAGAGATCCCTCTAGCTGCACCCCATCGCAAAGAGACCACAGACAACGGGGAAGAACCTCAGCACGTGCAGATAAGATCCATGACGAGGAAGAAGGACGCATGAGCAGCAAAAACCAAGACAAAAAAAACTCCTTTGTAAATTATGGCCCAAGAAAAAACTGGATATTTCCGCCCAACAAAAGGGAAATAAGGACATAATGAGGACACTCTGTCCATCATAGTTGCAGGGTGAAGAAGAGAATTGCGCATCTTAGCCACAACAATGTTGGTGATCCGAACTTTTGAACCAAGCCACACTTAAGCATTGTTGAAAAACAAGACTCTGATAGACTGTGAGCAAGGACTTTCCTTTAAGAGCGTAACACAGTGTCCTAAAGCAACCATCACCAAGACTTTGTTTTGCAGAACTTATGGTATCCCCCAGCAGAAATATCACAAGGGATGTGCTGTCCTGCTTTCAATTAATATTAGAGACATATCCGACACTTGTAGGGAGAGTAACCAGTGTCACAGACTTTATTCAAGATCCTGCAAACAAGAAGGTAATCAGGCAACTGCTCACTGTCCTTGCGGAAGCCTTCGCTGTGTTGCCAGAATACAGTGATACGGACACAAATGCTTCCACCGCAGGCGATAATAGATGAACTCACTAATACGCTTTTTTTCGTGTCATAGAGGAATGCCCAGCACTCGTCTGGAGAACCACGGACACACTTACATACATTAGAGATCCAAGAAACACTGAGCAGTTGCACCAGCTGTGGGCTAAGCTCAACTACCTGGTCGCAATCCATGCAGCAGGAAAGTGCAAAGACTGTTCATGCCAAGGGAAAGGCCTGTGATCCAGAGCCCAGCAAAATAGGACAAATGTCCCTGTCACCCGAGGACAGCCGGCTGGCGCATAACGTCCTGTTTTGCCTAGTCACTGACTTTCCAGAAATGGTGGGAACACCTGCCGAGGTTGACGTCATCACCTTCATCAGAGATCCAGCTAATGTCGCGCATATGGGAACGCTCCTACATGGTATTATGCTCCAAGTGGAGCTGTCCAACTTCCAGAGAGAGTATCTGAGGAGATTCCAGTGAAACCTTATGCCGGGAACAGATCCAGGAGACAGAATCAAAGTTCTTCACCTTTCCTCCGAGGGACAGATCCAGGAAACAGAGACACAGTTCTTCATCTTTCCTCCGAGGGACAGATCCAGGAGACAGAGACACAGTTCTTCATCTTTCCGCCGAGGGACAGATCGAGGGAGCAGAAACGAGAACTTCACCGTTTATTTTTATTCTTGGTTTTATTTTTTCTCTGGTTTGATTTTGATTGGTGCCAATTTTTCCATTCTTTCGCATTTGAACAGTGTCCAGCATGTCCTCAGGACTGAAGCAGATTAGGGGGTGCACTGGAAACTTACCTATTTTGAATATGCATAGTGAATGTGACTTACCAAAGGTGTTAGTCTAATCTTTTTCCATAGTCTAGCAAGGGAACTGTTTCACATAACCAGAGACAATCGCCACCCGCAAGAAGGGGACACTTGAGAAGCACCAGTCACTTAAGCAATATGACCCGAGCGGTGGGGGCATTACCGACTTAGGTAATGCCCCAGGGCCCATAGTTATAGGCCCAAGCGAAGCAAGGGCCTTAACGAAGGCCCCGGGGCATTGCCTGAGTCGGTAATGCCCCCTCCACGAAGTTCATATTGCTATTAGTACCCCAGCCCGCATTATGTGCGTGACCGGGGCACTAAAAGCATTTTTTTCTGTCCCGTTTCGGGACATAAAAAAATAAAAATAATGACCAAGAAAACGGCCGCCGCCATGGAAAGGGAAAACAGAAGCGGCTACGAAAGAATTCACTGAAAAGACACAAATGCTGATAGATCATTTATTCCCGTTTATAGCTAGAGCAAAGAAACTACAGGAGGAACTGAAAAATAAAACCACAGAGACTGAAGTAACAATCGCACCAGTTCCTATACAGAAAATGAGCTCCAGGTCCACGATGCAGCCATACGTGGGGCAGAGGGTACACAGGTGGTGGTTAAGGGAGCTATACGAGAAAATACAGGAAGAAAGGACAAGAACCACAAAATCTTCTTCTACCACAGCTATGCCTGAGAGACCCCCGGCATGGAAAAGCCGCACAGATGCATTTAAAGATGTAGTTATAGCTAACTTCAGGAGGACCCTAAGAATCAAGAGAAGCCCACATGAAGATAACAATCAACTAAATGATTACCTGGACAGCACAGCACATCTAGGAAACAACATTTGGTACCAACACATGAAAGAGGTCGGAAGAAGAAAATCAGAAGGAGACTGCTTCGTCTGTGCACTTCTACCGTACAGCATGGGGAAATCCAAGATCTTTGTGGCTGTAGAAATTGATGTTCCAACAGCACAATGTATGTCACACATAGCAATGTGTAACACTAGAGGACAATTTATGGGGAGAGATGCCTCATTGATATGGGCAACTGAAACAGAGTATCCCGATGAAGACGGTTACGTCCAGGACATCAAGACAAGAAACAGAGCGCATACTAAAAATCACGTGATCAGGTACGAGAAGCCTAAAGTTAAAGGATCAGGAACAAGATGGGAAATAAACCCGAGGCTGAACGTCCAAGGAAAGACTGCAGAAGAGGCTCAAATTTGGAAGAACAGAGGCCAAATGCAGATCTGGGGAACAGTGGTTTCCCCAAATGGATGGGAAGAAGGAGTGGTGATCTGCTGAGCTTGGATGGTCCTTGGAGCCTGCCAAGAAGCAATAGAGAACTCACAGAGGTTATGCAAACTTCTATGGCCAAAATTGGTAAAGTTGTTGACATGGGCCGAAGACAGAGGAGGACCCTTGCAGATAGTGCCACTGGAAAGCCCAAAATTGTGCTTCAGGAACAACGGCACGAGAAAGATGGGAGAAAATCAAAACTGCGGACAAACCTTTGAAGCTCCAGGAATGACTCACGGAACCGCAGTAATTATGGATCATTACTGGGCTTGTGGATCCAAGGCATATATAAGACTACCGAAAAACTGGGGAGGCATATGTACACCAGTGAACGTCCACGTTCCTGCACTAGTGATCCCGAAAAGTGACCTGAATATTGACAATTTCCGGAAAGTAGATGCTCACCTAAGGAAGAGGAGGTCTGTGGAACTGATATCCCGAATGAAGAAAGAAAATTACTTTTCTGCCAAATCGGAAGAAGCCTTTCATGCAATCCCGTATGAACACAGGCTGTTTAGCCTCACCTCATCAGTATTCACAATGATTTTCATGTCACAAATTTAAGTTGGAGTGAATACTAAATGGTTGCAGATAACCAGATGGGAGTTATTGCAGACCATCAACACAACCATTAAAGGATTCAACGCGATCAAAGAAGAAATAAGAGCAATCCGATTGATGACCCTCCAGAACAGATTTGTACTTGACATGATCACTGCAATGGATGGAGGTGTTTGCGCAAAAATAGGAGAATCATGTTGCACATTTATACCTTCTCATGACGAAGAAAATGGAACCCTAACCGAAGCCATAAGTATGCTAACAAACCTACAGAACCAGATGATCAATGAGACCGACGAAGTGGATGATGACAGCTGGTATGGAACACTATTCTCATGGGTCCCACAATGGATGGCGGACATATTCAAGTTTCTGGGAGCTTTGCTACTGATGATACTGCTAGGATTCTGTATTATCAAGATAATCATCACACAATGCCAGAAAACTGTGAAGAAAGCCACTGGGATGAAGATCATGGTCGATGTTAAACCAGGATGGAAGCCCAGAGACCTGACTGATGAAGAAATTATAGACTTTGTGAAGGCCAGCAAATTTGCGCCAGAAGGAACAAAGTTTGTGTATCCCAGAAAACGAAGAAAGTATGAAGGGAAATGGATCTATTGCAGCCCAAATGGACAATGCCAGCTAATGACCTGGAACAAATACGAACATGTAAAAACAGCAGGAAGTTTGAAGGGGGTAATAAAATTATGGACCCCAAAGACACACTCTCTTGCACCATCATGTACAACCCCGGAAGACGAAGAAATAGAGTTAGAAGAACCAAGTAAGACGAATCCAAATGAAGAAGCGGAAGTGGACGATGAACCGACCAGAGGGGAGAGTGTAGAGGAGGTCCCAGATCTGGCCTGCACTCCAGCCACTCATGTTGAAGTACAGAGAACGTACATACCAAGGTACATGAGGTATGAGGAACAAATGAACCAACAGAGAGCTGCACTAGGACTCTGTCCAGTGCCCATCAGAAGAGCAATACCTGTTGAAGTGCCTATAACCAGACAACCATGGGCAGCTCGGTACCCGCTTAGACAGCTGTACCATCAGCTGACACGAAATGAAGATTACCTACAGACTGTCCACGAAGAGACTCAAAGAGCCTTAATGGAAGTGAGTGGTGATGACACAAGGGCCCGGACAGGCTCACAGATGAACAAAGGGTCAGCCAAAGAATGACACACTAAGACGAAAAGTTATGATTATGAGATGTAACAGACTTAGAAGAGAAAACGATGTTGAAACGTAAGGAAACATAGCTGTGAAACAAGATGGAAGTATTCAACCAGCTAACGCTTGTTAATAGGCTGGGAACGCAAGAAGCTAAGAAAACGGTACTGCTTGCTATGCTTAGTAGAAGAATAGAGCGGCAAGCGCCAACTATATAGCTACCTCAATAAAGCACACTATACAAGTGCGACTCCATTTTACATAAAGCAGAAGTATGCCCAGACTGCAAGGGGTCTACCAGGCTGAGATTCATATACCAGCTAAATCCAGGAGGAAGGAGCGGAATCGAAACTCAGTAAGAAGCAGATCATGCCTGGGAATTCGAGGTCAACTTGAGGAAGGGAGGAGAGCGGCAACTTCGGAGAATCGAAACTTAAGAGCATAGCAGCCAGCCAGTGAAGGTCGAGATAAGGAGGCCCCAGGCAGGTGGCAAGGCTGAAGGGAATCAAATACACGAAAAAAAGGAAAATGAAGCAGATTCACGGTGTACTGACACGTGGCCAGCCAGGCGCAAAGAGGCACCAACGTCTGATATCACCCAGAACCAGAGGATGCCATAACTTTTCCCGATAAGAAGCTCCAGTTTCGAGGCCATCCTCAGCCAACTAATTGACACATAGCCCTAAAGTACTGATTGATGGAAGGGAGGCAGGGTGAATCATGGGATACAAGGCACTTGGGTGTCCATTCTGCATGCTGCTAATTAAAGTGGAGATTTATGACTAGGGGTGTAACCTACCCAATCACAATGGACCAAATAATTTAGGGTCCTTTAGCTAGTAGAACCAATGAGACGCTGTACTTGTAGTGACGACTATCATGAGTGATGTAGAGGGAAGGGCGTAGATGCCCACCCGATAAGAGTTATCCAATACTCACGCTCTGTTACCATATACAGATATAGCACCTATACTTAAGTTACCTTTCCCAACCAATAGAATTGCATGACAAACTTTGAGTGTTACACGTCAATTGATGACGAGAAACTGCTATAACTATTGCTGTCCGAATGAAGAATTTGGGAGTTGAAGCCAGACAGGCGATCGCAACACTGTTGATTTCCATTTGTTTCCCCATTTTATTGTACTTGTCATTAAACAGACTTCCCTTTGCCAAACTACTGAGTTGTCCTTATTGATTTGTGTTGGAGTAAGAGAATCCCCATCCTCCTCAAGGTGCAGCTATATCGTCTTACACGTACTTGAGGGCGAGCACTGATCCCATGGGCCCATCAGAGGTCGCTCTGCCCTCCTGTACACCTGTCCCGTGGACCACACAGCACCAAACACACGCACACAATCATAGTGATTATGTGTGTATGCGAGGCGCTGCGGTATCAGCACGGCAGGTATGGTATATTTTACAAAGCATCTATCATATATGTCCAGTCAAAAAATAACATGTCTGTCCCCTGGGCTCCACACGCCTAACACATGCACACAATCAACGTGATTATGTTTATATGCGATGTGCTGAGGTGCTCAGGGGACAGGTATGGTATTTTTGACTAGACATATATGATAGATGTCCAGAAAAAAAAATGCCATCCCTGTCCCCTGGGCCCTTAATCGCCAAAACCATGCACGCAATCAAAGAGATAATGTGTGTATGCAGGCGCTGGGGGACTCGGGGTGGTGGAGGGGGTCAGGTATGGTATTTTTGACTAGACATCTATCATGGATGTCCAGTAAAAAAATACCACCTGTCCTCTGGGCCTCACAGCACCTCAGAAGGAGAGCTGATTTTGGCTGGTGGGGTGGGGGATTGTGCAACAAAAGCATTTTTAAAATGCCTTTGTTGTCCAAATCTCCTCCCCCACTCGCAAAAATCAGCTTGAACCAGCACAAACACACACACACACATTAACACAATACACACACACAGCAAGTACTCTCTGTCTAATTCACAAGAGCACCCATCATGCATTCACTCATAACACAAGCATACATGCATCCATACACATATTTAAATAATAAATGTATGAACATACAAACACACACATTTAGACAACATATACGCAGCAAGCACTCTCTGTCTCATTCACACGAGCGCCCATCATGCACTCACTCATAACACAAACATACACGCGACCATACATATATTGAAAAAATAAATACATGAACATACAAACATACACATTTACACAACAAACACACAGCAAGCACTCTCTCATTCACACGAGCACCATCATGCACTCACTCATAACACAAGCATACACACATCCATACACATATTTAAATAATAAATAAATGAACATACAAACACACATATTTACACAACATACACAGAGCAAGCACTCTCTCATTCACACGAGCACCCACCATGCACTCACTCATCCATACACATACTTAAATAATAAATAAATGAACATACAAACACACACATTTAGACAACATACACACAGTTAGCAGTCTCTGTCTCATTGACACAATCACCCATCATGCACTCACTCATAACACAAGCATACACTCATCCATACACATATTTAAATAAATAAACGAACATGCAAACATACACATTTACACAACATACACACAGCAAGCACTCTGTCTCATTGACACGATCACCCATCATGCACTCACTCATAACACAAGCATACACGTATCCATACACATATTTAAATAATAAATAAATGAACTTACAAACACACACATTTACACAACATGCACACAGCGAGCATTGCTCTCATGCACACCAGCATCCATCATCATACATTCACCTAACAACAGAAGCATGCACACATCCATACACATAATTTCAATTAAAAAAGACATGATCATAAATAAATGTACCTTCTGCCGCGGGTCTTTCCTCTCCAGCGCGCCAGTCCTTGCTAGCATTAACAGGGATTAAGAAGCTTCCTGGATCCTGCACATGCATACAGGGGCTTGAGCATGGGTAACGAGACGCCCCACTCCAGCCTGCTCTGTCTGTATGTGGGAGGAGGCGCAGGAGCGCAACCCCCACACACCTACAGACATGCAGTTCCCCAGACTGCATTTCCAATGACCCATGCAAGGCTGGGGAAGCAAAACGTCCCCAACCTTGCATAACTCATTGAGCTTGCATGGCTGGGGAACTGTAACTTTCAAACAGTGTTTCCCTTTGATAGTTCGGAGCACTTCCTCAGCTGAAAAAAACAGATGAGGGAGCGCTCAGATTTTCACCGGGCTGGCTCCTCCATAATGGGCGAGCGGGGGCCAAGACCTGGTGGGTCGAAGCTCCCTAGCCCATTATGGACGAGCCACCCCTGGAACTAGTACCTAATGTCAGGTGCCCTACTGATGATATCGCCTTTCCCAAAACGCTTCTTTCACGAACGGTAGTTCTTTTTCAGTAATGGCGTAATTCATTTCAGCCATCAACATCTTTCAAGAAAAGTAAGCAATGTGATAGAGCTGGTTTGTTTGCTGCGACAGGATCTCCAAAAGGCAAACACAGACGCGTCAGCCTCTACCACAAACCACTTCTAACGGTTAGCATGCTGCATAACTGGGGTATTGTTAAAAGCCCTTTTTAGCTCCTGAAAGGCCTGTTTAGCCCTGAATTCCACGCAGATGGCACTGATGCCTTAGCCAAATGGGTGAAGGGCTTCACTTAGTTATACAAATGCTTGAAGAAGTGAGGGTTACAGTTTGTACACATTTAAAGAAAATTGCAAGGCCATGAACTACTTAGGTACTCAGCAGTTTGATACTGATTGTAATTTGCCAGGGGCCATTGAGATCCCCTGAGGGGCTATGATGAATCCTAAGAAATCAATAGTAGTACAGTGAAAGCAGCACTTTTCCAGCTTAACGTACAACCAGTACTGACAACGAGTACGGAGTACCTAGGTTACATGCCTTTCAGGTTCACTGAGTGTGGGAGAAAAGATTAGAATATTGCAAACTATATCCTGACTGCTAGGTCAGGAGGAGGGGAAGGACCGCTCATGTAAATACATGTGACATTAGTTAGAATACAATCTTTCTATACTTCTGAGGTTATGAACAGTGCTGTATTTTAGAAATTCTCTGCAAAATATAATGACGTTTCAAATATAGACTTTAAAAAAAAAGTGTATGAGATTTATTTTCATATTACAGGCAGTGGCTGTATAGTCAGGTCCAATGCATTTAATTGGTGCACTCGAAAATGTTATCATCTGCATTCTGGGGAGCTGTGTCTATGCTCCTCCAGTAACATATACCTCACCCACTTTTTTAGGTTTGGGTTATTTGGTAGCACTTCAGCGCTGCCTATAAGCCGAAACCTTCACATTGGAGTATAGCTAGGAGGCAGATGGAACGGGAGGAGGGACGCACAGCTTGTACCTACCTCACCCAGCTATCTTTATTAAGCAGTGCCATCAAACTATTTCATACCAGTATAATTTCTAAGCTGTCTTCTGAGAGTTAATGGCTTAATTGCAGCTGTAAAATTTGCTATGGGTGTAATAAAAATGACTTAACCAAGTGTGCCTTCAGCCCCTTGATTGATATCTGTTCATTACACTGAAGTCCTGTTAAAAACAAGCATTGATAAAGACAACAGTTTCATCTCACTTTCTCAGACTACTCCCTCATGACATGGGGAAGTATGAGAGCTGTAAAGAAATGTGATTGCACACACCTATTATATAAGGCAGATTGCCCACCTTAAAATGTGCTGATTCAGGCATGTTTTCGAAGTACAAGAACCTGTTCTGATCTATGTTTGATCATGAGGAGCTTTAAGCCAGCAGTGCCCATTGCACATTATCACTACATTTTATTGAGTGAATGTATTCTTTACATATAACCATTTACTAAGTGGCCATCATATTGTTTCTCAATAAATAAGCTGTATCAATGATATATCAGAGTATCTTATTCAGATATGAGCTATTTTACATGAATATCTTGGTAATTATTAGACCAAATTGTGGTGGATGATGGGTAAGAAAAGCCATGATATTAATTTTCGAAAGAGAAATATTCATTTGTAACCAGAGGTTCACTGTGCTAAATGCAACATGTGCCCAGTGGCAGCTTTCAAAGAGTAAATACGTTCAGGGCCTTGATTATTTCGTAGTTTAATCTAAATGCCTTTTCTGCGTGTTGTGCCCTCCATTCCTAGTTTCTCTAAACCTGCTCACAACTTTGTGAGTGTTTCTTGTGGCCACATGCTGCACCCTTACATACCCCATAACTTTCGCTGAACTATTTACCGCAACCCCTTTTATTTACAGTTTGCCCTGTTTAAGAGACTGGAGTGGGGGTGGAGGACTGCAGGGGGAAAGTGGTTAGGGACAGATCTCAACATAGCACCCAAATCATTGGCTTGCAAACAGAGGCAAATAAAAATACTTTCTTGCTGCACATTTTGGCTCACTGATAGCACTGCAGCCCAACCACAAGTGTTTAAAGCTCCTGATGTGGCAGGGAGGCAGGAATCACAGAGCTCTCAAGGTTCCTGCGGCCATTATTGAGAAGGACACCCAGTCCTGCTTTGGGTTAGAATTCTGGGACTTACAGTTTTACAAAATTTCAAATTGGAAAACAAATCTAAAAGGCCCAGGATCCAAAGGGAAAAAACAGGACTGGGCAGCCTTCTGAATCATGGCCACTTGGAACTTGAGAGTTCTGGAATCACAAGTTTAAAAAAGTAGCACAATAATGAGATGAAAGATTTAGGGTAATATTCTCCAAACCTTTTTACGTTTTGGCAATTAGGTGGCGATTTAAGCATTGCTTGTAAACTGCAACTACTGGCATGGGAAGTGAAGCAAGGAGAGAGATGGGATGAGAGTGGGGCACACATGATGTGGGTACTGTGTGGATTTATATCCACCCATTGACCACCCCTGGCCATGCTAGTTCATATGACTATTCTCAACTGCCACCTGCTTTAACCCTTCTAAAGACAATTCCCCCTGGATCTCTTTGAGCTAGCGCTGTGCTTTTAAGGGGAAGCATGTGTTATTTCTTAGCTGTATTTTGTAAGGTAATGGTGTATTTTCAACTATAGACAAGCTCCTAGTGTAATGAAAATGTCTTCGCCAAATTTGCCTTTTAATTAATATTTGTGTCCTAGTCCTTGCACTGAATTCCTGTCACTAACAAGTATTGACAAAGCCAATAGTTGTGGCTCTTTTATAAGCATTTGAGAGGCACTGTCATAATATAATGACGTGCTAACACCATGTGCCAGCGGTTTCCATCTCATTTGCCAAGTAATACCATTATGGCAGTGTCTGGAAAATGCCTTTTCCATGCCTACATAAAAGCCAAAACTGTTGGGTTTGCCATGCTTGTTTTATTAAGTCCTCAAGAATTTTTTAATGACCCATCGTCCAGTTGGGTCAATTGACTGATGGTCACCATCATGAGTCCCTGAGTTGACCGTTTTGTAGACCAGCGTAGACCCTATACTTTTCATTCTCCTCAACTCTGTTATCAACTGCCCACTAGACCCTGCACTGGCACTTCACTGCGCTTGGAAGCATCTATCCCTTACAACAATACTCTAGGGTCCACCCTGAGCACTCAAGGCTTGATACATGTGAAGTAAGTGGAAACTCTCAATCACTTACCTTGTGTTCGTTTGAGGCTTCAGGAATTCTGGGTATCGACACTAAATATCAAGAGGGCCTTCCTCCCCTTCTTTAGGTGTAGCATTCGACCTAGGGGACCGGGCGTCATCACTCACTCACACCAAGCACAAAAGATGACCAGGTCACCAAGAGAAGAGGAGAATGAGGTTATAGTGAATACAGGTGCTACACGACAGGCAGATAGGGGTTGTGTCTTCCTTTCTCACAACAAGCCTTGTATAGTGTCTGGATGGGCTACCCCCAGTTCCATGTTATCACAATATATGCATGTTTCCAGGCAGATACAGCCATCTGTGCAAATGTCCGAACAACAACAAGGTTGTTTGTGTTGCCCGAAGTTTTATCAGGTCATCATGCTTGTGCTTCATGCAGGTCCTGGTAGGGACAGCTGTGCTTAGGAATGTCCTGGTATCCACAAGGGCTTTTGCTTGTGTTGCTGTATGTTTTTCTGGTCATCGAGCTTGTATTTTAGGGAGGGAAAGCTAAGTGTACTTCTCGAAAGTACCTAGGCTTCATAGACGGAGACTGCATTACTCACAGCTGTACCCCAGCCTGAAACACCATGTCAGGACACGTTCAACAGTATTACTTTGTCATGAGGTAAAGGCACAGAGCAAGGCATTTTAGTAGATGTAAGGTCACATATTTCCAACACCAATGCCCTGAAAACCTGAGAGAAGATGATTGTGGAGAGATAGCATGCTGGGAGGAGGGGAACACTGGATTGAGTGCATCAGTACAAGTGTTATCCTTCCTTATGGTGCAAGTTGCCATCAAGGATGCGGTGCTCCCCTGAGACCTAACTGATGGGTGAGATATGCTAGTGCCTTTAACTGGAAGTGTGTCCAATAAGACTGCAATAATGCTGCCTTGATGGCTGAATCAGGAAAGCTCTCTCACCCACATAAGAAATACAATTTACATTGATTGAGAAAGGGCCTACATGCCTTTGGATCCCCACAGAATCTTTCAGGAGGGGTCAGTGGGAAAGCCCAACAGGTGTACCCTCCCCAGCAGGTCCCTCCACGGCCTCTCCAGAAGTGGGTGGAATAACCTGGAACGCAGTCTAGCTGCTGCCCTTAACTCAGGAGCATCATCAGGCAAAGGAAGTCTATTCGCTCATAGCTGATGCAAGGGGCATGAATAGCAGCATGTGCTTCAGCCATTTCTGTGCGTTGGGCAGCAAGTGTTTGCATACTCACCTCCAAGGGTTTGAGTGCCTTGTCCTGATGGATTAGAGGCTCCTAATCTGTAAGTGAAACAGATAATGGCCTAAAGGAAGTCCTCGCAGACCTTCCAAGCACCAAAGAGGAAGGACCGACATATATATGACCCTCCTCTCAGGGCTCCAAAGGGTGCTGAGGAGAGTTCAAAAAGAGACCCAGAGACAACCAATCCAGAGGCTGCAAGAAACAAGCACAGGTTAGTTATTATAGGACACACATGTAGAAGGAATACTGAAGAAAATAAAGCTCATCCACCATAAACAACTTAAAAATGCATATATTCTGTATGGGCACTCAGTCTTCTCTCTCTCTCTCTCTCTCTCTCTCTCTCTCTCTCTCTCTCTGCATCTCTCTCTCTCTCTCTCTCTCTCTCTCTCTCTCACTCTCTGCATCTCTCTCTCTCTCTCTCTCTCTCTCTCTCTCTCTCTCTCTGATGAAGGGAAGACATGGGAGGAGGATAGGCAACGGGAATATCCGAGTCTGTATAGCTAGAGCTCACTCTTCTAAAGTTCACTCGATCACAGAAGGGCTTGCCTCAGAATAAGGGCCAGTCACCCACTGAGCTACTGTCGCCCTCTTTGTTTGGTGCCTATCAAGTGTTGGATGGACAATGTTTAGAGGACCAGGAAGGCGCTATCCTACTAAGGTCCGCATGTAATCCCTGCAAGAAAATAATAAGTGGTTTGAAATCATCTGACACAGAATGTGTGACAGTCCATCCAAGGCAGGCACACAATGGCGGGTTCAAATAGAGAATCTAATGGCCATTTTAAAAAAGATTTTAATGTTCGTTCCCTCTTTACCATGTATTCCCAAATTCCTTCAGAAATCACATAAATGAAGCTGGAATGCATGTATTTTAGTGAGGGGGACAACAGTGGGACGATGATGGCTATTTGGTCCCTTTACCAACTCTCTGTAGTTAAGCACGTAAAACTAAGGACCAATGTGGAGGGTAAAATGCTCACCATTTAATAATAGCAATACATTCTTATTAAGGCAGATGAGATGTGGGGTTTTACGAGGAAAAGCGTCCTCTGAGAGAATGCAAGCAGCGGGCCACAGTGAGATGGATGGATGAGGAGAGTGAAAGACGAGCAGGTTCGTGGGCTCAAGGCCTATACAAAACATGAGCTATGATTCAGACAGATATACAGAAGACTTGAGCACGGCAAGAGGGCATGGGAAAGGGGAGAGAGGAGGGATGCAAGGAAGATGGGGTAGACATGTTCTCGTAGATAAGAAAACAGGACAGAAAATAAATCAGTCCCCCTCGGGATAGATCCGCCCGTGGACATTGTTTTAGAACCAGCAGGAGATCAGGCAACTGCCAGATATAGTGCAAAGACCAACAGTTCTGCCCTCCACGAGATTAGGCCATGCCATTTTATTGGGACAGGGACAAGCCAGCTGCAAATGGTGCCCTCCTGCTTAAGAAGCATCAATTGGGCAGGGTAATAGTAGAAGGAACATTCTGAGCTATAGGAGTCACTTATCAGGGAACCATAATAGTAGGTAGAGGGATGGCCATTACACTGACTACGGCCTAATTTCTGGATTCTCCCCTGGTAAGGAGGCTCCGAATTAAATGGACTTGGGGGACCCTCATTCTTCCATCAGTATAAGAATGTGTGTATAAAGACACTGCAGAGGCATCCAGGAATACAACCATGTTCTTGCAGAAGGTTGGCGAACATTATGGGTATTGATCCCATGAGAAAACGTCGGATATGTTTAAATCTGAGCAACATGGTTCTGAGATTGTATTGTTGTAGTTGGCACCAATGCCAAGCAGCCCCCACAACCATCCCTAAGTGTTTTGTGAAAGCGACCATTAAAAGTATCACCTCAGCCCTATAATCAGTCATGATGAGGCCCACGTTTTAAAAAATCATTACCCTTGAGCCCACGCAATCAAATATGTTCTGTTGATCGCTTTTACATTCAGCAGATAGCCAGAAGAATGTGCCACTAGAAACCGTTCAGCCACCATTTTGGTCAAGCTCCTGGTCGAAGATCAAGATATCATAGCAAGGTTTTGCACACCTAGCAAAATGACAACAGACAATGGCCCTCATTACGAGTCGGGCGGTACAGGGTTAACGGCACCGGTAAAGGTGCCAGTGCCTTCAACCCCATACTGCCCGATTCCGAGTTCCCCTCGCGGGACCCGCTCTGCACGTCTGGTCTCACCAGACGTGCAGAGCGGGTCCCGCGAGGGGAAGAGGGAGCAAACAACGTGCCAACTCGTAATGGCCCGTTGTTTGCTCCCTCTCCCATTCCCATTCAGCCCTATTGGGGCTGAATGGGAATGGGGAAGAATCGGGTCCGGGTCCTCGGAGGGAGGAATTACCGGGCCTTCCGACCTCTGAATGGCCCGGTAAGTCCTTATTCTGAGGACCCAGACCCCGACGCGATTTCGGCAGCAGCCATGCCGCCAATAGTGGCATGGTTACCGCCGGACTCGTAATGAGGGCGATTGGGCCTCACACTTCGCGACTGACCCCACTCAGTTAATATGCAGAACACCTAGAATAGATCAAACATCCATAATCTACTACCACTCTCAGCAGGTATGGTAGAATGCCTGAACCAAGAATTGAAGAAAGAACTGACTAAACATATCACAGAAGAGGAAGGCAAATGAGATGTATCATCTATGCAGTATTTACTTTGCTTAAGCAGACACTCGACTACTAGTTACTCACCTTATGAGAATCAATGCCAAGCTCATCTAACCTTTTGCTTCGCCTGACACAAGGAGAGATACAAGATTATGAAGGACACATGGATGATTACATCATGGATGTAGTTACTGAACGTACACGTATCAGACACCAGGTATGGGCTAATCAAATGTCCTATGATGAAAGAGTAAAGAAATATTAAGACACAAATGCCCAAGAGCTTACATTTCACTAGGTGGTATGTTCCTGCTAACACATGTTAAAACAGGGTTTTCCAACTCCAGGCCTCGATAGCCGGAACCCTGATGTGTTTTCAGGATATCCCCCATTAATATTGATGAGAAGTAATTTGCATCCATTTAGAATCATTGTATGCAAATTTATCTCATGAGAATAAACGAGGGTGTAGCCTGAAAATCCAACATGTTTCTGGCCCTCGAGGCCTGGATTTGGACAAGCCTGTGTTAAAAGGACAAAGAAATCTGATCACAAAAGGTTGGTCCCCTGTATAGTAACTGGCAGAGCGGGAAATATCATTTATGGCATTGATTAATGGGATGGCCTAGATATTGTGTTTAAGTACATATGCCAGCTAAAGACAGTGAAGTGAGGAATAGAGCAAACACATATCCCTTCCTTGAATGCAGACAAGGTACTTCAGGAGTTCATATGTGCAGACCTAATGAGTAAAAACGTATGTACCCAATCTCTGTGGAACAATAACATGGCAAGAAGTGTTATCTATTTTACAGATGCACCTGGGGGGCCTGCTCCCTTTTCACAATGTCCCTGATGGGAAAAGAATGGCACTTGACAGGCTTCATCAATGCAACCTATGCAGTATCTGTATCATTTAACTTCTCCAATTGTTGACTCTGTCTGCACTTCCCCAAACATACTGACCAAGGCATGCCCCTGGTAAGGGACAGAATTTTCAAGTCACCTTCTAGCGCACCTAAAGTTAACGCTAACTATAGGTTAAAGGATGTTCCAAAAATCATGTTTGTTGTATCATGATGCTTTTTTATTCCAAAAATGATCCTCCAAAAATTGTTCTTAAATAGTTGTGCCCTCTACACGTGTTTCACCAAATCTTTTGGCTCATCAGGAGGGATTTATAACAGAAAATTCAATTCAAATTAATTGATTAGACATAAACATGCCTAATGATTAAATATTTGCATTCATCTAGAGAGCTTGGTTCATGTTTAGATTCCAAATTAGTTTGAAATTGGAGTGGTCTTGGTAACATGTGTGTTTGGGGTTTCCCCTGTGCTGTTTTACCCCAATAGGAGTTTCTTTAAAGTCTTTCGATTGAAACTTGAGAGCTTCTGAAAATCGTCTTCTTTCCTTGTCCTGGTAAGGGAACAGCTCTCAGCAGTACATTGGGAAAATGGGACAAAAATAGGGGGTGTGGCAGCAGGATCAGCCCTCAATGCATGTGGGTCTCCCCTCTTCTTTTCTGATGTAGACTTTCCCATGAGGGATCCCTATTGTATACAGGTGACTTGACTACAAACTAAAATAACATATTACAGTGATCATATGGTAGGGGATTACATTAACTGCTCCACAACAGTTGTTCTTAATAAAATGCAAAGTGTGACAGGCCTGGAGTCACATAGGAGGATCTGTATAATGAGATACACCACCTGGAGTGGCCAGTGTCTGTCAACATATACAGCATACATAATATGTTGTTGAATCAGGAAGGGGCAGCACAGCCTGATGATACATCCTTTAAGGGATGGAAGGGGATTCAAACTTTCAAGATCATCATGGGATCTGCATCTCTGACTCTGTATTGCAATATATACAGTAGATTGGCTAATGTAAGGGTGTCAAAGAATGAGACTGACACAAAAAAGGTGACATAATTCTGGTTATAGACTTGTATTTTGGAAATTGAAAAAAGGTCCTCAATATCCCTGACTTCCAAGAGGGGTTTCCCTGCCTCAAAACTAATACTTAAACAGACTGTCAGTAAATCCCCCCATCCTGTGTCAAAAACCTACTTCTTTCCCTCATACTATATAACTAAAGAGTAACTAACATGAAGTTCTTCCTATATGGATAGTGGCTCCTTTCTGTTGCTCCTTGAATGGCCGTTCTCACATTTTCTTTCCAAAACCAAGGAACCCAGAATGAATGACTCCCTTCCCCTGGGTTGCAGGTTTCAAAATAGTCTTTATGCAATACTTTCTCCAGGAGATTGGCTAGCTTCTACTGGTGTGGTTTTGCACAACCTCCAATAAAACTAGTGGGAATTAATCCCTTAAAATGATGTCTGAGACTCAACTTCTATTTCAGGACCAAGAGAATGCTTCCCCACCCTTGGTCTGCTTTTGCACACTTCAATCACAAAGCCAGGGGGAATGACTCCCTTCCCCTGGCGTCTCCATCACAACTTCTGCTTGGATACCAGGAGAGTAGCTCGCTACTCCTGGTATTACTTGATAGCACCTTTCCTCAGTGCTTTCAGGTTGATATACATTTTGCTTTTGTGACTTGCTTTCGACAATGTTCCAAATCTTCTTAGGTTTCCATATCCTTTTCTTATTTATGACTAGTGGACTTCTCCGCCACTATGATGAGGAAACATTTCCTCTGAGCTTTAGTGTCTTTCTTTGGGGGCCCCAGACCCTTCTTATAAGAACAGTAGATTCTTATTCTTTCCCGTTAGGTGGACAGGGTACCTGGCCATTCCAAGGTGGCCAGTGGACCTCTCTTCCCCACTGCAGTTGTGGACAGGGTCGCAGACCTTCCATGGTGGCCTGTGGACTTCTCTTCCACACTACGGGTGTGGACAAGTTCCCAGACCTTTCCCTGGTAGTCAGTGGGCTTATCTCTGCCACTGTACTCCCTATGGTATTTGCTTGATGCTGGTTGGTGTCCCAGACCCTTATCTTGCTTGGGTTCAAAACCCTTGCCTTTGTCCCTCTTATGCTAGGCCCACTTGGTTCACTCTACTGCCAAGTACTGCCATGAGGAGGATTAGTCGTATCTTTCATTTTAGTTAAATTGCATTCCTTTTCCAACTTCACACCCCTATAGGTTCAGCAGGTTACACCTGTTACTTTCACTGGATTCAGGACGCTCTCCCGGTGGGGTCTTGCTTGCTTCATTTGAGAGCATTGTTTTCCTTGTCTGGGCATCTCTTGCTCCACATGTCTCGTTCCCGTCCTCCATGCCGGCTTTTGAAGGTGCTGTTGCAGGACCGCACAGTCCACCTTTTCAAGGTCAGCCACCTCTTCTCAGCCTCCTACCACATTCCCGACCAGCGTCCCACCAC
This sequence comes from Ambystoma mexicanum, assembly GCF_040938575.1. NCBI lineage: Eukaryota > Metazoa > Chordata > Amphibia > Caudata > Ambystomatidae > Ambystoma > Ambystoma mexicanum. Next base: position 88,373,875 of record NC_090937.1, on the reverse strand, counting down.
TAGGCAAAGGATTCTCACTGCCTGCTTCCTGTTTCCAGTGGATGATGGCTTTCAGCTTCTTCAGAGCGTTCTCCACGTTATCCTTGCTTTTCCTGGGCTGGACTGTCTCTGGTGCTGCTCTCTTTCATGGCTCGCCTGCCTCAAGGACTGTTCTCTCCTTCAGTCAGTCCTTCTTCTATTTTCATGTTGCTTAGGTGAACACACCCCCACAGAGCAGTAGAAGGTTTCCTCCTGTTCCATGAGCAACTCTTCATGGCTCCTTGGGGCCACCTCTTCTCAGTACTTGCCTTGGTGTTAGTCTTTATCTCTCTGTTGATCTTCTTTGTTTCAGTTGGGGAAACTGACATGGTTTTACAATAGCATTTGGATGTGTCAGTCAGACGAGGGGTCTTAAAGTGTAATAGAGGTTTTGGGAAGGTTTGGGTTTCGGTGTTGTGCCACCGGTTGTCCTCATCCCCAGCAGGGGAGTCCCTCCCCATGAGGTCCTCTTGCATTAAACTACCCCTGGGGGAAATATCGGGTAGTAGTCTCACCTCCCTAGCCACATAAGAAGGGGCATCCCCTGGGGAGAAGTGACAACACCTAGTGAAACATCTCACTATGCAACAGAAATATGAGCCCTATCCATGCATATTATGGATATGTGGGCACGGGGTCTACACAACACTCCCTTGCAATTGGAGAGGGTTGTAGACCAACAGCTACATCCATCCATCGTTGCAACTTTGAAAGATACAACAGGAACATACCAGACAGATAAGGGATGAAAATCCCCTTATTAGATCTAACACCATGTACCATACAGTAGTAAGAACATTCCTACCATGGTTGGGTATGTATCCAAAGGGTGAGAGATCTAGTAAATGTGTCCACATCATTAGAGTTGTTTGCAAATGCGACAGACAATGCCCTAGAAGTATTGCAAAGATAGGTGCACTCAGGAGGACAAACATCCATGCAGAATAGGATTGTATTGGATCTCTTGCAGGTGATAGAAGGGGGATTTATGGTAATCAATTTCTATCGCTGTGTGTATGTAGAGGAAGGGGGTACGATGCTACCAATAATGAAGTAATAAAGCAAAAGCCATCTCTATCCCACATGATAAAGGAGGATGGGAAAGGTGACCGCGACCAGGAGGATAGCTCAGCAGCAATGCATTTGTCTTGGAAGCAAGAAAACACAGAGCACACAGGTTTGAATCCTGGTCTGCGTCTTAGAGACTCGTCTCTGCTATTAGGCGCGTAATAAAAGATTCATTAATCAAAAGGCGACTGACTGGTTGTCATGGCTCACAAGCTACTTATTAGGGTTGTGGCAGAAATTAGTAACATTAATATTGTATGCTTTATGTATCATTGTATTACTCTATATATCTGTAACTGTTGCCAAGCTAGTTATTGCCAAGGTGTTCAGATCAAATACCTTAACAACGAATAAACTCCAATTTGCTCTCAGGCCACAATCGCTTAGGTGGCGCAGTATTGCCGGCTTTCATCTATGGCTATTCTGCTTTACTATGGTACACATTCAAAAGCCAATTCTTTTTTGTTTTTCGTTATTCTTGAAGACATGTATTAATGCAATGTTTTTCTACTTCATTATTAAGCTTGTGCAAAACATGTGAATATCATATTTACATGGTTTTGAAATACACTAAACATCACACAAGACAAAAGTGCTTAAAACAGTGTAAAGGTTTTTTTTAATGATCCACGATAGTCTGCAATTTATGAAAGCTTATTCATGTGGTCCTGTCCTGAAATTATTCATCACATGGACAACGTTCATTCTCTAACACTTCTGTTAATCACATTCATACTTCACTCATACCTTTCTCTACGTGTTTCAATCATTTCAATCACTTTAAAAAGTTATTTGCAAGGAAATTCGTCAGGGGAAACTGACTTCCGTTAGGTGCTCATGTCAATAGCTCATGTCAATAGCTCGATATCTTTTTGGGGGGATTGTTCTCTGGGGCAATCTGTTTTTTCTTTTCTCGCTCATAAACTGTGGTCCTTCCCACACTTTGCTTTGTGCTAATTTTGTATTTTTTAAATGTTTTTATTTCTATTCTGTTGTCCCTCTTCTTCTTGGCTTCTCATCTTCTGATATTGTCATGTTGTTCTTCCCAAGCAGTTGGCATTGGTGCACTTGTCTGGGTTTGCTCCTAAGAAACCCTCAACCTTCCATGTGACTGAGCATTACATGTTGCACCTTTTATCCTCTTTAAATTCCTGATATCATATCTTGGGTGAGTCCTGAGCAATCTGCCTCTTTGTAACTGCACTGCATCTCTTTTGAGTTTTGGAGAATCTACTTGTATCTGACAAGGCTGAAACAGACATTCTTGTTGGCCCCTGAACAATACGCTGCCTCTATACCCTGGTTGTTCCCGGACATGTCTGAAAGGTGTACGAAAGCCTCTTGGGCTGAGGAAAGAAGGCGTATTCTGTGAGATTTGTTGAGCCTTTCCTTCTACATTTGTACACCATTGAAGGCTACAGTTAGATGTTGACACTTCTTCTCACCTAGTGTCCACTGTTCGCCAGGCAGGCCCTTGATGTTACTTTTCTGTTCTTGTATCTTTGAAATCAAGTAGATGTGTGGATTTCCATTGTTATATAGTCTATTCTTCAAGAATGAGTCTGATGTTCTTGCTATGTCCTCACGGATTAGGACTGCGATGAGGAAGAACTGGAACATGGGGGTAATGCCAGGATTACTTACTGGTAAACTTCATTTCTCTGTCTCCTACTCTTAGTTGTCTCATTTCTCTTTCAATCCTGACTCGCAATGGCATTTTGCAGACTTGACTTTGTCTGCTTTGCGTGTCCATTCTGGATGCTTGGTGGAGGTCGGGGTTTGCTAAAGTCACAGCGATTGTCTGGGAGGTGCCTGCCGATCCCATGTTCCCATGGAATGTGGCTTGACAGCACGGGGCCATCTCGGGAGGAACTTGACTCATTGATAAGGATTGAGATGCTGAAGGGCAGGACTCGGAGTCATGAAGATTACCAGTAAGTCATCCTGACATTGCAGCTGATCAGCAAACTCACATAACGAAACAAGTCAATTACGATATGCATAATTTCCACCAATCCTGGCAAATAAAGTTCCCACTTTCCCTCATTTGCATACATTCCCATAGATTAAATGTGCAAAGTATGCATGTCGGAATTTGAAAATAAAAATATATATGGTGTACAATAAAAAAAGCATTTTGACCATAGACCCTGCAGCAAACTGCTATTCATACCAAATGCTACGTATTCAGTTAAAGGGATTCCAATGTAATTAATCTGTAGTCTGCACCTGGGAACATTTTTAGCAAATCCTTTTGCATTGCCTTCTGTATCAGCAAGTGCGCTCTGGTTTGTACTTTGTACTTTGCCTCAGTCTCTCCCTTGGCACTACATCACTGCAGACCCATTTCTCGAGGCCATTTTATAGTTCATGGTCATGTGTGTTGGATGCGTGCTTAGCATTGGTTATCTGAGGCAAAGGCAAATGGCAGAACCATCGCGCCAAGTGCCCGAACCAGTTCTGCCAGTTACAAGGTGAGACATCCATAGTTAGTTTTCCAGTCCATGGACATTAATTAGATACCAGCGTTATGCCCCTGTGGTACACGTCTTTTAGCATGAGCACATTCTTTGTGGACGAACAATCCTGAGCGAAGAAATCCATCTTTGACAGGCCTGGCGACGGCAGCTTTAGAAGATAATCTCTTGAACCCTGCTATTGCCTGCAGCTAATTCTGCATGGGCCTGACTGTTGAGAGACAACCTCTTGCGCACCTTCTGCAATGCAGCCTGGGCCTTATTTAGTTTTCATCTGGATAAAAGGTTACTTTACCCTTGGTGTTTTTGAACGTTTAGCAAACCTTCTTTATCCCCTCTTTAAAACCTTCTTTATGTATGAGCGCGATATAAATAAAATATCATATCATATCATACCCTCTGAGAGTAGAACCATGCAAACTTGCTCAGGTCAGCTAACTCCAGCTGCGTAGGATATGGGGTCACTAGCATGGGTTCCTGTTAACTGTAACAGTGTGTGGGGATCAGGTATCTGGAAAGGAGGGGCCCACAAAACTCTCAAGAGACCAAAGTAGACATGCGCATGCGATATCCCGCGCCACACCATTCTGAGCGCGTGCTGTGCTAGAAGCACAAGCACCCTGGCGCACCTCCTTAGAAGGACACAAAGTGGACTCACACAGTTTATGTACATATGTTCCTATGTTTCAGAGACGGCATTAAGCTTTGTTGGAATTGCTGACACAGTGATGCAACTGTGTTCAGAACCAGTTACCTGTGTGCCAGGTTAATAAAGAGATTAACCTCACCGTGGCCCAGAGTGTTCATTGGGGCCGCAACATAATTGTCAACGAGGTGAAGCAATAGGACCCGCTGTGAACAAGATGCAAGGTGCGCTGCAACCCCCAGCCTTCTTGCAACCACCAGTGACATTTCACTTGTGCCTTTAAAATGAACACTTTAAGAGTTCAAAGATGCAGCGTAAGGCTTTAAATAAATATTTATGTTGCCCTTCTGTGATCACTGCTGGCAGGAAATTACTTTTGCAAGGGCTTCATGTCCAGATTATGTGCATTTGCTAAGGTTAGTTAAAAACTGAATTCAGCCGAGGTAGGCCCCACATCTTGGTTTCTAGTTGTATTTCTCTGCTGTAGGTCCCAGAAGTGAAACTAGCTTTCAAAGCTCCATTGCCAGGGGAATGGAAGTCCGGTTTGAGGCCTTTCTGTTAAAAATACAAACCTAAGTAGGGTAGAGATTGTTTTTGCAAGGGGCAAGATAAGAACATTCTTCTGCTCCCCAGCTTTTATGACTAAAACCACTTAGGCCTTCATAAACCTGCCCATTAGCTCTTGAAGCCTTGGGCTAATCTAAACACAGGAACTCCTCTTGATGTCAAAGCTAATAGCAGATCCTTTCCAAAGGTGGGGGCCAAATCTAAGGAGTAGTTGTACTGCCATTGCACAAAATGAGAGATATGCTATGTATGGGATAACCTTGGAAATATTAATCACACACTATTCATGTTTAGATTTCTGAAAAGCTGTCAGCAAGCTGCTTCTGGTGAGCCAAAAATGATTTTGGTGACACCAACACATCGAAGGTTCTGAAGAAAAACTTGATGGGGATCTCTGCATAAATGTGAGAACCATCACATTTTGAGGAAATATGTAAAATATTATCCACATTCTATCCACTGAGTGCCATATTTTTCAGTAATATAGTTTGGGAGTAAATGAGAAAATACTGTAGCTTCACCCCAGTAGGTCACACAGACAGCTAACAAAGTGTATGCGATTTACTGAAAAATGTAGTATTAAAAAATGAATGTGATAATATGTGTTCAAATATGATGAGAAAGGGCATTTGTCATACAGTGAGCAGGGCTTTAAGTGGGCCGGGGCCTGCCGGGGCCAGGCCCCGGCAGTCTCCAAAAAGTGGGACTGAGCCAGGGCCCTGCCGGGGCCCCCGTCCCACCGCACGCAACATTGGCGGGATGCATTATGCCGTCGCGGCGGAAGCCGCGACGGGAGATGCGCCTGCCATGAAGTCAGGCGATCTGACAGAAGTGGCAGCCAACCACAGCGATGCTGTGCCTGGCTGCCACTTCTGTAAGTCATAGTAACTGCCTCTGGTGACCTCTCGCGCGAGGGGTCACCAGAGGCAGTTACTGTCCCTTTGTTTCCCCAAGTCGCCGAGGCGTCTTTAACCCTCGGCGAACCTGGGGATTCCTTGACATTTTTCAAGGTTTATGAAAGATGGCTTGAAAAGTACACAATTCAAGCCATCTTTTATAAAGCTTTGCCGACGGACAATTTTGTCCGTAGTCGAAGCTTTATAAAAGATGGCTTGAATTGTGTACTTTCAAAGCCATCTTTTATAAAAACCGAAATGTTTTAAAAAAAAAATGGCCTGAAAAGTAGGCAAACCGTAAGGTATGCACACACACATATATATGCATGTTATATATCTGTGTGCGTACCTTACTATGGTTTGTGTACTTTGCAAGCCATCTTTTCTAAACATAGAAATACATATTTCTATGTTTAGAAATGATGGCTTGCAAAGTACTTATTTCTATGTTTAGAAATGATGGCTTGCAAAGTACAAAAACCATAGTAAGGTACGCACACAGATATATAACATGCATATATATTTGTGTGTGCATACCTTACGGTTTGCGTACGTTTTAGGCCACGCCCCCCACAATCCACGCCCCCAAATGAGGCCCCCCCTCGATTTCTTATCCCACTTAAAGCCCTGACAGTGAGAGTTCATGTGCAAAAACCAAATCCAGCCCCCTGTCCAAGTTAGATGATGGATTGGGTCTCCTCCCTTGGCTTTTCAAAACATGCCCATATTGTCTGGATCTATTGGCACACAGATGGGTGGGAACCCTTGAACACTGCCCTATCCAATCTGTGAGAACTATGACACATCTGTTATGTCACTTGCCTTATAAATAAGTCCCTGTGCCTCAAATCAGAACTCTCCCTACCAAAGCTTGAGGTGTGCAGTTGACAAAAATCTGGAACCATACTTGGAGAGTGAGGCGTGAATCTTGGAGTGAAGCCAGGAGCTGTAGTAGCTGGAGTGGACCCTTTTGGAGGACTCAGAGAAGCCTAGCCTGATCCCTTGATTGTCCCCGCAGTGATGCTCTTGTGCCCCCTTGAACACCATCAAGCCCTCTCCTGTATGTAAGTATAAACTTCCCCAGCCATAGCTTAAATAAGCCCTATTTTCTTCAGATTTGCCATAGAGATTCCCCCATAGAATAATCCCTGATTGTCTTGGTATGTGTAATTCAGTCATTTTCCTATTGAAAATCCATTTCTGGTTTGTGCTTTGCAGTCATTTTTCCATTTGAAAAATCTTTTGTTTACCTGTGCATTTCAGTGATTTCCCATTTAAGAATCTCCAGTTGCTTGTGTAGATCCCCATTATATTTTCTCAGTAAATCAGTTAATTCCCACATTGGCTTCACGGGATTGGGATGGTTGGAATTCGATCTATCTCTTCCCAGTGCCTTATGAGTCATTATAGTCATAAAGTGTTCCCTCTTACGAATTAATTTCATTGTGAGCTAAAAACCCTGTCTGTGTGTTTAAATGGTGTTCTACAAAACAGATTTCTTTTTGCATATGTCATTTTAAACCCAAACTGATTTTCCATTGTGTGCTATTCCTTTGCCCAGAGCCTATCTGTTATGTGCCTCTGTCATTTTCACTCAAAACCTATTTTCCTATTGCAAGTTCCCCATTTGCCTAGAGCGTGCTGGTCATTGCAGCCGTAGTAAAAATGAGTGTCATTTGCATTTTCTTTTCCCTGGAAATTTAGCTTAACCTTCTGAAATCCGTTTTTCCTAGTCTATTCCTCTTCCCCTACAGTATTGTGATAACACATTTCCAATTGCATTCCCTTTCCATCTGTCCATGTATTGCATATTCTATAATCAATATTCCTATTGTGTGTTATGTTCTGAAGCCCTATTTGTCTCCTAAGAATAAGCAGCACAAAGTACCTTGTGTGCTGTCCCGTAGCAGTTTTCCTAAGTAAAAAACATTTTTTCCTGGTGCAGAAAACAAATTGTCCCATTCATTGCTGACTCCCTATTGTTTCTGAAAACCCCAATCAAAATCTGATTTTAACCTGGTGTTCCCATTCCTTGCCACTGCCTTCCATTCAAAGCTGACAAGCCTAGTGGAGGTCTAGGGGGTGAAGTTTGCTGGGGATCAAGAATCCTTTGTATGCGCATTCACTTTCGTGTGGGTTGCATTCATTTTCATGTTGTTTTGAACTGTTTTGATGGTATTGGTTAGAAAGTAAATCCTTGTGCTATACATGTTTGAGTTGTCTCAGTGTGCTGCTTAACCCCAAAAGACCTCTGAAATTTGTGTTGGCCCACATTGGTGACTACTGTAACTGTTTATTCAATTTTTCCACTAAATCCAAAATTAAAATATTCATTGATAACACACCACCCTGGTTACTGCTCTACTGTGACACAGGGTGTTTGTGGAGGTTGGGTGCGAGACGGGTTGGAGGCCTCCTTAAAAACGAATTGGGATTGAAAGAAAAAAAGCAATTTTATTATGCGCCACATTCATTGCAGGGGAAAGAGATCCCTGATTTGCTTGTGCTGTATAATATATTGTGACAAACTTAGGGGCTCGTGGTCCGGGATTAGGGAAGTGTTTTCACCCGTGACAGTGTAGCACAGAAGACTAGCCCATTAAAGGTATTGCTACATTTAGTGGATAGTAAGCAAAGTTACATTGTGAAGGCGCCAGCCAAACCTGGGTGCCTAAATAAAATATTGTGAGTAGAAACTAGGCAGGAGCAGGGTTGAGATTTTGCCCTTGCATGGACAACCCATCAGGTTCACAAACCATTTACAATGAGAATCGTAGAAATTAACATGGCTAGGAAACCCCTTCTGTCCAAATTGTTGATTAAAAGGGAATGGGCAGAGCAGGGACATGAAGCCTGGCAATCTAGACTGATTCAACAGGTGACCTCTATAATTATGGATGTGTGGCAGGACAATAGCCTGTTACATCAAACCCTGACAGATTTTTACATGACGTAGACTACCAACAATGAGAAAAATTATAATGGTCCAGCTCGCTGCATATATGTACTTCCACATGATGATCATGGAAGAAAGGTACCAGGAGAGTGTAGCCTCTGTGCAAAATCAATCAGAGCTTGAGGGAGTTAAGGCAAGTCTAGGAGAAAGTGCTACAGAGCCAAAATTCTAAGTTAGAATTAGGTGATGTAATTCAGCGACTAAAGGATGAGTTGGTAGCACAGCAACAAATTCATTCAGAGCGAGAGTACCAATTCTCTGCACTGAAAGAGGAGTGCCCAGAAGGGGTTGAGAACCTGAAAGAGTGTCAACTAAAATTGAGTCAACAAGTAATGTACAATAGATCCTGTTTAGAGGACATGGTCGCTTTTCAAAATCAGATTAAGCTATTGAAAGAGGAGAATAACCGGTTGATTATTAAAGATGTCCATTCCCAAGCAGATTTTGACCAGGAGCGCCAGAGGTTGAGCACTATGAAACAGCAGAGAGACCACCTCAGTGAACAGAATAGCATGCTGTGTCAGGAAAAAAATGCCCTCTGTCAGGAAGTGTGCCAGTTGAAGGCAGACCTGGAGAAAGGCGAGTCATGTTTTCAGGAACTGACTGACATAAAAGTAGAGTAGTAGAGTATGAAAAATGAATGGCACATATGAGACAAATAGAATTTGACCTAGAGCAGACAACACAGACCAAAACTGTACAGAGTGAGGAGATTAACCTTCTGCAAAAGAAGAGGTCTGAGTATTCCCAGATACTATAAGATTTACAGAAAGAAAGTGATGCCCTTTGTGAGTAGAAGAAAGGACTGCAGTGCCAAGTAGTGGCCCATGGTAAGGTCATAGAAGCCAGTCAAGCCCTGGTAGCAGAGTACAAAGCTCAGGCCTTGGCATACTACCAGGAAATAGGGGCTGAGAAAGATCAATTAAAGAGATTAGAAAAGGAACGGCTAGATTTAATCAGGCCTTGAGGAACCCCGAACAGTTAAGGAATGGAAGGGCAACCCCTGATCATGGTGTGATATCCTCTGTACCAGGGGCCTCAAGCCAACTCACCACCTTGTATGCGCAAGGCACTGCTAACATCATGGCTATAAGTTCACAAGAACAGGGGAATATGAGGCAGCTGGAATCAATTAGGCCTAGCACGACTGAGCCTGCAGACCAGCCTCCATCAGAGATTGATGGATGTGCATTGTTGCTTAGGTTCAAAAATATTTTGGCAAATACCTCTGACCAGGAGGACTCCTATGAAGAGAAGATCAGGGAGTTAAACTGGCAGAGACACAGATTACAAAGGGACCATCTGGTTCTCTTTGCGGATAAAGAGGAATCAGAGTTTAGCCCCAAAAAGAGCATCCTGAAAACCACCTATTCAGGGAGGTGGGGGGAGTTCTCCACCACGCCCGGAAGAAGGGAGGACTCAGATGAGTACTCCCCTGTGCGAAAAAGGGAGTCCAAGGGAAGTGATCCAGAGAGCCCACAATACAGCAGGGGAGAAGAGACTAGACCCTGTTATTCTGGGAGAGTCTTACAGTCTGGAAGAATCAGGGCACGCCTAGAGGACAGAGACGGGACCACCAATAGCAGAAGCTCTGAGTCTGAGGGGGAGTGGACTCAGGTGCAGTGGAAAAAGAAGACTGCCAAACAAAAAAGAACTCTGGTAAAAGACCCCATTCGACAAAAATAAAATCCATCAGAAGCTTCATGGCTCTTTACCACAAAAATGCCAAGTACTCAGTCTGGGAGCATCTGGAGCTGTATGACCAGATGATGACATCATTTGGCATAGAAAATTACCATAATACCATGGAGTTTGTCAAGTGAACATTCTCCCCGGAGTACTCCAGCTTCTTTGCTGGGCTGGAGGATCAAAATGATTCAAGATGGTCTACCTACAAGGCAGCCATCTTGAAACACTTCTCAGTGCACAGGAACTTCCAGGAGACGCGCAAGGCGGCCTACAACCTGCAGTGCAGAGAGGATAAAGCACAGAGAGAGTTTGTGCAAGAATTAAAGCAGGCATTTGCCCAGACCTCTAGACGGGTGCGTACAAATCGTATGATATGATATGATATTTTATTTATATCGCGCTCATACACAGGTGTTTCAGAGTGCGACCAGGCAAAGGGAGGGGAACAGGGGAGAGAAACAAACACAACGATCTTACTAGGCCCAGTGACATTGACAACGCGCCAGTGCATGGGGTAGGGAAAAGGGAGAAGTGCATGGGAGGAGGGAGAAATTTGAAAGTGCAGAGCATAAGAGAAGGACAAGATAAATAATAAGTAAATAAATAAATAAATACGGTGATCCACATCAGTGGTAGTGCAGCCTTTGAGGGCCACGTGCAAGGTTAGTCAGATAGGGAGTATCTGATCAGTGCAGACAAAGAGTGGGTGGGGGCTCTATGGGTACAGATACAGGCCCCAGTGCAAGGGGTGGCCAGGGGGCAGTGCAGGAGGGTGGCAGGGTGAGCGGGTACCTGGGCCCGATGGGCAGAGGGTTGCCAGGTGCAGCATTGCTGAGAGAGAAAGCAGATCAGCAGGGGAGAAGAGGGGCAAAGGCAGAGGCGATGAGGAAGGACTTGAGGAGCTTCCGGAACCGTAGATGGTTCTCCTCAAGTTTCAAGGTGGCAGGTAGGCAGTTCCAGAGGGAGGCCCCCGCAGAAGACAAAGCTCTACAACCTGCTTGTTTCTATGAAAAATGACTCACCCTGAGGGAGTTGAAGGTAGAGGAGCGAAGGGCTCTACAGGGAAGGTATTTACGGAGGGATAGTTGAAGGTAATTAGGACCCAGGCCCCAGAAAGCCTTGTGGACAATGCAAAGGGTTTTAAATGTAATATTTGCTGGTCAAGTGGCACAGCGAGTAGAGCGCTCGCTTTGACATCCGTGCAGAGCTTGCAAACGCAGGTTCGAATCCCGGGGGGGCCAAACTCAGCCTTTCATCCTTCCGAGGTCGATAAATGAGCACCACACACCGTGGGTAATAATAAGCAGCGCTCAGATACCTGAGGGTTCGTAGCGCTATATAAATGCTAAATTATTATTATTATTATTATTATTTGCAACCACAAACCACAGGGAGCCAGTTATTGGATTTCAGAGCTGGGGAAATACGATCCCAGGGCTTGAGGCCAAGGACAAGTCTTGCAGTCCTGTTCTGGATTAGTTGTAATGGGTGGAGAATGGAGGCAGGTAGATTAAGAAAGAGGCTGTTACTGTAGTCCAACCTAGAGAGAATCAGAACTTAGGAGACAAGGAGCTTCTGAGAGAAGGAGATGAAAGGAAGAGTGCCTTTCAGGAGGTGCAGTAAGAAGTTAGACTTTTTGGAGACATCAGAGATGTGTGCAGAGAAGGAAAGTGTGGAGTCAAAGATGACCCCAAGGTTCTTAGCTTCGCTGGTAGGGGCAGGAGGAGGGCCAGAGAGTGAGGGGAGAGGATGAAGGGGGTGTACCAATGAGGAGGATCTCAGTCTTGTTGGCGTTTAAACAAAGATCATTTGCGGCACACCAATTTTGAATGGCGATTAGGCAGTCAGAGATGAGGGAAGGAAAGGAGGTGGCCGAGGGAAGCCTGAAAATGAGTTGGGTGTTGTCAGCATAGCACTGGAAATTTGAGCAGAAAATGGAAATGCAGTAGGCGAGAGTTGCCCGGTATTGATTGAAAAGCCAGGGTGAGAGGTTAGACCACTGGGGAACACCGCAGGTCGAGAGGGAGATAGAGGATAGGAAGGACCCAAGTTGTGCCCGGGAGGGTCGATCAGTTAGAAAAGAGGTCAGCCAGGCCAAGTCCTGATCGGTGATACCCAGGTTGTCACAGAGATGATTTAGCAGGGTAGTATGGGTGACTGTGTCAAAAGCAGAGGAGAGATCAGGTAGGATGAGGACAGAGGGAATGTTAGAGTCAAGGATGGAGAGCAGGTCTTCACGGATGTTCAAGAGAGCAGTTTCCGTACTTCTGGCAGCTCTGAAGCCAGATTGGTGGTCATGGAGAGAGCCAACCGAGTCAGAGTGAAGGTTAAACTGAGAGATGGCAAGCTTTTCCAGAAGCTTGCCCAAAAAGGGAGTAATGGAAATTGGGCGATAGTTAGCCGGACAAGAGTGATCAGCTGTGGGTTTCTTGAGGAGAGGATGCACAAGGGAGTGCTTCAGAGGGGAGAGGAAAGATCCAGAGGCAAAGGAGAGGTTGCAGAAGTCGGCAAGGGCCAGAGCAAGGGTATCAATGTGGTCCATAATAGTTTTGGAGGAGCAGGGATGGACCTGTCTTGAGGAGGCTTTCATAGATCAGACTTGTCTAGCGACCTCATCAGGGGAGAAAAGAGGAAAGGCAGAGAAAGAGGGAGGAGGGGTAGCGGTGGGTGGGTCAACAAGCAGAGAGGGTGAGGGGAGAGGAGCAGGGGAGGAGGAGAGTGAGGACAAGATGTCCTAGGTTTTACAGATAAAGTGTGAGGCAAGGCCATTGCAAAGAGCCTGAGAGGCGAGAGGAGGGGTGGACACTGCATCAGGGTTGGCCAGCTCCTTGCAGATTTTAAAGAGTTCGGCCGTAGGGAGTTTATTAGTATGCATTTTCATGCCCTTCCTAAATACATCATGATACAAGTGGTTAGGGACGTCGAGGATGAAAGGACCCTGGATTGGGCAATAGAACAGGCTACCAGGATCTATGAAGTCCAAAAGCCAGTGGAAAACAAAAATTCTCCCAAAAATCCTAAACCATCCACTCCTGCTGCTGCCAAGGTAGCAAAGGTGAAGTATACCCCCATTTAAGACCTAGAAATGGGGGGTCTAAAAATACCACTCCCTCTAACAAACAAAATGAGAGGCAGAGGAGACCATCTGACCAGTCTCATGCGGGTGGTATTCAGGCAGGGTATACCACAAATGGGTCACCTGACTCTGCCACCTACATTAGCCCAAAGTACAAGGGGAACCAACCCATCTTGGGATATGGATGGACTCCCCCGGCTCAGGGGGGTGGATCCAATCAGGTAAGTACAGCCCCAGGAAATTATCCCTCAAACTTCCCACAAAACCTCCTTCAGGAGGGCAGTAATATTCCACTCTCCAGTTTAAGTTTCTTCCCCAGGTACCCTCCAAACCCCAACCTTCAGAACAATCCTCCTCTCTCTCCCCGCTTTCAGGATGCTAGACCCCCAAATCAGGGAAAAGGGAGACCAAGGATGGAGGGTTACCAGGGAAACCCGCAGTACCCAAGCTACTCTGGGAGAAGGTACAGTTACCCATCCCGAGAGCAGCAAATCAGGGAAAAGGGAGACCAAGGATGGTGGGTTACCAGGGAAACCCGCAGTACCCAAGCTACTCTGGGATAAGGTACAGTTACCCATCCCGAGAGCAGCAAATGTTTGATCCTAGACCCCCATATCAACCCGAGAGCATGTCACAAATGAAGAGCTAGGTCCAGAGCTTGACCCACAACTGAGCCATTTTGAGGGCTCAGCAGAGCCCTCAAATGAACATGGCTGCCCAGAACAGCTCAAACCCAGGGACTGGCACCCCGGAGCAATGACAGGGAGAAAATTCTGACAATAAACAGGTTCCAGAGGAGGAGGCCCAGGGGGAAAGGGGATGCAAAGCCCTAGAGGGAACTCCCTTCCTCACCGGTGAAAACTCCCTAGAAACCTGTGAACTCAAACCCAAATCTCCTACACCTGAAAAGCTGCAACCTGGTGAACAGAGGGTAAGTAGGAGAAACCAAGGGACAAAGAAACTCCATTTTGTGGAAGAAGTCTGCATCCTCCAGTTTTAAAGGGAAGAATCCCTGGAGGGTTCAGGGAAGAACGTCTTCTCTTTCAAGGTGGGGGGGATTCCTCCCAAAGATAAATGGGTCCCAAAAGACCCTAACTTAGAATGGGTAAGTGTGGGGACTGACCCAGAACCATACATTTCTTAACCCCAACCATGTCACCCCGAGGACTTAGAAATGAATGGGGATCCTCCCCCCAAACCGGTTCAGGCGACTGCCTCTAGGAAAAGGGGGACAGCACAGAATCAGTGGAAAAAGGAGATTCCCATATCCCCCAAATCTCAGGGTGCCAAATTTTCTTTACAGGTTCCCGGACTGCGACACAGAAAATTGCTCAAGATCCCACTGTGTCAGAGTTCAAAATAAAGAGATTAACTGCCCATCTGGCCCAAATGCACATGTCCTTTAACCCCTTGAAGAGAGGGAAGGGCGGTTTTACGCCTCCGTCAAGGTACAAGGCCAGGGTGCATTTTCAGCGCTGGTGGATATGGGATCCCAAGCCACCCTTCTGTTCAAAAAGGCATTTGATCAAATCAATTCAGGAAGGAGGAGAGTCACCAAATTCCCCTCACACATCTTCCTGGAAAACTCCAGAACTTTGACGGAAATTACATTCTCGTCGAGGGGACTGCGGATCTGGAGATCAAAATTGCCCGACATAGGGTGAAACACCCGGTCATAGTCATCACTCCAGAGGGCACACCTTGTCTCCTAGGGAATGACCTCCTTCGGAGGTTGTCACTCCTAATAGATTGTGTGAACAAGGTCCTCTGGACACAGACTAACCGGCCAATAAAACTAAAACAGAGCACGAACTATCTAAGTCTAAATGGCACATGCCATATGGTTGAGCAGCGATCTGACAAAAACAAATTCCACTGTAGGAACAATCAGGTCCCCTACATAACTGTAATCTCTGTAGGAGAACAGACTGGTGATGGGAACCCTTCTCCATTTTAGAAAATCAACCTTTCTCCGAGTTTCAAGTGGCATTCCACACTGGAAGGAAATACCCTGTAATTTTAATCTGATCCACAATATGAAGAAAACCTAAAACTCCTGACAAAAGGTGATGAAAAACCAGCTCAAAGTTTGGTTTATATTCAGAAAATGGGTGAATAGCTGTTTCCCCCCATTCAGGGAAATGAGGCGGGGAGCCTGTTCTCGCCAGAGTATGCCTGAATAATGGAAAAAGCTTCATTACCGAAGCGTTATTCAGGAACCTCCCAAAAGATCAGACCATTCCCACTTTTAAGCTGATTGACAAGTGGGAAATTGGCCTGGAAACTCCCAATTCTAAACATCACCTGCCTAGAAGGTGCATGCTAAAAATTTCCTTTGGTGACAAAAGCATAGATCATAATTGTTGGGCTGTGAGGGATGTCCCCTCTGCCTTCTACTTAGGCAGTGGCATTATCAATCGATTTGTGATTAATTTGGACCTAGTTCATTACAAAGTCTAGTCCTGACTGGGGGATAACCCCATGGGTTTAACAATCTTGAAAAGGCATTTCGGTCAGCTCAACTGCTGCCGTATGCAGTTGAAATCAAACTGGAGAAGAGGCCACATCCCAGGACTGGTCCAACAATTCACCCTTCCCCTAAATATTAAGCAAGGCTAGAACCTCCAAAACCCGAACGCTCATGTAAATTTAAATTATCACCTCCAACAGCAGGGATTGTATTTGAACCCGACACCAGTGGTCGAAGTGAGTGGAAGCGGTCGGGAGCGGTGATCCTCTACTTTTTTAAATTACCTTTTACAGCTCCCATACTTTTATTTTAAAAAGAAACCGTTCCGGAATGGTTTCGTTTTAAAATAAAAGTGTAGGAAGAAGTTGTAACTTGCACTTTCAGTGCACTGCACTATATGTTCCCCTAAACAGCAGGTGCATGTGTTTAGGGGTTTGTATTGTGTGTTGCAGGGGGTGTGGCGATGGGGTTTGTGGGGAGCGGTGCAGGCCAGTAGGGAACATAGCTCCACTACTTCTTTTCATACACTTCAACCACTGCCCGACACCACTAGTTGACATAGAACACGACACCATTCGAATATTGGTGGATAACAGCGACCTTAGGAGAATCACTCTGGGCGCAGACACCTTCATTGGAATGGCGGTTGATGCCCAACATTTCTCCATTGACTTAGGGAATGAGATCATGGGACAGAACCCAATGACTGCTATGATTGTGACAATGACTTACCTCCCGTACTCGTGAAACAATGTCGGTTGCCTCTCGCGTCTATGGAGTCACTCACTGAGATCATAAAGAACTTAGAGTCCTGTGGGATAATTCGTCCAGCCCACAGTACCTTAAATAATCTGGTACTGGGGATACCAAAACCCAATAGCAAACAGAGACTTTGGGCAGACCTTAGGGAGTTAAACATACGGGTCCACATGTCCTGATGGTCTCTTCCCTACATTGATCAGGGACTGGCCCAGATCCAAGGGTCAAAGGTGTACACCGCCATTGACCTGACCAATGGATACTGGACAGTACCCGTGAGTAGGGAAGACCATTACAAGCTGGCCTTTACCTTTGGGTGGCAGCAGTACACGTGAACTCGAATGCCCTTTGGATATATAAACTCTGGAAATTGATTTAACATTTTTTTGCAGAAGGCCATGCCCAACTTGGGTGAAAGGGGAAATCCGCTATGTTCTGACCCAGTTGAAGGAAGCCGGAGCGAAACTGTCCTTCCAGAAGGCGCAGTGGTGTAAGACCCGCGTGAACTTCCTAGGGCATGAAATCACCTCTCAGGGTCTCAGTCATCAGGCAAAAAAGATGGAAGCATTACTAAAATTGAAAGACCCTATGACTCTGCGTGAACTGAAAAGCCTTCTTGGACTGACTAATTATAGTAGAAAGTTCATAGAAGACTACACAGAGGTCACGAGACCCTTGGTCCATTTACTAAAGGCTGGGGTCAAGTGGGAGTGGGGTCTGGAGAAAGCTGAGGCAGTGAAACAACTGAAGAGAAGTCTTTCAGATGCGCCTTGTTTAGCTTAACCCATCAAAAACAAGGAGTTCTTTTCGGAGACAGGCTTCTCAAATACATTCTTGACAGCAGTATTATACCAGAAGCACGACAAGGTCAACAAAGTGATCTCCTATGCGAGTAAGACTTTGTCCTTTGTGGAGGAAATAATTCAACAATTGTGAGAGGGCACTCCTGGCAGTGGTGTGGGCATTGAAAAATTACTGCCCACTCATCCACGGGAGCACATAATTGTCGAGACTCCTCACCAGCCTTTCCAATACCTCCAAAGTGACAGAATCCGGGCGGGGAACATGAGTAATTCCAGAATTACTTTCTGGATTCTGTCCATGTAAGACTTTCCTGTGGAGGTCAGATAGGGCCAAAACAAAAAGAGTCCCCTCGCGCAAGGTTTGGCTGACTTGTCTAAAAACACAAGACAACTTGGAGGCATACCTGACTTCACCGCACAAAGTCTATGAGGAAGACACGTGCCAGAGGATGCCCACAGTTTATGTGGATAGGTGCTCATTCCATGTTGATAACAACCGGGAAAAGGAAGTGGTGGCTACCGTTGGGAATGCCTGGGTGACTGATGCCCCGGAGCCCTCCGCCGTGTGCAGGATGGGTCCCCGAAGTAGTCCAGTGGCAGAGATGATGTCAGTTCATCAGGCCATCTTCACTGCCGTGCAACACCAACTCCACAAACTAGTCATAATCACAGATTCAGATTATGGGCCTGATCACGACTTTGGCGGTAATGCCGGCGGTATTACGGCCGGCGGTATCTGCCCTACCGCCGAACTCCCCGGCGCTATCAGTGCCGGATCATGAGTTTGGCGTTAATATAATTCCCCATTCCCCATTGAGCCCATTCGGGAATGCCCCATTCCCCATTGGGCTCAATGGGGAAAATGTGTGCTCTTACCGCCGGCGGATTTCCCGCCGGTGTTAATAGCGTGAATTTTCAGCGGTTTTCCCCCCAGCTCAGAGCTGGGGCGAAATTTGCTGAAGTCCTGATTCGGCAGACCCTTAAATCTGGCGGTAATAGCGCTACCGCCGGATTTAAGGGTTACCGCCAAAGTCGTGATTAGGCCCTATGTCAGGAATGGGTTCGTGGAGCACCTGATAAATTGGAAAACCTGGGGCATGCTGTGCGCAAACAACAAACCACTCAAGCATGGGAAACTAATACAATCCATTGACGATGTGGTCACCTCTAATGAGATGACCATCTACCAGAAGATCAAGGGTCATTCCAGAGTAGAGCGACCAGACAAAACCAGAAATGACCTCGCTAACCAGTTGGTCAAAACTGGAGCCATTCATGGGGATCTCATAGAGATTGAGTCCCTGTTGGGGGAAATCCAGGTCGCTGCTGTCTACAGGTCCCACACACTTGCCCAAAATAAACTATCATCTGCCTAGTGGAGTAAGAAAACCCTAGATGCTGATTTGATCACGGCACAAAAAGGGGATCCGATTATTGGGAAGTTTTATCAACACATTGAAGACCCGGTGAATTTTCCTCTGACCGCAACCGATTACATCGGGAAAGAGGATCTCTGGGTGTTGATGAAGTTTCCCAAAATGTTCTGAATCCAAGATGGTTTGTTGGTACGGAGATCCATCTCTGGATGTGACCAGTGGGTGGTATCTACCTCATTCCGAAGCCTGATGTTAAGTCACGCCCATGACGCGGCCACAGCCAGTCATCGGGGGTTTCATACAACTTTGGAAATCTTGCAAGAGGTCACGTAATGGCCACACATGGGTCAGGACCTCGACCAATACTTGAAGGGGTGTCTTGTGTGTGCATAATTTCAGCCAAGTTCCCTCACACACTGAGCTCTCCTACAGAAAAGGGGGATGACACTGCCTTGGTCAGATTTACAAGCAGATTTCATCGGGCCTGTGATTCTAGAGGAAACAAGTACATGTTAACTGTAACATGCTTGTTTACCAAGTAGGTGGAATGTCTACCGGCCCCAAATTGCAAGGCAGAAACAGCAGCTGCCCTGATGATCAACCACATCTTCTTGCGTTTCGGCCTTCCCCAATGGATTGAGTCAGACTGAGGAAGTTACTTCACCAGTGAGGTGATGACAAAGATGTGGGAGATACCTGGGGTTAAGAGAAAACTCCACATTGCCTATCACCAAACTTCTAGTGGGGGAGTTGAGAGTTACAATAAAATGATTGTGGGCATCCTAAAGAATTTTGTGTCGGACTCTGGGCATAGTTGGGACATTCGACTAACGATTGTCCTGATGGCCATCAGGTCTACACCATCTTCTGTGACAAAAATGTCTCCATTCAAGCTAATGACTGGACGAAAAATTGTGCTACCTCAGCATCTGCTCTACAAAACGCAAGAGCAGACCCTGATCAACACGTCCATGACACAGGAATACATTGAGAATTTGAGAAAACACCTTCAGCATGCTTTTGCGTATGCTCAACAAAATTTGGAAAAGTCGGCAGAGGGGATGAAAACCCACTACGATTTAAAGGCGAGTACGAAAGAATATCAAGTAGGAGATATGGGGCCTCATTACGAGTGCACCAGCCCGGATTCAACGCAGACGGTAAAACCGTACCGCACCGTTTACCGGACCGGCGAATTCCAACCTTCGATCCCGGAAACACCATCACCCCGAAACCGCCACCGCAGAGACAACACACCCGATAACTGCGTCGGCAGACACAGCACGACGACACCCACAGTTACCGGAAATAGGTAACACTGTGCACATTACGAGTAGCATGGACACGGAAACTCTGCCACAAAATTGGTGGTAAAACCGTGAACACTGTGGCGGTACTGCTGCCACCGCGGAAATGGCGTTAAACAGTGTCAGGTTAGCTGAATCAGGCCACAGGTGCACCAAATTAGCCCAGCTGGACCCAGCAGGCCACTGGGAGCCTACAAAAGGGCCACACCCATACCCAGACCAACTCTAAACACAACTATGCAGGCAGCCGCTGTAGCAGCATTAGGTCTGGGCCTATTGAACCTACAGGCAGCAGTGCACATGCTGGAAGCAATGGTGCAGAGGAGGAGGAAGCGGAGGCGGAGGAGGCGCAGGCGGCAGATAGCAAACCCTGCACCCATACCAAACCCAAATGTGCAGCCGGCACAACCCCGCAGGCAGCCAGCAATACCCTGCATCAGGGCCTCACCCTGGAACCTGACCCCAGGGCAGATCCACACATTATACCGGCTGGACCGTACAACAATCATATCCATCGTCACCATGATTGAGGACATCAGCACCCGCATTGGCATACGGACGGCAATCCCACCCCTGCTGAAGATGTTCTTGGTACTGCATTTCCTTGGGACTGGAACATATCAGCACACTGTCGGTGAGCTGCACGGGCTGTCACAACCCTGCTTCTCAAGAATACTGGACCAGGTACTGGATGCCCTGTTGAGCCATGTGTCGGAACACATCGCCCTCCCCCGTACCCTTGCCCAGGTCATTGCCACCAGGTTGGCCTTCCATGCCATTGTGGCCATGGCAAATTGCATTGGTGCAGTAAACTGCACCCACATAGAGCTGACCATACCACGTGCAATGGAGATGGTGTACCGCAATAGGAAACTATACCACTCACTGAATGTACAAATGGTATGTGACGCTAGACAAGTGATAACACATTGCTGCGCACATTTTCTGGGGTGCACACATGACTTAATGGTCCTGCGGAATTCTACATTGCCCCTGTACATGGAACGCTATGCTGGACAAAGCACATGGCTATTGGATGAGTAAAACTGCCAATGCACGGCCCCTGTGAAAGGGGGGGTGTCCAGGGCAATGACCTGTGTGTCTGGGTTCCTACAACTGGCAATGCATCACCCCTTGGCCAATGTAATGGACAGTCACCACAACCCACACTTTTCAAAGCTACACATCACAGGTGGGCACAGTGTGCCCGTACACACCCTGACAAAGGAGATGCACAACCAAGACATGTGCTTGTGGCACAGGCCAATACAACATGAGGCAGTGAATCCACCCACTCACCCAATGCACCAGTGCCCCTCCAATGCACATGATGAGTGCACATTCGACATTGTGCATCGACCAAATCATCACAGTGTCCATTGACTGACTCCTCCATGTATGTACACCACTGCACGATGCCAAACTTACCAACCACAAATGAGCACAAGGACAACTACATATGCACAGCAAGTTGTTGGACAATGTCCAAGCACCAATGTGGACAACAATGACCCAGGAATGGCATTCACTCACTGGTCAGACCATTGCTTGCCCCATATGGATGATTGACTAATGACACATGATTGCACTGCATCTGATCAATACATGGATACCACAAACACTAACATGTGCCTTCCATTTCCATCCCATGAGTGATGCAGGATATGCACTCACGCCATGGCTGATGACGCCCGTACGGAGGCCAAGGAACAGGCATGAGGAGGCCTACAACAGGGCACACATCCGCTTATGTGGCATGATCAAGAGGACATTTGGCCTACTGAAGGCCAGGTTCCGCTGCTTGAGCAGATCTGGCGGATCACTGTTGTAAAACCCAGTGAAGACGGTAAAATAGTGTTTGTGTGTGCCATGCTGCACAATATGTGCATGCGCAGGAACGTCCCTCTGCCCCCAGACACAGAGGATAATGGTGAAGTAGATGATGATGACGACAATGGGGGTGGGGATGGGATGGATTCACCCCCTCGCAGGGGGGCACATGATGGTCAACATGCACAGGGTGCACACAGGATGCACTCATTCACATTTACTTTTGAGAGACTGTACATGAACAGCATTGCATGATTATGATGATGCATGTCAATATACGGATTGATTGCAAATGAAATAACAGATGTCCACTCGTAAAATCATTTCAAAAGTGATTTATTGTCAACAAAGCAGGTAAGAAGGTGAATTGGATAGGAAAGCTGTACACCCGCGCTCACCCACCACCCACCACCCAAACGTACCCACCCCCAACCATGCCCTAGACCACTAAGACCATCATGGACCTCCCCCACCACCCCAATGTACCCACCCCAACTGAGCCCCAGACCACTTACCGCATCACGGACCTCCCCCACCACCCAAACGTACCCACCCCCATACACCCAATATTTCCCCTATTGTCTTGTGGACAGTCCTTCCCACATGGCACTATTTCTGGCCACGCTTATGTGCATGAGCGTCCTTGCCAGAGTGTACACTCAGCCGACAGGAGTGCCTCCGTGGGCTGCCAGTGACAGAGCTTGTTGGGGTGGTGCTAGTGGATGGCACTGGTGGCACCCGTCCAAGAAACAATGATATCGAGATGGGCCACCCCCACAACGCTGACAAAAGGGGAAGCAACAGACAATATTTAAACAGAAGGTATGTCAGCGGAAAAAACGGTACTTAATGGACAAGGACAAAGCCAACTAATCTTGAGAGGAGTAGCCAATGTTCCCACAGACAGATCAACCCAAGGACAACAAGGTTTTGTAAAAACTATATTCATTTTATTATCATTATACTCATAAAAAAATACAAATTGAAATTTACATCGAACTCATAATAAATATTAGCATATTAAATTCTAAAGATAAAGTGCATCACAATAAATTGCTTATCTACAACAAGAAGGCCATCTAACTGGGCCTTGCTGCTGCAACCCAACAGGACTGCTTGCAACCCCTAGTGAGTGATGGGAATCACTAAGAAGGGGGGCTGGCTAGTCCCGGAGTGTGGGCGGACACTGAGTGCAGTGAAATGGTGATAGTATGCACTAAAGCTGGCGTTGGGGCGCCGTACGTCCGTACGTCTATATACCAGTCCAAGAAACGCCTGCTGGGCCACATACATGCACTCGGCGATGGCGGACATAACACTGTTGCCCGCCCAGACATGGCGTGCCAAGTTGACATTGGTAGTGGTGAAATTCCCGATGGCCCTGGAAAGCCGACACACTGATGTTGCATTGCTTTCTCGCCATTACACACGACGCGAGCTGCACGAAACAAGCATTTTCAGCAGATGGGATTTACCCCAGTACTATCTCAACATCTCTACAAACATGCATATATGAATAACGCTGAAGGATATGCCCTGATTTGAAAAAGGCATAGTCAATGCCGAAACACGTATAATCGGAAAGGGTCAATAAACAAAACTAATTGGATCATCAACACATGTTATTTTGGAACTTTGTTCATACATAATTGTGGCGCAGCAAGAAGGTGTGTGGAAAATACACATATATTTATGTTGCCCTTCTGTGATCACTGTTTTCAGGAAGTTACTTGTGCAAGGGTTTCATGTCCAGATTATGTGCATTTGCTAAAGTTGGTTACAAATTTGCCTTCAGCTGAGCTAGGCCCCAGATCCTGTTTTCTAGTTGCATTTCTCTGCTGTAGGTCCCAGAAGTGAAACTAACTTTCAAAGCCCCATTGCCATGGGAATGGAAGTCTGGTTTGAGGCCTTTATGTTAAAAATACAAACCTAAGGAGGGTAGAGATCGTTTTTGCAGGAGGCAAGATAAGAAAATTCTCCTGCTCCCCCGCTTTTATGAATAAAACCATTTAGGCTGTCATAAAACTGGTCATTAGCCCTTGAAGCCTTGGGCTAATCTAAACACAGGAACTCCTTTTGATGTCACAGCTAATAGCAGATGCCTTCCACAGGTGCGGGCCAAGGCTAAGGAGTAGTTTCACTGCGATTGCACAAAATAGCAGATATGCTGTTTATGAGATAACTTTGGCAATATTAATCACCTACTATTCATGTTCGTATTTCTGAAAAGCTGTCAGCAAGCCACTTCTTGGGAGCCAAAAACGATTTTGGGAACACCAACATATCAAAAATTATGAAGAAAAACTTGATGGGGATTTCTGCATAAATGTCAGAAACATCAAATTTTGAGGAAATATGTAAAATGTTATCCATATTCTGGCCACCGAGTGCCATATTTTTCATTAATAAAGTTCGGGAGTAAACGTGAAAATACTGTAGCTTCACCCCAGTAGGTCGCACATACAGCTGACAAAGTTTATGCGATTCACCGAAACATGCAGTATTTAAAAATGTGATCTTATGTGTCCAAATATGATGAGAAAGGACACTGTCATACAGTGAGATTTCATGGGCAAAAACCAAACCCAGCTCCCTGTCTGAGTTAAATGATGGATTAGGTCTCCTCCCTTGACTTCCTAAACATGCAACATTCTCTGGACCTATCAGCCCACCGATGGGTGGGATCCCTTGAACACTGTCCTATCCAATCTGCGAGAACTATGACACATTTGTGATGTCACTTGCCTTATAAATAAGTCACTCTGCCTCAAATCAGGACTCTCTCTACCAAATCTTGAGGTGTGCAGCTGACAAAAATCTGGAACCATACTTGGAGAGGGAGGCGTGAATCTTGGAGTGAAGCCAGGAGCTGTATTAGCTGGAGTGGACCCTTTTGGAAGACCGAGAGAAGCCTAGATTGACCCCTTGATTGTCCCCGCAGTGATGCTCTGGTGCCCACTAGATGTCCATCAAGCCCTCTCCTGTAAGTATAGACATACCCAGCCATAGATTAAATAAGACCTATTTTCTTCAGCATTGCCATAGTGATTCCCCCATGGAATAATCCCCTATCTTCTTTGTATGTGTAATTCAGTCATTTTCCTATTGAAAATCTGTTTCTTGTTTGTGCATTGTAGTAATTTTCCCATTTGAAAAATCTTTTGTTTTCCTGTGCATTGTAATAATTTTCCCATTGACAAATCCTTTGTTGGCCTGTGCATTTCAGTCATTTCCCATTTAGGAATCTCCAGTTGCTTGTGTAGATCCCTAGCATATTTTCTCGGTAAATCAATTAATTCCCACATTGGTTTCACAGGATTGGGATAGTTGGAATCCAAAATGAACTATTGCTTCCCAGTGCCTTGTGCGTCATTATAGTCATAAAGTGTTCCCCCAAAGAATTAATTTCATTGGGAGCTGAAAAAATAATTTGTCTGTTTAAATGGTGTTCTACAAAACGGATTTCTATTTGCATCTGTCATTTTAAACTGAAACCGATTTTCCATTGTGTGCTATTCCTTTGCCCAGAGCCTTTCTGTTATATGCCTCTGTCATTTTCAATGAAAACCGTTTTCCTGTTGCAAGTTCCAAATTGCCTAGAGCTTGCCTGTCATTGCAGCCGTAGTAAAAGCAAGTGTCATTTGCATTTTCTTTTCCTTGGAAATTTAGCTTAACCTTTTGAAAACCTTATTTCTTAGTCTATTCCTCTTCCCCTACAGTATTGCGATAACAAATTTCCAATTGTGTTCCCTTTTTTGCATCTGTACATGTGCTGCATATTCTAAAATCTATTTTCCTATTGTGTGCTGACTTGTATGTTCTGAAGCCCTATTTGTCTCCTAAGAATAAGAAGCACAAAGTACCTAGTGTGCTGTCCCGTAGCAGTTGTTCTAAGTAAAAAAACAATTTTTCCTGGTGCAGAAAACAAATTGTCCCATACATTGCTCGCTCCCTATTGTTTCTGAAAACCCCACTCAAGATCCGATTTTAACCTGGTGTTCCCTTTCCTTGCCACGTCCTTCCATTCAAAGCTGACAAGCCTAGTGGAGGTCTAGGGGGCGTGAGGGTTGCTGGGGCTCAAGAATCCTTTGTGCGCACATTCACATTCTTGTGGGTTGCATTCATTTTCATGTTGTTTTGAACTGTTTTGATGGTATTGGTGAGAAAAGTAAAAGTACATCCTTGTGCTGTACATGGTTGAGTTGTCTCAATGTGCTGCTTAACCCAAAAAAGAAGTATTGTAACTGTTGATTCAATTTTTCTATTAAATCCTAAATTGATCAAATATTCATTGATAACACACCAGCCTGGTTATTGGTCTACTGTGACACGGGTGCTTGTGGAGGTTGAGAGCAAGATGGGTTGGAGGCCTCTTTAAAAATGAATTGGGATTGTAAGAATAAAAGCAGTTTTATTGTGCGCCACATCCATTGCAGGGGAAAGAGATCCCTGACATGCTTGCGCTGTATAATATATCGTGACAGCATTGCGGCCGAATAGCAGAAGTACATTTATGAAATCGTGCATATTGCGGGATGGAAAAATGCCCAAGCAGACTGCATGTCCCACCTACCTGAAGCGAGAGAATCAGCAACCAATTTCCTCAAGGATGAGTGCCTAGTGGCATCCATAGGAGACCTCAGAAGTAAAGAGTTTCTAGAGATGAGTGAGAGTCACTGGAGGGCAGAATCAGCAAACATTTCAACCATCGCAACACTCACAGGATGGATCAGGAAAGGATTGCCCAAGGAGAGAACAACTCCCAAAGGGCTAAAGCCATACTGGAAAGTGGCTGACAGAATATTTGAGCAGAAAGGCTTTTTGATGAGAGGTGGCCAGTTCATTCCGCCTGTAGGAATGAGGAAAGTTATCATGTGCAGAGCACATGCGAGACACCTGGGGTGCAATATGTTGAGGAGACGGTGAGAGAATCCTACTGGTGGCCTGGCATGGGTCAAGTGATAGAAGTCAGGATGGATAGTGCCGGATTAAACCATGTGGAGGCCCCTAGGCAGTCAAAATGTCCGCCACCCCCTTGCAAATCATCTCCTAACAAGTTTTTAATTTCTGCACAGTTTTATTTTGTTCCATTGTTGTGGGGTCCCTAAAAGGAGTGGGGCTTATAGGCCGGTGCCTACTTGGCCTAATGGATAATCCGGCACTGATGATGGAGAGGTGGCACAAGTGCCTAAATAGCGATAAGAGATTGCAGGTCAGACAAGCAACACTGATTCCAACTGAGATACCCAAGGGAGTATGGCACAAACTGGGGTTGGACTTCATCGGTCCCCTTGAAGTGATGTTGCCAGGACACAGGTACGGGTGAGTCATGATTGACTACATTTCCAACTGTGTAGAAGCTGAATTTGTACCCGACGTCACAACATCCACCATCGTTGACATGCTCACGGCTAGTTTCTAGAGGGAAGGGTTGCCCAAAGAAATTGTCACAGACAACAGGGTCCAATTAGTATCCAAAGAAATGGAAAGGTTTATTAGGGATAACAACATTAAAGAAATAAAGGCTTCACTATGTCATCCCCAAGCCAATGGGCGCGGGCTCATCGAGAGAACCAATAGGTTCATAAAAGAAGTGCTACAATTAGCTACAGCATCAAAAGTGGACCCATACCGGATGATCAAGGAGGCAATAGCTTCCCATGACTTGACCCCCAAAGGGACCACCAAAGTGTCTCAGTTTCACATGCTAAGTGGAAGAAGAGCAGCATCGACGTTAGTACCTCCATGGTTGTCAAAAGTGAGAGAGGATGACACCGTAGACATGGAGGATGTTGTCTGGTGGATAAGGAAGAGCAAAGAGCAAATGAAAGAATGGAATAATAGGAGAAGCGCAGTCCAAAGAAATGAAGTTCAGATGGGTGACTTGGCTAAAATTAAGTTGCCTCGTAAGGATCATGCAATCAGATCCAAGTACAGCAGCCCCGTCAGAATAATGCAAAGGCATACCAACCATGTATGTAGGGATGCAAGACGGAGAAAATGGAATATGGAGAAACTTTCCCTGTTCGAGAAGAGATCCAAGGCATTCAATGATTCGAAGAGGAGTGAACAGGTGACCAGAGAGGAAGAAAGACCCAAAGAAGGAAAGGGCCTCGATAAGTCTAGCAGGGATGGACTTGAAAAGGAGAGAGATGAAGCTTCTGAGAATGTGAGAGATTATGGGGAAGTGCAAGATGAAGGAAGTGTGTTTGGCACCGACAGTAAAGGCAGTTTAGACATGTCGCTCTGGCCCACCACTCCATAATCCTACCTTATTTCAGCTTCCCAACATTGATTTCGACCCCTTTTTTATCAAGCTACGTCCTCGGCAGGCATAAAGGAAGGCTTGTGTCCATTTTTTCCTAGAGGTCCAACATTCTGTGGAGTGCCCGCACCGTCTCTCACAGCGCACGGCAGCTTCTGATCGTGTCGTGTCCCTGTCACGTGTGAGGAAGTCCTCAGCAGAAGCATTACACATTCTGCTGGCTTGGGCCTAGCCAGCATTTATCAGTTGAATACTGCCATCTAGTGAACGCTTGTGAATTTACAAAGAATACACAGTACTAAAGGTATTTGGAAAGAATATTTAATATTAACAGCACGTTTTAAATTTATACAATCAACTTCATGAAATGTCAGCTCTTTCTCAAGGATAACAAAGCTATCGGAAGCGTTGTATATTTATATTATCACACTTTATAACATATCATTAGTCTTGGGAGTTCTGATTATCTGCACTACAAAATGGACTCTCTTTGGGCTGGTAACATATCTATTTAGATGTTTTCATCATATTCTTGGTACCTATTACTTCAGCATGGCCTCAGGGAAAGATAACCAAAAACTACCCATACACTCGAAGGAAAAACAGGTGGCATATAGCACCAATAAAAGGCTAAAAAGTGACTCGCCCCCACCGCAGCCCTCTGTGGAACCTGCTATTGATACCATACTGCAAGAAATAAAGTCTCTTAAACCTTTCATAGAAACCACCAACCAAAAACTGCAGCAGTTGGATAGGTGGAATGGATTTGAAAAAAGAATGACATAAATGAAAAACAGAATTGGTCTCACAGAAGATATTTCCCCTTGAGTGTTACTGTTGGAAAAATCTGTTAAAGACCTCCAAAAACATAATGAAGATTTAGAAGCAGAAGCCGGCGTAACAACCTCTGCATCACTGGGCTTCCGGAGGGTTGTGAAGGAAATGATGCCATCTTCAGAATCTACTTTCAACAGTACTACATATACCTAAAGAAATACCCCTCAATATTCAACGGGCACACTGCATTGGCCCTGCAAGAAGCTCATCAACATTGCAGCGCTGTTCACGTACTATGATTTTTTGCTTATTGGAATATACACAACTACAGTTCATTAAATCAAAAACCAAAAAGAGAAACTCTCTAACCTGGCATGGTAACAGGATATACATTTCACAAGATGTCACCAAGAAAACAGCCCAACGTAGAAAGGAGTTTCTCTCTTATCGTCCTGCACTGAAATAGTTTAATGTCAGGTACTAACTTTACTATTCCTGCTCCTTCAACGTAACCTTCAAGGGTCGTACTTTGATATTTGATGAACTGCCGATCTCAAGGCTTTCACCCGCTCTCTTAAAACTGAAAACATGGATACATCTCTGCCCATCACTCCATCAACATCGGAACCTGACTATTTTTTCTGTTTCTGTTTCATTATGTTATGCTGCTGTTCTTAGAATTGACCCACTTGAGTGGTGGGCCGGGCACCGCCTGATAGCATCCATCTCTCAGGGTTGTTCTTTTTTTACCCTGCTGAACCCCTTTACATACCTTACCCTTTATATAACATCATTGATATGTGTTTCAGTATTTGGTTCACAACTCTTTTTTTGTTCCTTCAGGTTATGTTTACCCTTCCCTTCCCATATTCCTTTTTTGTCTCCCTTTTGTGTCCACCCTTTCAAATGATCATGCATCTGTTATTGTTTCATATGCTGGTGCAGTTAGCTGTGTATGTTAGCATGCCTAGAATGCTTATTGATTCTCTTATCCTTTGGTCTCTTAATGTACATATAATAACATTTTCAGTAAGTCACAATGGTGTTTAGTTGTGTAATGTGGAATATTAAAGGTTGTAATCACCCAAGTAAGAGATATGCAATCATATGCCATCTGAAAAAGCTTAATCCCTCCATTGCATTTTTGCAGGAAACCCATCTTTCCATCCCAGAAGCTATGAAACTCAAATCTTTTTGGGTAAAAGATGTAATAGCAAGTGCTGCAGAGGGTAAAAGAAATGGCTATTTTGATTAGTAAAAAACTATCATATAAGATAAGATTGTGGATCAGGATGTGGACACCAATGGTAGATGGGCCTGGGTTAAACTGCACATTGGATTTGACATTATCACGATCATGAACATATACGGTTCCACTCTTCTTGATCTGGATGTTTAGCTCTCTATCAAAAAGATCAGTCTCACATCAAACTTCCCTAACCTCATACTATGTGGGGACATGAACCACGTCTTTGATCCCTTCCTAGATAGGAAATCCAAATGTGCTTTTAAAAATTCGAAGTCACATGAAGCCTTTAAGCAATGTCTAGTGGGGACAGGTCTTATTGATTCCTGGAGACTTGCACATCCGTCGGATTTAGATTATACATTCCATTCACATCCCAATGATACCTTTCATGCCTTGACTATATCTTTACTACCAAAGCCCGTTTGAACTCTATTACTGACTCCCACTTTTCAAATATTATCATCTCTGAGCATGCCCCTGTCATCACTACTTTAGACCTCTCAGATATCAAAAAACCATCCTCTCGATGGAGATTTAACAACTGACTCCTTCAGGATAAGAAGTTAATTCAATCTCTTCTCTCATTTCAACATCAATATTTTGAGGACAACTCCGACAATGACACCTCTATAAGTAATCATTGGGATTCCTTTAAAGCCGCCCTGAGAGGACATATTATTGCCCACTAGAGCATGAAAAAGAACAATATAAAATATACCTTGACAGCCTTTACTCGCTTCTCACTAAGGCAGAAAAACAATTCTATCTTTTCTCTTCCAATGTAGACCTTCGTACCGTGCTCCCCATACATTTCCAAATTAATAAAAAACTCACTGAACAAGCCTCGAGTGCTATATTAAAGTATAAATCTAAAATGTATCAAACCTCGAATAAGGCAAGTCGGGCCCTTGCATCCTACCTCAAAGCAATAAAAGAAAAAACACTTATTGCTAGTATCAAAAATACCTTAGGAACTGTTATTACTGATCTTCTGTGCATCATTGAAACCTTCAAGGAATATTACTCTGATCTATAATCCCTAGACTCAACTATTCCAGAAGACAAGATTTCCATATTTTTTACCAGTATTGATAGAAGCACATACCCTACAACAGATCTTACTGACCTAGAGGGAGAACTCACAACTAGTGAACTCAACCAAGCTATTAATGGGTTAAGTAGAGGCAAAGAGCTAGGACCTGAGGGTCTTTCTGCAGAATTTGTCAATTTTCGTGTCAGCTTACCCAAAACTTAAAACTTTATTTTCTTCTTTCATGTCCAAAACGATTTTCATCTGGCACACTTTCTGAAGCCCTTCTTATCCTATTTCCTAAATCAGGAAAAGATGTCGATTTCCCTAAAAACTACAGGCCGATTTCCCTTATTAACATAGAAAGTTAAATTTTCGTCAAGATATTAGCTAACAGAATTGAATCTCACCTTTCCAAATTGATTAAATCTGATCAAGTTGGATACGTTAAAGGTATAAACATCTCAGCCAACACCAGACTATTACTAAATGCCTTACACATTACTGCCAAAGAAAGAAATGATAAACAAGGTTATGCTGCCTTAGCACTAGATGCTGAAAAGGCCTTTGACCAAGTTAATTGGGATTTTATGTTCCATGCTCTTTGCATGGGTCTGGTGCAGGCTTCATTTCTCTAGTAAAACTTCTTTACTCAAACCCAAAATCCTCTATATTCATCAATGGCCAAACCTCATCCTTTTTTTCGTTGCTAAGAAGTACCAGACAGGGTTGCCCCTTTTCCCCTATTCTATATGTACTATCTCTTGAACCTCTCTTAGAGCATATTAGACAGGACAGGAATATCCCCGGTATTTCTGTGGCAATTATGAAACTAAGCTTGCTGCATATGCAGATGATATTATTGTCCTGACAAAGAACCCTAAACTACCCCTCCCACACTTATTAGCTGTGCTACAGGAATTTTCGGCAGTATCGGGATATAAACTTAACAGAGATAAATCAGAGTTACTGCCCTTAAATTCCTTTGTCTTAAACATGAATTAGACATTTTTGGTTTCAATGGTGTGCTAACCCCTTTAAATATCTAGGTATACAGTTTGCTTCCTCTATTAATAGTACTATTAAAATCAATACAGACATCTTACTCAATAGGCTTTCCGAACTTATCTCCTCTTGGTCCCCCCTATTTCTTTCCTGTTGGGGTCGTCTGGATACCATCAAGATGATGCTCTCCCCCATCATATTATATATGCTTCAAATGCTCCCCCTTCCTCTTCCCACCACCTTGTTCAAATCAATCAATTCCATCCTTCTCAGCTTTCTCTGTGGCAAAAAGAATTGCACTCAACAAACTCAAAACGCCCTTCGAACAAGGAGGAGTACCATCATGCTTTCCTTCTTAAGCAGACTAGCTTCTGGTACGTCCCGTCACACTCCGATGGTCTCCCATCCTGGTGTAAACTTGAAAAACAAAAGGCCCTCCTTCATGACATTGCAGACATTATTTTTCTCTTTCATAATGCGACCTCCATCCTCTCTGACCCCATTAAAGTATCTAGATCTGCTCTCAGAATATTCCTTTTTCCATCAACTAAATTTCCCTCCCGTGAGCTCTTACCATAATCTGTGGTATAACAAATCAATCACCATCAATAGCAGAACCTTCTCCCCGAAGATCTGGCTCTCCAAGGTATTAGATATATAGATCAAAGTAATCACCATCACACCATAACATAATTTCAGGATCTTAGAAAATCTTTTTCTCTACCTTTGTCAGATTTGACCTTCTACAAATAAATTGGTTAATGCTTGCCTAGACGGATTACAGGCGCATGATTATAATCTCCTATCTCCTGACACCACGAAGTTACAGTTGCTCTCCACTAACTATTTTATCAAAGCTGCCAAACTTTCCAAACTATTAACAGCTGCAGAACCATTGAAATCGAAATGGACTGTCCAAACTCAATGGGAAACCAATTGGGGTACGATCTTGTATCTTCTATGATAACACACGGTCTTTGTTGTGGTCTAGAATTAGGGTGATCTCTACTTCAGCCAACATCACCCAAAGCCTTTTATTTGTTATGCATAGAGCCTTTATTACCCCTGTAAAACTTACAAAATCCCAAGCCCACGCAGATGGGAATTGTTGTTCTTGTGGAAATACCCCTTGTTCATAAAAACATATGTTCTTCGACTGCCATCATGTTTTTCGGCTATGGCAGGATGTTTAGAAATACATGAAGATCATTAATGTTCAGATACCTCTTTCCTTTGCTAATATTATTATTGGCAGCATTGCACTCAAGGGAACAATTCCTCTTCCGTCTCCACTCTATATGACATTCTCATTGCTATTGCCATCAAACTAACCACCACCAATTGGAAAGCAACTTCAAAACATCTCCTGCAAGATCTGGTGGAACAATGTTTGTCATACTCACAGAATCGAACATTGCAGGGCTTCTTACTCAGATAAATTGCCAAAGTATAACCTGAAATGTGCCCTTTTCATGAACAACTTATACTATCACAATATGTTAGCCAATGGCTCATAGGAAATGTC
Organism: Ambystoma mexicanum; assembly: GCF_040938575.1. NCBI lineage: Eukaryota > Metazoa > Chordata > Amphibia > Caudata > Ambystomatidae > Ambystoma > Ambystoma mexicanum. The sequence continues at coordinate 88,340,086 of NC_090937.1, read as the reverse complement.
TCATGATATTATGATCCTGTGTATCTCGCCTTATTGTATTTCTATATGTGTAAAATGTTGCACCCAAAAGCTCATTGCTCATTTACTTTGCACCTTTCCATCCCTTTCCTCTAGTCTCTCCCCTTCTGCTTCGTGTTGTCTCTTGTTTGTATCCCCTGTTCATCTCAGAAATTCTTTTACATATATAACAGTAATTTATTAGTGACCGTTACATACCACATAGCTGTTGTTTAGACTAGCTTGATTATATTGATCTTAATACTTTCCATGCGCTTCATACATGAATACCTTATATATATTATTTGTATTGTATCAAGCTCATTCACAGTCTTTGTAACATATGGTTGCTGCTATGAATTGTTTTTGTGCTCAATAAATAAAAATCATTAAACTTATTTAAAAAAAGGAGGTGTGGTGCAGGATGAGAAGAGAGGTGAGTCTGAAATGAAGCCACCGGTAGAGGAGAGCAAAGAGAACCGGCCTCACTGTGAGAGGAACAGACCAGCAAGGTTTGCAGAGTTTGTGATGGAATTGAAACAAGCTGTACAACAAAAGGAGGTATGTGGGGATCAGGTCTAGCGAGAGGATGGCCCACAGCACTCTCGCGAGACCAGAACAGACATGCGCGTGCGTTATCCCGCGCTGCGCGATTCTGAGGGCAGGATGTGCTAGGAGCACAAGCACCCCGGCGCTCCTCCTCAGAAGGACACAAAGAGGACTCGGGCAGTTTATGTACATATGTTCCTATGTTTGTGAGAAGGCATTAAGCCTTGCTGGAACTGGTGACACAGAGAAGCAACTGTGTCAAAGACGAGTCACCTGTCTCCCAGGTTAATAAAGAGATTGAGTTCCCTGTGGCCCAGAGTGTACATTGCGGCCAAACCACAGTGCCAACTCAGATGCTAGGAAATTTCTTTACAACACAGTCAAACATTTCAGTTGCCAAGGTGGGTGAAGGGAGGGGATTTTATTTTTGAGGGTGAGAGCTCAGCTCCATTGACACCTATAGACGGGCAAGGGGAGTGGTGGTTTACTGAACCTTTTCTAAGGCAGGTGGGTTGTTAATTGACAGGTGCGCACGGTATATACATGTACGTCACCTTAACGTTCATACTTCCCATGTCTACTTTCTTTAATGCGAAACCTGTACCTTAGGACATGTTCCATGGCATTGTAAATGTATCTTACACCTCGAGAAATCTCTGAGAGTCAGCCCTGTTTATATGTTTCAGAGAGGAAGGGCAGAAAACATAACCTTTTTAAAAATAAAACATAGTAGGTAAGAACTTGAACATGCAGAGGCCAGAGAATTCAAGTTGCTGCATGTCTTGATGAAAGAGGCTCATGCAATAGTTCTGTATTTATCTGTGAAAAAAAACAGAAAGAACTGCATGTGCCTCATCGTGAAGGGAACTTGTTGATACGGCTGCATAACTGATAACAAATGAAAGCGATAAGTCTATGGGCCTAATTCACAGAATATTTAGCATGGAGCAAAGTGACTTTGCACTGCAAAAACACTCTTTGCACCTGGCCTAATTCACAGAGCGGAGCATGACTTTGCACTGCCAAAAGTACTCTTTGCACCACGCTACATGGGCCTAATTAACTAAAAGAACACTTGATCCGTGCTCGTCTGGGACTGGCGTGATTGTGTCATGTACCTGGAGGAAGTTTTACAGGGGGCGTTGCACCAGCAGGTTGGGCTTGATGTGATTGGTCGAGCACTGGGCAGGGCAGGAGTTCAGCAGAGACAGCACACTCTAAAGCAAGGCACGAGGCTGCAGGACTGGCTCACTGACTGCAGCGACTCTTCACACTGAGGCAGTCAGACCCCCAAAATGGCAACACGCGGGAAGGTAAGGCGAGTGCTCAACTCGCACAGAAACCTATTTTCCGTTTGAAGGTAGCACTTTTAAAAATGGCATTTGTGTTTAAAGACAAGTACGAAATAGTTCTAGTAGATGGAATCCTTTCATGAAGGAACACATTCTACTTAAAAATGTGAATAAGTAAGGACAAAATGCATCGGGATGGATGCTAATCTGCAATAAAGACGACCTCAAAAGCTTTTTGTGGTCTGGTCAGATATGAAAACATGCCAACATTTTATGGACGTTTGCGCAGCTTGGCGAATACAAGGAGGGACTCTCCAGATAAGACCAGAGTAGGTTGTGGAGACCAAATAACTTTATATTTAATGCAATTACTTGTATTGGTTTAATGTGGGAGGGGAGTGCTCCACCCAGAAGTCGTGCATGCGAGGGCATATCAAAATATGGAGCAATGCCACCGCTGGGGGGTTTATTTAGGGTCACGCCAGTTGGTTATTATTTGATTGGGGTGTGATGGAGAGGGGACATAAAATGGGACAGCACTGACTATGAGACTGCATCTTCTTTGCATAGAGCTATCGCTTGTGTACAACTAAACAGTCCACGAGTCTCAGTGGCGGTGTTGCAGCAAGGGAAGCCTGGGAGAGGCTGTCTAGTGCTGCTGTTGAGGGACTTTTTAAATAGCTCAATCAAACAGAGATGGTTCTTGGGGGATCTTATGAACATTCATAAGCTTTAAAAAATAAGGTATACTGTTTTAACCATGAACGTGACCAGATCAATGACTTTTGCCTTTGAACATGAATGGTAGATGTTTGCTGTGTTGGTAAAAAGAAAACATGGAACATCTCTCCATGTTCTGGGGGCGGGGTATGAATGAATGATAAATTTGGTGGGGGACGAGCAAGGTGGATCGGGGGAAGGAAAGGGCATGGGAATGGAGTGTTTGAGAAAAAGGATGAATATATACATCAGGAAAAATCAAGAGATTCACAAAGAACACGCAGATAGCAAAATATGGAGAATAAAAAAAGAGAAAATAAGTTCCCCTGAGCAAATAATGTATCCGATTCATTTACCGTTATTTTATAATCCACCGCTGCTCTGATATTTATAAAGTTAGCTTTGACAGGTTGAGAAAGGCAAGAGTTTCCGTTAATGATGTAACGCAGTTGCTTGCAGTTAAACGGTATTTTTATTTGCTTTTATTTCAAGAAACATGTCAACTCAGCTGTTTGGCCTTGGACTTGTAGCCTGGCAACCTTCAGCAAGATTCAACTTTGTGTTTATAGGTCTGGCTGCAGGCCTGCATGAGCGGAGTGTCGTTAACCCCTTAACTGCTGCTAGTGTCGCACATCTGCTTCCTGCTCTGCAGCAGCAACTGCATCCCAGCATCCGGCGCTTAAGAATGTAGCGTGCTTTAAACGCGCAGTGGGCCAGCCACTAACTTTTAATTCAATATCAACGAGCAAACTCAGCCACCGCTTCTCCAGAAGCTAATTACTGTACATCATTTATTTTTGCTCAAACAATAGAGCTTCAAGGTGTGAGGCTCTGCATAATAAACCACTTTTCCATAAATATTATGACATGATAGGTTATTTATAACGCGCTTAATACCCAGAGGTTTCTAAGCGCCGACCCGGGGCTCGATCTTGTGCTGCTGCGTGTCGTCTTGTTTCCAAGGCGAACACGTTACCCCTCAGCTATCCTCCCGAGACATGTGTTATGTAGTAGGGAAATACTTTTATGATTAATTTATTTTCACAAGGTCTCCTTCATTCAGGGAAAATGATTGTTGAATCGCTATTTCACGTATTTGTACAATGACCGCAACTTTATTAGCTGAGGGAAAAATATTTTAGTAAATTGGTCTCACATTTTGATAGGATCGATTCTGCAACCTTTTGAGCGGGCGATGTGCTGGGGTATTTTTGAAGCTAATCAAATTTCATTGATCCTAGCAACTTTACAATTTGACACATTTGTTTTAAAACATAAATTAAATATTATTGCATAGACTTTTGTAATGTGATGTGTACATGTGTTTTTTGTAAGGTTTACTTTCAACTTTTCATAATGACATGCATTCTTAGATTTAGTAATAAGGGTTTTAAGAGCAGTTTCAGAAAAAGTGTACCGAAAAATTCTGAAGCTTTCAAAGGTCGACCTGGCTTCCTAGCAGGATTAACATGGTTGTCAGGGAGAGAATGTGGGATAGGGTACAGCTCAAACGGCCTCATTACGAGCTAGACGGTAAGTGGTAAACTTGGTGGTAACTGAGTTTGTGTCATTTTTACCACTATGACAAATTATGAGTTTGTGTTTTGATTTACCTCTAGCAAAACCCTGGACGTAAATCTTCCCACTCAACGCCGAAAAATCAGCAGAATTACTGCTGTGATAATTCCGCAAAAAAAGCCCCATTTGGTCCAATGAACCCAACATAAATGGGAAATCACACCGTCACCACCACTTGTAATCAGATGGAAATTCCACCTGTCCAAGTGGTGGTAACGGTAATTCCTCAAGGCTATTTTTGGGAGGATTTACCTCAGATTTCTCTGCCTAACTCAAAATGAGGTCCAACACGATCACAACTTGCTGCCTCCAAAGAACAGACACTGGACCCCATTACAAAGTTTGCAGTGTGGGAAAAAAGTGGTTGCCAAACTACTCTTTTGGTGGAATTATCACTTGCGGAATTACCTAAATGGTAATTTCGCCGATATTTGGAGAAAAATTGGAGGATTAACTTTACAGGTTAATCCTCCACTTTTCCTCAAAAAATCAGCGGAATTTCCATTCGGTAATTCTGCCCAGGGTAATTACACCAAAATCCCCAATGGAGTGCTTTTGTCCAGAAAATGGGGATTTATACCACCTAACACCACTTTTAATCCCATGTACACTCACAGTGGCGGTAATGATAATTCCATTTGGTGATATTCTGGCAGATTTACTCCCAGAATACTGTCAAACTCATAATGGCACCCAGTGTCTGTACTCGCATTCTTGATGCATCTATGTCGCAGACTCTGGCCCACAGGTTCTGTCCTTATAATTTGGTCTGTTCCGCAATACCTTAAAGATGGAACCTCAGGGCCAAACTAAAATCCCGAATCAAAGATACTTTCACTTTCCCTTCACACAGTTTGCTCTTTTAGGCTCTCTGGTGCAGGTCCTGTCATTAAGAGAACCCTGGGGTCCAAGCAGGTATGGGGTGAATGTTCAAAGCATTATAAATCCCAGCGCTAATAAAGGAAATTTGTGACTATGAATATGCCTATACAAACTGCAACACAGTGATATCACATTGTTTGGTAGCACTACATGCCTCGATAAGCCCATGAAGAGGGGGGTCCCTGTACCCATCAATGTCCTAGACACTGCACCCCACAGTATCTTCAGAAGCGCCTTGCACTTGGAAAACCTCTTTGCTTTGAATAGAGCATTTACAACGTGCATCTCCTTTTAGTATAGGACTGACTAGACGGAGTGGCAGAAATGTTTCCCTCTGAGATTCTGGGAGGGACCAAGTGTAGTGAGGGAATTTGAACCAACAAATGAGTGTTGAGAGGGTTAGTGGTTATTCCCAGCACACTTTTTTAATGGAGAACTGGGTAACAAACCAAACAATATAATATCGATTCTGTAGAGTAAACCGTGTCATACATGACATAATACAGAAGATGCCAGGTCACAGACAGCACACATGAGTATTTTCCAACACATTTTCATGAGGCTTGTGAACATAATGTTGCCACTTTACATCACATTTTCATGATGCCTGTGCAAACAATATGAGCCAACATAGCCACAATAAAACACATTTTCATGACCCCTTTTCCCACAGTGTATGCTGGCATTGCCAATGTAAAGTACACTTCCTAATACCTGTGACCACCATATATACCTGCACTGCCAATGAAATGCACACCTTCATGCTGCCTGTGTCCACTTATATAGGCCAGTCTTGCCATTGGAAAGCATTCTGATACAGAGTCCAATATTTGCCTGCATACTCTAAAAGAGCATAGGTTCATGCTCTCTGCACCTTAATCTATGCTGTCATGACACCTTAAGAACCAGTTTTCATTCTGGCGGTGCCCACTTTAAGTAGGCATGTTAATGTAAGAACACATTGTAGGGCTGGCTGTGCCCAGTTTTGCTAGTGCAAATAATGTTCATGTTGGTGGGACACAATATATGCAATCATGTCACTGTACATAGAAACTTTAATTCTGTCAGTGCCCAATATATGCCAGCAGTGCCCATTAAGCACGTTTTATGCAGCTAGTGCCAAATGTAAACCAGCATTGTCTTGTAGCACACTGCTTTGCAACAGGTTGCCAATGTATACAAGGATTTCTACTACAGAACACATTGTGATGGATGGTGCATGTGCCTGCTCTCTCTCTCATGCACACACAGACACCAAAATAGGCATGCACTTGCTTGGACATATAGACCTATGAACACACTCAGACACATACTATGGACAGTGAATTCACACAAATTGACAACCCGCACAGTTTTATTTACATTAATCTTCACTGCCCGGTCTCCATCTGGGATTGTGCTCCAAACGAGGACCTGGTATTCATCTGACCTTGCAAGAAGTAGGATTATTCTCAGTCATGCACAGTGCTCCTGAAGTGACAGAGAAGTGATGAATTGTGCCAAATGGGAGGATCTGCACCCAAATGCCCATTATGCATTGTCCTGCAATCTGTAGGCATTAGTGAGTGGTGAATAGCTCACTTGAGTGCCACTCTGCAACACTCTTATCTTTCTCACCCCCTCCTCCTCTCCTCTGATCTCTTCCCATCTCCTCTCCACTTCCTTGCTTCTCTGCCACACTCTCCCCCAATGTCTCTTCTCCACCAGCCCTCCATTACACCCCCTCCTCTCTTTTCTGCACTTTCAACGCGGTCACTGCCCCACACTCCAAATCCTAACACCCACAATGCTCTGCACCGTACACTTGTATGTTTAGGTGGGACCACGGTCGGGATTGTGAGTGTGACTTCTGTGTTAGCCTCATGTGTTTGTTTTCCGACCTGGTCATTGGTTAAGCATTGAACAAACTACAACCTCTCCAACTGGAGGGATTTGTGGGGTGGGCCGCCTTTCAGAACTGTTTGTTGAAATAATGCAGCAGTCCAACATTTGGAATGTAATCCTGCCCTTCCTCGTTTATCACATAATATCCTCTTACAAACATTTTCATTGATAAAGGTAATGTATAAAAAAAAAGGTGTTGCCCTATACGACAACACATATTTTCTGAAGCAAAAGGCATGTCTTTGAGCTAATTTGCATACCCTCAATTCATTGCTCGGTGGCTCTAAACTGGAGGCGAACTTCCAGTGATGGCTACTGGGTGATACTGTGGCACGTGTGACTTGTTCGTTGAAATAACCTATTCTCTCACATTTCAGGTCAAAGGATTTGTTTCATGTATTTTTAAATCCACCATAATATTGATGGTTTTGGCCAAACATATCCCAAACTCAGAGCACAGGTAGAACGATAGAGTATGCCATACTGTTTATCCCTGATGAGGGAGAAACACATATCTTTTAAAAATATATGTTATTGTTTATAGTGTGTACCTAGGCCAAGAGCAGCTGAGTACTTTAAGAGGGTGCCAGCATTGGGATGTGGTTTTTTTGTTGTTATTTTTGTTTTTTACTGTTGGTGGTGGGAGGTAGGTATTGTTGAAAGAGCCATGTTTCAGTGTTTTGTGGGTTTCTATGTTGTTTCATCATAGTTAAATAATCCAAGGTACTTCACTTTGAGAACTAACGTTATAGGCTTTTTTTGATTTTATTTTAATTTATTTTAATGGGGGGGGTTCCCCCATACCCTTCCTTTCACCCTTCTATCCCAGCCCTGCTCCATATAAAACCCCAGATCACCCTACCCTTTAATTCATACATATATATGTAAATCACCACAAAGTAATTGTTTTGAAAGTGAAATAGAACTAAGTATTTCCCTTCGATGGAACAATTATACCCCTTTGGTGGAAATGGAGGATCGTCAGGACATTTCAAGTCTCTGTTGGGACTGAATTCTATGTGGTTGGGGTGTAGCAGGGAGAAGGACTTCTTGCGAGTCTTCTCTTTATGGGATAATTGAGACTCTAAACCTACGACAGATTTGCTCTAAGGTGCAAGAGCCTCCAGAGGTGCGGATTGCCAAGTATATTGCTGTTCCTTTCGAGACTGCTTTGTAGTGATGCATGCAGTTTTAAATATAATCCTGGCAAAGAGGATGAACCAATAACACTTGCAGTGTTGGGGAGGCATGGTGAAATTTGCAGGCACTTGTAATGAGGCAGGATGTGGTGTGGTGGGCTACCTTGAGGCGCGGGCGCACGGCTGGGGGCCCACTTAAGAGGGTGTTTCCTGTGTCGATGGTTGAGTTCATGAGGGCTTGGAACACTGTGCAGAAGTCATGCCGGAGGATGAAGAATTTATGGTTTTCTGTATCGCTGTGAGCTGTGTTGAGTTGATAAAGCTATGTATAAAATAGCAGTGCACTATAATACAAAGACAATTTTCTTGACCAAACATACTTATGAGCTAATTTGCATAAGCACAATGAATTGTACAGTTGCTCTGATCCAGATGTGAACTTCCAAAATGGCTAATGGGTAGTGCTGTGTCATGCCTTGTTAGCTGACATGGCCTATTCTGCTCTGAGAGATGTAAGTGACAGAAAATCTCTAAGGGTTGCTGGAGTTGCCTTTAAACTAGGAAAGGGATGGTGTGAGCAACCTGGAGTTTCCCCATATGTCTCCTCCAAGTCCTGCATCATGAAAAGGGTGCCATTCCACGACCCCCAAGTCACCCCACTTCCATCTCTTAGCCTCTAGCCAGTGACAATGTCACATAACTCCCAAGTTCTGTAAAGCTCCCTCTGGGGCCTGAAACCTAAGGGGAAATTCTGAAGGGACATCTTTGACCCCTGGTTGGGTACAACATAGGAAATTCTGTGAAATATCATTCACAAAGCCCCAGGCCAGACTTATATATCCTGTCCATCCCGTTCCAACCAGTCATTCTGGTTTAGCCCATGAATCTTGTAAGTTTGGGTTGTGATTTACCCCTTTTTCTGGGCTTGGTTGATCAATCACTGGAAAGAAGGCAAGTCTTGCTCCAGAAAGTTCTCCTCCAGTAGACTGGGCGTTAACACAGGTCCATTCAAATCGTTTCTCCCCCCTGCCCCCACTGCAGAGCCTTATCTGGCAACTGGCGGAAGCAGCCATGGAGGAAACGTCCAACTATTAGCACTTGAAACACTGTGTGTAGGCCCGTTATAAATACCATATCATATCACATGCACATCCATGGTGCGGCTTACCTTTCTGGCAGGACCTAACTTTCTTGCCTTTGGCGATAGTCGGCGTCCTCCTCTTCCTCGGGGGGTGGGGGAGGGAGGGAGTCATTTTCTCCATCTTTCCTGATGGCATGGCGGGGGCGCATGGCTCCTTTTGAAGTGGTTGGTAATTAGCCGCTATCCCTCTCCGCTCCCTGCTGCCGTTGTCCCTCTCGGAAGGAGACACAGTTGGTTCAGAGCGGAATGCCGAGTGAAGGTACCCACAGGTCAAGGCAGGGAGCAGGTCACACTAGTAATGCCTTTTTTAGTCTAGCTGTTATTACAAACTGATACAACACTGGAAGTGCAATGGTTACAATGGTTGAGCATGATGTGTGATGTGTGAGTGAGTGAGGTGGCCTTTTCCCATCCTTTATCGCTTATCCACGTATGTGCTTTCATTCCATTATTGGGCTGTTTTGTCATTTTTGCATCTATCATTTTCACCTTTGATGAAGAGTATGCCTACTACAAGGTCCCATCAGTTGAAGTTGTATGCAAGCCCAAATGCCTACATGAGCGCTAGAGGTGATTAACGCAGAATGACCCTTGAGGAAGCCAAATCGTCCATCCAGCCCAAGATCACTGACTTACCAATATGGTGGGGTCGCCTGCAAGATCCTGTAGAAACTTAACAGCCACTATCGGAGCATATTCCTTCATCCAACTCTTATTAACCAAGAGCAAGTCAGCACTCACAAGGAGATGACAACGATTGAGAGAACTGAGAGTGGGAGACATTGAGGATGTTGGAAAGGTCATAGAGTAGATAAGCCCAAGAGGTAATAGTTGGGTACGAGTGACAGGCGGCTCCTGTGCCCAGAACAGTCTGCAGGGGCAATAATAGCCCAGGAGCAGATCTTGATTGTGTTCCTCAAACCTAGGTCTATCACTCTATCTAGGAAAGCCAAGATGAAGCCTGAAAACTATGGTGAAATTGTTGGTAGTTTTGTGGGACTCAAGGACCAAAAGGGAGTCATAGCACTAGGAGTTGCAGTAGGAACAGTGGGAGGTTGCCACACCAACCACAGAGAAAACCATAACACAGCCCCCAATGAGGGTCGCTAGAGGAGCTCCATCACAGACCCCGCTGTGCTACATCCCTTCAACCCAGCAGAAGACCGTCTCCGACCTGAAAGATTCCTCTGACTGGCAATCTATAAGAGAGTGTATTATAATAAAACCGCAACCAGGCTGCACATTGAAAGGACTTTCAGTAATGGCTCGAGACAGTCAATCATGGAGAGCCCAAGGTTTCCCAGAGAACATTAGACAGGTACTGCCAAACGATCTTAAATACCTCAACATTATTCACGGGCAAAAATGTGGTCAGAGGAGAAATTGGTGACAAATGGCAGGGCGTGGACGTCTAGAAGGCTTTGTCTCCAGCCTCACTATAACATGAAATGGAGGAATAGCTTGAGGTGAATTTACTCCATATACATTCAAGTGAAGAACGAACCCGAGTCACAGCAGGACTGTTACTGCTACTCAGAATGGTTCTGGGTAGCATAGAACCCCCTTTGAAGTTGCTGAAACAATACTTACACAGTTTGAGTTTCACCAAGATCAAACTGCTCCTCCAACCGCAAGTACAGAAACAGTGATTTCCACATTTCTTTCTTCAACTTTTCCCACTATAGCCATATTCTACCTCGATGCTGAACTCAACATGGACTGCCACATCAATGCACTAGTTTCCTCGCAGAATACATGGCCAAGCCAATTTCCCTGAGTAGGAAATGTATCTCCCCGCCAAACTGCCTCACCATCGCCCAAGCTATTATTGGTAGTTAACTCGATTACTGCAATGTTCTATTCTCCGGCACCTCCTCCAAGAACCTTGTTAAACTCCAGCTCCTACAACATAAAGCCCCAAGAGCTGCTCTTGGCCTCAAACACTCGGACTACAAGAAGGGAGGTGCATTGGCTCCCTAGAAAAGCACATATTGGGCCTCATTACGACCCTGGCGGAGTGGGATTACGCCAGCGGTAATCGTGGCGGACCCGTCCGCCTTACTACGAGTTCCCGTAGCGCCATGGAGCCTTTTTCCGCCTGGTTTTTCCGGGTGGAGTAATCCATGGCGCTACGGGACCTTGATGTTAATTACGCCACCGTAATTTACGGTGGCGTAATTAACGCCTTCCCCACTCCCATTATACCCTATGGGGCAAAAATGGGAATGGGGAAGGGTAAAATGGGGATTGGGGATTTACCGCCCCGCCAAGGTCGGAATGGGGCGGTAAATCCGCCAACCCCCATGGCGGTATCGGCAGCTTTCCGCCATGCTCCATGGTGCATATTGCACCGTGATCTCCGCCAGGGTCGTAATGAGGGCCATTGACTTCAAAACTCTCAATATCACTCACCGATCTCTACACCAAAATGCCACTGCCTACTTCATTCCTCGCCTTGCCACGAACCAAGTAACCCACTGCCTCCAACCTTCATCCAGCTGCACCCTGCTCACCCCCAGATTCAAGCACAGATGAGCGGGGGGCTCAAGCTTCTGCGTCAAGGCTCCCACCCTTCGGAACACTCTCCCCGACAACATGAGAATTGAGGCATCATTCCAGGTCTTCAAAAAATGTTTTAAAACGTGGTTCTTCAACAAATATGCATAGCCTGTTCTTAGACGTGATTGCTGTATCTTCGATACCCCTGATTGTACCTGTCTCTGTCATTGGTTAGCAGTAGAGATCACTTATGGACAACTGGCTAGTAGAGGTGAGGGAGCCAGAAAATTCATGGGTAGTCAAATTAGAGCGGATCTCTGGGCCATGGCCAGGCTCATTGAGCCAATTGCAAGCCTAGCTGGCAAAATATGCATAACTTGTAGTCTGCCTTCTCCGCTCAAGCACACAATCCATACCAGTCATTCTGCCTTCTCAACCCTTCAAACATCAACAACCCAGTGCCTTGGATCTACCTCCCTGCCCTCTGCAACACAAACCTATACCTGATGTCCTGCCTCCCTTCCCACACATGCAACATTTATTTATTATTTATTATTATTATTTTTATATAGCGCCTTCTTCCAAGGCGCTTTACAGTTAACAACAAGAAACACATCAAACATGGAACAGTAGAAGCAAAACAGTATACATGAATCAAGTCTTAAAATCGGCATTTAGAACAATTTGCAAGAAGAGAGGGGAGGGGAGGTAAGGAGAAAAGAAAAGGAGAGAAAAAATGAGTGAAGTGAGCGATAAAAGAGAGGAGATCATAAGAGAGACGGGAAAGATAAAGATAAGGAGGACAGGGAGAGGTAATAAAGGGAGGGAGGGAATGGAAAGAAGGGAAGGTATCAGGGAGGGGAGTGAAGAAGAAGTTCTTTCAATGAGGAGCGGAAGGAGGAATAGGTGGGGGAAGAGCGGATAGAGAGCGGTAGAGAATTCCAGTGTAAGGGGGCAAGGAGCTGAAAGGAGCAGAAACGAGAAGAGGCACATGGTGGTGGAGGGCAGAAAGTAAGAAGAGATTAGCAGAACGAAGGGAGCGAGAGGGGGTGTAGAATGAGAGGAGAGAAGAGAGGTAAGGAGGGGTGAGATTATGAAGAGATTTAAAGACAAGACAAAGGATGTGAAACTTAAGTTGGAAGTGGAAACAAAGCCATCCTAGGTAAGAAAGTGAGTTGGAGATAGAGTTGGGGAGAGAGTAGACAGAGAGTACAGATGGCAGAGTTATGAAGAGATTTGAAGGGGGCCAAATGGGAAGTGGGAAGACCGAAGAAAAGAGAAGAACAATAGAAAAGGCGAGAAAGGATGAGGGAGGAAATTAAAGCATGGAAGGTGAGAGAGGGACAGACTTTACGGATGTTAAAGAGATGATAACGACATGCCCGAGAAGTGAGGGAGATATGATGAGAGAAGAAGAGGGAAGAGTCAATGTAAATACCTAGATTACGAGCATGGTTGGAAATTGGAAGATTAGAAGGGGGAAAATGGATGGAAGGAGGGGGAGATGGGGAGGGTAGGGAGTTAGAAGGAAAGAACATGACTTCAGTTTTGTCAATGTTAAGAGAGAGATAATGAGATGACATCCAGTCTTTAATAGCAGTAAGACAGGAAAAGAGGTTGAGATGTAAGTCAGAGGTGAAGGAGGAAAAGGAGAGGAACAGGTGGGTGTCATCGGCGTAGCAATGGTGGGAAATACCGAAGGAGGAGATGTTAGGGGCAAGGAGTGAGGTGTAAAGAGAGAATAAGAAGGGTCCAAGGACAGAGCCTTGGGGGATGCCGTATTTGAGAGGGAAGTTAGTAGAGGTTCGTCCTCCCCAAGAGACAATGAAAGAGCGGTGGGTGAGGTAAGAGGAGAGACAGTTAAGAACATAGCCTTTGAATCCAAGGGAGGAAAGAGTGTTGAAGAGTATGGGGTGATCAACAGTGTCGAAGGCAGAAGAGAGGTCCAAGAGGATGAGGACTGAGGAATGCTTAGAATAGCGAGCGGTAAAGAGGGAATTAAGGACATAGGTAAGAGCGGACTCAGTGGAGTGTTTGGGGCGAAAGCCAGATTGAGAGGCGGGAAGGAGGGAGTGGGTAGTGACAAAAGTTGAGAGTTGAGAATAAGCTAAGCGTTCGAGTACTTTAGAGAGAAAAGGTAGAAGTGAGATTGGACGAAAGTTGGAGGCTTCGAAAATACGGCATGGTGATTTGTTCAGGATCACAACTTGCATCTCAATCTGCACTTTAGACAATGGTCTATATATGTTCTCATCTACTGGATATAAATGTGTGTTGATGTAAAGTTCTAAGGTGCTAAAATAATACTCTGTTTCATGAAGCTGTCAAATCACAAAATAAAACAACCTGGCAACTATATAAAACTTTATGTTAAGCAATAAGCGTGGATCTAGCTTTATTTTCACCATCCTGAATGGAATTGGACATGCTTAGACATACACCAAAAAACAGTTTGAAAAGGCCACATTCTTGTAGCTATTTTTCCCCCAATCGTGTAGCTGGTTATTGTGCACAGCTTCTAGTTGGTTTACAACCTTGGGGAGCTGTCATCAGTCTTTCAGCAGGCACATGTGGGTGCCACGTCAGAACCCACATGTCCTGGATGTTGGGAGATTAAGGACAAAAACTAAAGGGCTGGTGAAAAACCTCATGTCTAGGCAAACATTGCTCTTGCCAAGACCAGTGTGACCTGCCACCACCTCAGCCACAAAGTGGGTAGTATGTGGAAACCATATGGCCACTGCCGATAGTCCAGGGGGAGAGTAAAAGTAATTGTCCTGGCAGAATCTTTATACAGTAAAGTAAATGTCCAAAGCGAAATTTCTTACCCACCAAACAGTTTAGTACAGCATCTATTTCACTGACTCGTGAGGGAAAGAACAACACACGGGTTAAGGGATTCTTCAGCCTCTGCTGTACACATACATTATCAATGTTGGTATTATCTCTGGAGCAAACACTGTACTTTAATTCACTATATATAAGTATGGTGCAGCTTTTGGTGTAGTTTTAACATGATACTTCTACGTGTTCCCAATTGTGTTAGCCAAAGGCATTGATAGCCATTTAAGTAGATAGATGTTCCCAATATTGGTGAAGTGCGGAAGGCAAGTTTTCTGGTTGGAATTTTGCAGGTTTAACACCACACATCCTCCCATTGCCTCTTTAGTTACGCACCAATATGCGATCCCTGGCGTGAGATAAACAAAGTACTGTGTACAAGTTCATGATTGCATGCAGTTTGTTTAACTGTCACTGGGTGGCAGTTTTTAATTCACTCTGTGAACATGACAGAGGATGAGGTGATTTGTGGCTTGGCTCCAGTTGGGCTCTCCTTTCACAATGGCAGTCGAGCTGAGCTAGCATCAGGCATTTGGCTCTAACTAGGCTTGAGCCGTCTCAGGCTCGTGCACTTGCACGATCTGAACGTACCATGCCTTGAAGATCGTATATCTATCTTCCCTGTCTCCCCTCCTTCCATGGTGGTGCCTCAATACACTTGGAAAAACTGCATAATCATCTCCAGACCTATTTGCTGTTATCTACACTGTTCATTGTACTATATGCACTTACTCTGCCTGTGCAGACTTGTATCGTTAAGAAATTCAAGGGCTCTGAATGACTGTTGTTTTCTCCCCATGTTTCCTCCCTCCTTGAGTGCTTTGTAACACTTGCCTTGTGTATAGGTGCTTTACAAATAAACATTACCATACAATACCATACCCACCTCTCTCTTTGCTCCTGCCAGACTCCTTCCTCCCCACCAGCTCCTTCTTCCCTCGTTCTTGGTTGTTACACTGCGCGTGCAACTTCAGTGCTGCGTCTGTATGAACAGACCTGCCTTTGTACGGTATTACTCAGTGACTGTAGCAACAGCTGGCAGAGATTTAATATCAGAAGAACCCTTAGAAACCAAATTTGAATGCACAGTTTCCAGTTGGAAGTTTACTGCTTTCCCTGGAATCCTGGAATGCAGAAGGAATAAAGCACAACATTCCTGCATCTCTCTGGATAAAATGGAGACATGGTAGTTATGGTTGCATTCAGGCTGTCATCTGAAAGCCACAACACACACACAGTGCTGTTCCTTAATGTCTCCAGTTAAATTAAAATGAAAGACAGCACCTGGCTCCCTATTTGATAAAGGGGCAAATTGTTGCTATCTGTCTGCCATCGAGCAGGCAATCTCATCTGTCACATGCTGAGCAGTGTTGGGGCCAGGACAGTGATTCTCAAATGGGTAGTTCATTGGAGCAGATCAGGGTGATAGACCAGGAAAGGAGATGGGACAATAACTGGAGCTTGGCAGGGCCCTGAAGGGGTTCGTTTGATGAACATGGAGTACTTCTCAACAGTTCAGTGAAGCACACAAAGGGCCTCATCAGAATTTGGGTCGGATTCCCAACTGTAGATCCGCCGGGATACTGCCCAATGCAAATTGCGTTACTGCAACTCGGTCCGGCGTTGCAGGGGACGGGGGTGGTATGTCCCATTCCCATTGGGTCTATTGGACCCAATAGGGCATTTTGGGTGCTACTAGGTAAACCTCCAACTTTCCGCCCAAACTCTGGATCGAGCGGAGCCGTAATGCAGCGGTAACACTATTGATGCTGCATTTTTACTGCTACGCCCAACCCCCGATGAGGCCTAAAGTCACTAAAGCTGGTGAGATGGGACAAAACTATTTAGGGCAGCTGGGGATGGCTATCAGGGCGAGGTAACACAGTGACCATGTGAAAGCAAGCATTCTTAGACCAGTGTGTTGGTACAATGAAATGGTGTGGGACAGGACTGAGTCAAATGGTGGGTTCACAGAACAGTGGGGCCAATGGCTCCCTGCTTTCTGGCATTTACTTGGCTTTTTGTCACTGTTGTACACTCGAAAGAAATATCCTGAATTCCCCTATCCATTAAAGCAACGTTGGATGGGTTGAAGAATAAAACCAGTTTAAGACCCATGCCCGCAAGATTGGTGAATGCCAGTTGGCAGCTGAACGGAATTCTCCTCCTGTCTGTGCCTGCATGGACTTTGAAATATGTCTTTATGGATGTATAGCTGCAGGCAATAAAATGGATTACAGCCCAGTGCTTGCAGCATATGCTATACTTGTCTGTGAGTATGTTTTAGTAGGGAGGCAGCCATGCCCTGTTTGATTCAGATGCCAGGTGTTTTAGCTCTAAATAAGTCACTGGGTCCTAAGTGATCCTCACTGATTGTAAAAGAGAATACACATGTCTTTACTTATGCCAAACCTTTATTTGTTTTTTTTTACTGTTGTAATATGTGTACATGGTTATAGTAATATGACTGGCTCCTCGTGGAGGGAGACAGTAAACTGATCTCGTAAGGATGTGTTCTAGTCGTTAAGACAGAAGGGGCCTCATTACTACCCTGGCGGTACGGGGTAAACGGCGCCGTAAAAGGTGCCAGCGCCGTTTACCCCGTACCGCCTCATTACGAGGTCCCCTCGCGGGACCCAGGAAGCAACGCCTGGTCAAACCAGGCATGCTTACCAGGTCCCGCGAGGGGAAGAGGGAGCAAACAACGGGCCAACTCGTAATGGCCCGTTGTTTGCTCCATCTCCCATTCCCATTCCCATTCCAGCCCTTTTGGGGCTGAAATGGGAATGGGGAAGGACCGGGTCCTGGTCCTTGGAGGGAGGAATTACCGGGCCTTCAAACTCGGAATGGCCCAGTAATTCCTCATTCTGAGGACCCGGACGCGATTTCGGCAGCAGCCATGCTGCCAATAGCGGCATGGCTACCGCCGAGGTCATAATGAGGCCCAAGATGTATTTATTGGGGCCTCACAACAGGTTTGCCGGTGCGGAAAGAACGTGCTGGTATTAACGATCAATGGCACGTTTCTGCACCCAAAAACTACAAGTTTGTCAGTGGGGTGCATGATTTACCTCCAGCTAAAAGCTGGAGGCAGGTCAGGCACCCAACCAGCAAAGAATTGACGGTATTACTGACACTAATATTAACCGATGCTGGTAAAACCGGCAATCCCCCCCATTGGAGTCCTATGGTACTCGATGGAATGGGGAATTCCCACCCTCTACACCACTTGTAATCTGCTGGTAATTCCGGCAGACCAAGTGGCGGGAACGGTATTACCACATGGTGGTATCCTGCCGAATTTACCGGCAGGATACCTCCAAATTTATAATGAGGCAAGGATAAAAGAAAGTCTCAGTAAAGGCTCTGCAGCGTTGCCTTTACCTGCAGCACACAATACAATATTATATCTAACATTTTACAACTTGTTGCAGAATGCAATGTTTATGGTACTGTGCAGGTGCTGGTTGCTAGATTGCTAGATAATGAAATGCTGACAAGTGTTTCAACCAGGTGGATGCTTTGTGCATAAGCTTTCCTCAGGACTGGAGACAATGAAAATAGTGTCAAGACGTACAGATGAGTTGTCCAGCAGTCCAGGAACAATGCACTCCCTTCTGCAGGAAAAGGGAAGTTGTATCATACGCTTATTACCATTTCAAAACAGTAGTAGATAATAATGTTGGTCGTATTCTTTGCCTCCTAACATTGTTTATTTGCTTTCTCAATTTCACACAAATGTGTACAAGTCTCTCTTTCTGTTACTTCCATATGGGACAGGCTGGGAATCAGATGGAAGGACTTTTTGGTATAATCCATTTAGCATGTGCCTGAAGGCCATCTCAAGAGGTAATTTGTTACTTAAAAGTTGAAAGGCCCGATCTCTCACAATCTCTCACGTGTTTGCGTAGGGTTTAACATTGATCTTGATAAGGGTTAGAAGTAAGGATTCGTGGTCAGGCATTTTGGCACAGTTCTGTAAGAAAAATAGGCACAATTTACAAGTTGCATCTTGGCTGGTGAGGGACTGGTATTAGCACTTTCAAAGGAAGGCATGTACCACCTTGTTTGGCATTACTTGTTTGTACTCAATTGGAGACAGCAAGTGCACTGGTGTAATGTGATCAATCAAATTAGAAGGTTATTTTGTCTATCTCTATAGATGGATTAGACGGATACAGGTTGTTTGACCTAAAAAAAAAAATGTACCTACTGCCCTTTTGACCTAATTTCTTTGGCCTCATTTTTTGACCTTGTGTAGGCGGAGACCCCTTGCAGCCCCCCTAATGTGGGGGAGACCCCTGCATCCCCCCAGACTTCCCCCCACCTCAACCTAGTCCCTTACCCCACCCAAGAACAATATTTTTGTTAAAGTGTACCATTTGATCTACCGAATTAGGTCAACAAGATGCGGTCAAATGGGAGTAGGTCAAGTTGGCATTAGGTCAACTATGCCAATGCCGGATTAGACATCTCTGTGACTAAACTGTGGCAGTGATTTTGCATATATTATTAGTGCTGTTAGTTACCGAAAAGTGGTGCTTAACTCCTCCTTTAATGTTGGTTTCTAGCCTGGCCAACATGGGCACTTTGCTCCTGTTCTGATTTGTGTTTCTATGTGCAGAAGAAATGTATGCTGTGCCAAGAGTGCTGAAGTTTGGGTGAAACCTATTTGTCAGTGATGATCAGGGTCAAAGAGGGGTATAAAATTGTCTCAGGCACAAATTAAAAATGTGCCCCAAGTTGCAAATGGTAATTCATTCCTTTTGTGACTGACTGTTTGAGTAGTACCCAAGTGGAAGATTTTTGATACAACGTGATGCAAAGTGTGCATTTTAAAGAAACCTATTCAATAACAATGGTCACAACTACAAGCTGCATGATGAAGTAACTTATCAAACGGGCCCACATGGGCCAAAAAAGTGGCCGACTTTGACCCAAAAAACTGGCCCACACTAGCATTTTGCATTTTGGGTTCGGGCATTGCCCTAAAGGCCAGTCTGAGCCAGGTGTTGATATGATCTGAACAAGATGACTGTGGAGGCCCATACAAGTGCACACATGTAGCTGTGTAAGTGATTTCAATCCGGTACTCCAACTAAGTCAATGCCTAGTGTGGGATGCCCAATGGAAACCCTTATTTATATATTTTTATGTCAAAGTTCTTTTAATTCTGGATGATGTACCCTTATATAACACCCCTCCCTTTGAATTCCCCCGCTCTCACTGAACCAAGAAATAGTTTTGTTTTGCAAATTAAAAGATTTATTTGAAGAATTGTACAATATATAGATTACACTTTTATGAATATGAATAATATCTGAATATTGCACTTATGAATATGAACAATGATCAGCAATGGGTAATATTACGATATCAACAATCTCTTTAATCAGTTAGGAGTAGGAATAGGAAAAATAATATATCAGAGAATACTTTGTATGGTTCAAGAAAATGCAATGATAGGAAAGAATGCAACACAGAATAAGACTTGATATGATTTCAGTCAAAAGACAATATAATCCCTCTTTCCCCCTGTTATTATTACTCACTCCCCCAGTATCCAATATGAAGAGATGGAATGAGGGCACACAGGTATCAGAAATAACAACCCACAATTGCAGTTTCAAACCCACTTCTCCCCAGCAAGCTTAGAGAGAACAGGACAGGAATGCTTTTAAAAACAGGTCAAAATGCTTTTGAATGTGATTTGCAATAAATTGGAAAATGCTAAAATGATTTTAATTCGCTAAAGGCGATTCAGCACTAGTGAGAATTACTTTGGATTGGTACAGGTCAACACTAGCAATGATTATAGAATGATTAGCAGATAGAAAACGAAATTCAGAAGTTGAAATCAAGAAATAGCTCTTTTTACATGTGGTGAAATTGAGCCAAATGCGAAATCACAGCAACTTTTCTGCGTGCGGGAAACGCGATTACGGCAAAACTATAATTGGACTGTTTTGGGTTTGTTGGAAAGCTGAAGATGTTAGCTGTTTCTAGGACGTGCGGTTCAAAAGTTACAGAGGTTTTTGTGAAGGTAGATTTTTCAGAAACAGAGTCAAGACTTTAAAAATGACAGATGCGCTTTAAAGATTTAGGAACCAATATGGACTTATACCAAGGGACTATGAAAGTACAAGATACCCAACGGGACAACCACCAGAACAGGGCGCCTTCCACTATGATTGTTGTGCGCCAGGACACTTGACTTTCTTCTGAAAATATCATCGCACAGATGATTATCGCTACAATTATCACAGACTATATAATGAGAAGAATTCAGGATGGAGACAAGATTCTATAATGCAGTTCTGGACAGGTTGAAATGGATTGAATAGGATTACTTTAAACTAAGATATGACTATGGACAGTTGTAGACTAAATACTCACTCCTATGGCTTTAGAATGGAATGGGCCCGTCAAAGATCTGGTCAAAGGTTTGGACTTCATTCACCACCGGACAGGTTTCAGGGCACCTGGACTCTGCTCTCAGCAAGGCACTCTGGTCTGCGCAGCCTCTTGGACTGGATCTGACGGGTTCTGGGTTACAGCTCTGCTCTATGGGTCTGGATCTTGGTTCTAGCACACTATTCTTAGCTAGAATAGCAAAACAGCTCAGCCAGGCTGTTGGATTCTGTGGTGCCCCTTGGAAGTTTAGGGGTTAGAATCAGGTTGCTTAAGATTTTGAAGGCCAGCTGAGAAGAGTTCAGCTTTTGGGTTGGGCCTTTCTGCTTCAAAGTTCTAGAGTCTGGTTTCTGGATCTATGCCTGGAGCCTGGATCTTCCTGCAGGGTGCTTCACCAAGAAATCAGTTGATGAGTGGAAAGTGTGTGTTGTCTGTCCTCATCAGTCCCTATTAATCCATTTCCAAAGTGGGTGGGGAGGCTGATTATCTATGCCCAACCCTCTAAGGATCAGGTCAGAGAATTTCCCCTCTCCTGATTTGAGACAGGAGCAGTGTGTCATATGTGTCAGAGTGACACCGTGTTTATCGCCCAAAGGAAGTCCCTCCCCTTTGCTTTTACTTAGGAAATCTATTTTACCCACAAAACATATTTCTAAGATGCACAACTTGTTGATATTACATATACACATCACAGATTAATTAAGGCACATCTCTGTTCAAGTCCCATGTTCCTACAAGCTTTGGTTCAGAAATGACAACTTTGTTATGCTTTTGGTGGGTTTCTCAATGTTAGTTCTGCACCAATTTTTATACATGCATGCACATCCCATCCGGGCACAGCTCTGTAATTTTTCATGTTCCTAACATAAACACAATGGCTACAATATGAATCATTTCTGAGGTTCAGTCTCAGAACATCGCACAGATTCCAGCTTAGTCTTAAACTGTAAGTATATTTTTCATTTTAACAATCTCTAAGTTTCATATTTTTGTCAGTTCAGTACACTTTGCTATAAGCATTTTTCTAAAACATACATTTACTCCAACTTCAATCCACATTTTCAGCCTGGCCCGCTCCCAGAGCTGGGCTGAGTCAGAGGGTCACATGGCTTGCCTTCCTGCCAGAGCGGTTGTTTGTCAGTTACATCCGAATTAGCATTTTCTATTCAGCCCAAAGAACCCATTGTTTCTTTCTCCGGGCAGCAGAGGAAATCTCCTCCCCTCCTGATTAACATGCCAATGTGATATCCTCCTTTTGGTGGGAATGAACAAGGTGTGAGTTTCTCAGGGGAAGAAGGCCTCTTGGAAGTTTTAACTGAATCAGGTTACCTTCTGGTCAATTGGAACATAGTTCCTTGTGAAAAAAATACATTTATAAATTTAAAATAAGCAAACATATCTTTACTTCCAATCTTTTTCAACATGAAAATCAATGTGTGGCACTCTTATATGGCATTTTGACGGAATTCTCTTCTTTGGCATATTTAACTTCTGAAACACCAGTTCTCCTGTCAGAATTAGAGATCGCCAGCACCTGTTGGAGGCGAGTAACGGTACTGCACCCATTTTTGACAGCTTTCTTTCCATCAAGTATCTTTAGAAGAGAATTTTGTTCTGATAACATATGATTCTTGCTGACATTGTATTTATGTGGATTCTTGCAGTAGAATAATGTGGAACACCCAACAAGGAGGCTGGATCTTTTAGGTGGTTTGTGGCCATGATTTTTGCACATTTTTGACAGTCAAGAAAACGGATTTCCAAACAACACTGTGTTTCTTTTTGGCAATCAGCATTGCTTTTTCAAGAGATTTCAGGCTACTTTGTGGGTAGCCCAATGGTGGGTTTTGGCAGTGGTCTCCTGTGTTACCACTGACATAGGCAAAAGTGGATGGCGGCCTATTTTTCTGAATTTTACTGCGCTCTTTCTGGTGATATTTAGCGAGCATCATGCTTTCCGGCAGCCTTTTCTGATGCTTATGCTGCCAGCAATGCACAGTAATGTTGAAGGGCCTGGGCTAGTGGGTTGAGACATCCCACAAGCCCCCCTCTTGTGATTGGGCTTGATCGTCCATCAATGGCAACTCGCAAGACTGGGATGTCAGCCTCATCTCTTCTGATTCCGCAAATGGCAAAGTTCATCATCTTTTCCTCCATCAAGGGTGGATCAATCGGTTCTCCTCGGCAGTCCTGATGGGAGTATTGAGCGATACCCCGGGCCCCTCGGATCTTTGCTCCCGGTCCCCGGGTAGTCCACCTTGGTTTCTCCATGGATTATCTCTCCTAGGATGACAAAGCAAATCCACATTTGTAGACATTTCCCCACCACTATTAATGTAGTGGGGCAGACATATGCATTTTGAGAAATCAGGAGACATTTGCATTATTGTATTTTATAGACTATATGTGGACTATTTTATAGTTGGAGTTTTATGTATCTGGAGTGGCCCCCTCTGGGGTTCCAGAAGACTCCTCCAGTTGCTGCAGAGTGTGCCTAGGATGGCAACACTTTAGTTGATTAATATGTACCCACTTATCTTCCCCTTCTGCCAAACTGCCTTTGGGGATGCAGATCTTGTAGGCGACTGGTGAGATTTTGTCTACAGTTTCAAAAGGTCACCTCCAAATAGGCAAAAATGTGCGTTGTTTGGCCTGGTTCCTTTGGATATTGTATAAGTAGACCCAGTCTCCTACATTGTATTCTTTTCTGGTAGTCTTTAAGTCATAGTGTCTGCTGATATTTCTAGATTTCGCTGAGCATAGGCAAAAGCATGTTGAAGGTGTTTTCTTAGGTTTTCAACATACTCATGAGTTGTGGAGGCATTGATCAATGTCTGCTCTTGGGTCAGGTAGAGCAGATGCTGGGGAAGCACCATCCTGCGTCCAGTCATCAGCTCAAACGGTGACATCTTAGTTGCAGATGAAGGGGTAGATCTGATGGCCATTAGGACAAGAGGTAATCGAATATCCCAACTTGGCCCAGAATCTGCCACAAACTTTTTTAATATGCTCACAATTGTTCTGTTGTATCTCTCGACTGCACCAGTAGAGGCTAGCCGGTAAGCAATATGTAGCTTCCTTTTAACCCCAAGTATCTCCCACATCTTTGTCTTCACTTCGCTAGTGAAATGGCTACCTCTGTCTGACTCAATCCTTTGGGGTAGTCTAAAACGCGAAAAGATGTGGTTGATCATCATGGCAGCTGCTGTTTCTGCCTTGCAGTTTGGGGCCGGGAGACATTCCACCCATTTAGTAAACAAGCATGTCACGGTCAACATGTACTTGTTCCCGCTAGAGGAGTGAATCATGGGCCCAATGAACTCTACTTGCAAATCTGACCATGGCAGTGTCATCCCCCTCTTTTGGAGAGGCGCACGGTGTGTGAGGGATGTTGGCTGAAATTGTGCACACACAAGACACCCCTTCAAGTATTGGTCGAGGTCCTGCCCCATGTGTGGCCAGTATGCAATCTCTCTTAAGATTTCAAGTGTTGTATGAAACCCCCTATGACCAGCTGTGGCTGCTTCATGGGCGTGACTTAACATCAGGCTTCGGAATGAGGTAGGAACCACCCACTGATCATGGCCAGCTAGGGATTTCCTTACCAACAAACCGTCTTTGATTCGGAACATTTTTGGACATTTCATCAACACTCCGAGGTCTTCTTTCCCTATGTAATCGGTATCCGTCAGGGGAAAGTTCTCAGGGTCCTCAATGTGTTGATAAAACTTACCAATTATTGGATCCCCCTTCTGAGCCGTAATCAAATCAGCATTTGGGGTCTCCTTGCTCCATTGTGCAGTTTAGAGGTCATTGTGAGCATTTGTCTGGGACCTAGTGATAGCAGTGCCCTGGATTTCCCCAACAGGGACTCGATCTCAATTAGATCGACCTTGGATGGCCCCGGTTTTGGCCAGCTGATCAGCTAGGTCATTTCCAGTTTTGTCTGGTGCCTCTACTTTGGAATGACCCTTGATCTTTTTCCAGTAGATGGTCATCCCATTCGAGGTGACCAGATCATCAATATTTTGAATTAACCTCCCATGTGTAAAGGGTTTGTTATTAGCACATAACATACCTCTGGTTTTCCAGTTAACCAGGTGCTCCACGAACCCGTTCCGTACATAATCCGAATCTGTGATTATGACCAGTTTGTGGAGTTGATAGTGGACAGCAGTGAGGATGGCATGATGCACAGCCATCAACTCTGCCACTTGACTACTTCGGGGACCAATCTTGTAGCCAGCGGAGGGTTCTGGGATCTTATTCACCCATGCATTCCCTACACCGGCCACAAGTTCTTTTTCCCCGTTGTTGTCAACATGGTAAGAGCATCCATCCACATAGACAGTGGGCATTCCCTCACACTTGTCTTCTTCAAAGACTTTGTGTGGGGAATTAAGGTATGCCTCCATGTTGTCCTTGATTTTTAGACTTTCGTCCTCGAGACAGTTTTCTCTGGCACAATCGTGCAAGTCAGCCAGACCTTGCGCGAGGGACTCTTCTTGTTTTGGCCATATCTGACCTCCACAGGAAAGCCTTGCATTGACAGAATCCAGGAAGTAATTCAGGAATTACTCACATTTCCGGCCCGGATTCTGTCACTTTGGAGATATTGCAGAGGCTGGTGTGGAGTTTCCACTATGATGTGTTCCCCCTGGATAAAGGGCGGTAATTCTTCAATGCCCACACCGTTGCCAAGAGTGCCTTCTCACCATCGTTGAATTGTTCCTCCACAGAGGATAAAGTTTTGCTCGCATAGGAGATTACTTTATTGAACTTGTCATGCTTTTGGTATAATACTGCAGTCAAGCATGTATTAGAGAACCCTGTCTCCAAAACGAACTCCTTGTTTCTGAACGGGTAAGCTAGGCCAGGTGCTTGTGAGAGGCTTCTTTTGAGTTGTTTTACTGCCTCGGCTTGTTCTGGACAGCATTCCCACTTGACCCCCCCTTCAAAAGATGAATCAGGGGTCTGGTGATATCTGCGTAGCCCTCAATGAACTTTCTACTGTAATTAGTCAGTCCAAGGAGGCACCTTAGTTCCCACAGAGTTGTGGGGTCTTTCTATTTCTGGAGTGCTTCCACTTTCTTTTCCTGGGGACAGAGACCCTGAGGAGTAATCTCATGCCCCAAGAAATTTACACCGGTTCTACACCACTGTGCCTTTTTGGAAGGAAAGTTTTGCTCCGGCTGCCCTCAACTGTGTCAGAACATAACGGATCTCTGCTATGTGTTCCTCCACAGTTGAGCTTTTGATGAGGACACCATCTACATAAGCCAGGTTACCCCTTTCATCCAGGTCGGGCATGGCCTTATGTAGAAAAATGTTGAATTCATTTCCCGATTTGAGGTATCCGAAGGGAGTCAGGGTCCATGTGTACTGCTGCCTCCCAAAGGTAAAGGACACCTTCTATTGGTCCTCCCTACTGACAGGTACAGTCCAGTATCCATTGGTCAGGTCTATTGCAGTGAATACCCTTGTCCCCTGGATCTGGGCCAGCCCTTGGACAATGTAGGGAAGAGGCCATCGGGAAGAATGGAACCGTTTGTTGAGCTCCCAAAGGTTGGCACAGAGTCTCCACTGGCCGCTTGGCTTCAATATCCCCAACACCAGATTATTGAAGGTGCTGTGGACTGGACGGATTATCCCATGGGACTCAAGATTCTTAATTATTTCAGTAAGGGACTCCATGGATGCGAGAGGCAAGCGATATTGCTTCACAAACACTGGAGTCATGTCAGGGTCCGTGGGAATTGTGGTTGTGTGGATGTCGGTGCGACCACAGTCCTATGAGTCCACTGCAAATAGATCTTCAAAATCCAAGAAAACTTGTTTCAACTTTTGCTTCTGCTCCAGAGTCTCACAGGCATCAGCTAGGTTGACTCTCTCTTCAACTATCTGCCTGAAGCCTGGAAAGACTTCTGGTTTTGCTATCTCAGCGGCCTCATCCAGCTGGGTGGAGAAGTCCCTGGTCAAAGTGCTGATTTGGACTGTGGCTTCAGGTGGGAAAGGCAGCCCTCATGGACCTGGAAAATCACCTCATCCCTCCTGAAGTCACAAGTCACATCTTCCTTACCATAAGGGCAGGAAGTGTTCACCAGGAAGTTCCCCCCATGCTGGGTAAAGATCCTGTCTGATGTTATGTTGTCATCACTGTCACTGTCAAAACAGTCCTTGGGGATTGGTCCTAACAGTTCATTTCCTAAATCAATGGAAAAATGTCGGTCATCAACCGCCATTCCAATAATGGTGCCTGCAGCTAGTGGGATACTCTTTAAGTCGCTGTTATCCACCTCTATTGGAATAATGTCATGTTCTATGTTGACTAATGGTATTGGGTTTACCCCCAACCCTTGCTGTTGGAGAGAAGCATTTAGATGAATGTAAGCATCAGGGTTTTTCAATTTCTGTCCTCTTAACTTTCACTTCCAGGGAGAATTGTTGGGTCCTTTCTGGGATGGTTACTTCCTCTCCAATCTGAATATCAACTGCATAAGGCAGCAGTTGAGCTGACCTAAATGCTTTCTCTGGATCATCAAAGCCCATGGGATTATCTGCTAATCGGGACCAAGCTTTGAAGTTTATTAGGTCCAAACTAATGGCAAAGCGATTGAGAATGTCACTGCCTAAGTAAAAGGCGGCAGTGACGTCTCGCATGACCCAACAATTATGAACTATGCTCTTGTTGCCTATGGAGATTTTGAGCACACACCTGCTTGGCAGGAGATGTTTGGAATTGGGTGTTTCCAGATCCATTTCCCATTTGTCTATCACTTTGAATGTGGGAATGGCTGGATCTTTTGGGAGTTGGTGGAACATGGCTTCGCTGATGAAGGTCTTACTGTTGTTCACACACACTTGGGCGAGAACAGAGTCCTTCCCTTCATTTAACTGAACTGGGATGAACAACTGCTCTCCAATTTGCTGAATATCAGCCAGGCTCTGAGCTGATTTCTCATCTTTCTGGCTGGACTATGGTAGTGGGAATGTCTGATTGTGAATTGGTAAAGAATTTCAGAGTGTTTCCTTCCAGTGTGGAATGCCACCTTAAACTGGAAGGAAGGTTGATTTTCATAAATAGAGAGGACCCCCCCAACACCAGTTTGTTGTCCTACTGCTATTACTGTCACGTCTGGAATTTGATTGTTTTGGAAGTGAAATTCTACTTGGTCAGATTTTTGTTCACTCATGTGGCATGTGCCGTTAAAACTAACATGGTTGACACTCTGTTTTAACTTTATTGGTCGGCTAGTCTATTAGGAGTGACAATCTTCTCAGTAGGTCATTCCCTAGTAAACAAGGGGTGCCCTCTGGAGTCACAACTATGACCGGGTGTTTCACCTTGTGTCGCCCAATTTTAATGTCCAAATCCACAGTCCCCTCGATGGGAATTTCCTTCCCGTCAAAGTTCTGAAGTTGTCCAGGAAGAGGGGTGAGAGGAATTTGGTAATTCTCCCCCCTCGCTGAATTTCGTTCATCAACGGCCTTTTTGGACAGAAGGTAAGCTTGGGATACAATGTCCACCAGTGCCAAAATTGTACCCTGCCCCTGTACTTGAACCAGGGCATAGTATCTTCCCTCCTTCTCCGCAAGGGGGCACATATAATGCACATTTTTGGACAACTGGTGGGCTAATTTTCTAGTTTTGGACATTGAGAGAGAAGAGATTTGGGCAGAATTCTGTGGAGAGTCATGGGAATCTGCAAGAAAAGGTGGCAACTAGAGATGGGAGAAGTTTTGAGTTCCTCTGGTTCCGGTTCTGGGCGCCACCCCCTTTTGGAGGCAGTCACTAGGATGGGTTTTAACCAGGGGATCTTTATGTTGTTGGTTCTGGGATGGGATGCAGGGTTGCGCTAGCTCAGTCCCCACATCTACCCAGTCTGAATTTGAATCTCTTGGGACCCATTTTTATTTGGGAGGAGTTCCCCCATCTCTGAAGAAGAAGATCCTTTTCCCAGGATCCTCTGAGGATCCCTCTCCTTCAAATTGGAAGATCTGTACCTCCTCCACAAAATGGGTCTGTTTGTGTCCTTTGTTTCTCCTACCCCCCCCTCTGTTCCTTGGGTGGCAGACTTTCAGGGGCAGGAGATGTTTTTTCCAGTTCCTGGGTTTCCAGGGGCTTTTTACAAGTGGTGAAGGAAGCTTCCTCCAAGGCTTTACACCCCCCTTCCACTTGTGCCTCCTCCCTGGGAACCGGTGGGTTGTCAGGGTGCTGCCGCCGTCATTGTTCTGGAGCACCAGGTCCAGAGTTTGGAGCATTCTGCACCAGCATGCCCATCTGAGGGTTCTGTTGAGCCCTCAGCATGCAACCCAGATCCTGTGCCATATTTTGGACCTGGCGCTCTAGCTGTGAAACCCGCTCAGGCTGATACGGGGTTTTGTTGTCTCCCCTGGGCTGATCCCGGGAAGGGTAGCTATCCCTTCTCTGGTAATACCCTGGGTTGGGAAGATTTGGGTACCCCTCCACCCTTGGCCTCCCCTCTCCTGGATTAGGCTGCCTGGGCTCAGGGAATTGGGGAAAGATGGATGGATGATTCTGGAGTTGGAAGCTTGGTGGATACCTGGGGAAAAGGTTTTGCCCAGGATTTGGGGAATTTCTGCCCTCCTGGGGGAAGTTAGGAGGAAAGTTCCCTGGGTTAGGTGCTTGGTTGGATCCCCCCCTTGGGCTGGAGGGGTCCACACATAACCCAGGACGGGTCTGTTCCCCTTGTAGCGGGGACTTGCATAGTCAGGGGAGTGAGGGATCCCATTTGTGGGACTACCTCCTTGGCTCCCTGTCTATGACTGGCCCGAGGGCCTTCTGGGCTTGGAGATATTCTGCTGGGCAGGCGGGTTTTTAGGCCCCC
Organism: Ambystoma mexicanum; assembly: GCF_040938575.1. Lineage (NCBI taxonomy): Eukaryota > Metazoa > Chordata > Amphibia > Caudata > Ambystomatidae > Ambystoma > Ambystoma mexicanum. The sequence continues at coordinate 88,310,304 of NC_090937.1, read as the reverse complement.
CCATCTCCAAATCCAAAATGGGGGAAACCTTTACCTCTGCCACTTTAGCAGCAGCAGGGGGGTTGTTTGTTTTGGGGCTTTTCTGAGCATTCTTGTTATCTATGGGATTTTGCACCTCATAGATCCGGGTGGCCTGTTCAATGAACCAGTCTAGTGATCTTTTCTCATGAAAATCTCTCACTAGCTGGGTCATGATGTATTTTGATAGAGCATGGAAAAAAGTATTAACAAATTCTCTGCTGTCCGTGCGCACCCTTCTGGTAGTCTGCGCAAAGGCACGTTTTAGTTCCTGCACAAATTCTTGTGGGGCCTGATCCTCCCCACATTGCAAGTTGTAGGCTGCCTTGCGAGCCTCTTGGGGATATCTGTGGACAGAAAAATGCTTCAAGATGGCCGCCCTATATGTCGACCATCTTGAATGATTTTGGTCCTCCAGCCCCACAAAGAAACTGGAGCATTCTGGGGAGAATGTCCATTTCACATACTGGATGCAGCTACTGCTGTCTTTCAAATGGAAAGTCTCCATCATTTGCTCAAAGAGCTCTAAGTGTTCCCAAACAGAATACTTAGCGTTCTTATGATAAGGCGTGATGACACTCCTTATTGCCTTAATTTGTTTTAAGGGGTCCTTAAGCAGGGCCCTTTTTGCCTTATTGGCCTTCTTGGTTCGGGTAACCCTGGTCGATTCATCCTCTGACTCAGAGGCACTGCTCCCAGAGGTGCCCGTCTGGTCTTCCAGGTTCTCCCGGATTCTGCCAGCCTGGGAATGGCTGGCAGAATATGGGGACCTGGTCTCCTGTGTCCTGGGGCGCACAGAGGAGTCTTCTGATTCCTCCTTGCTCCCAGGATTTGATGGGTCCCCCCCCAACTGTCATAGCTCGGCAGAGGTTTTTAGGATGCCCTTAGTGGGCCTACTCTCCTGGAGTTCCCCACTAAACTTCACAGTACTTGGGTGCCCATACCCAGATGCCCGCCCATCCATACCTGGGAGGTGCTGGTCCATGAGTCCCATACTTCTGACTGGATAGTAATCTGCCATCCCCATGGCCCTGGGCTCATGTCCGCCAGTGGACATGGGGGAAGCAGAGTCCAGGGACTGGGAGAGATGAAGGCCTCTGGTACTAGGGTTCCTGAGGTTATGCTCAGGTGTTTCCCTTTCCCAGTGAACCTCATCTCGATCCCTGTTGCCATGCAAGAACCTGAGCTTTCTGTTCCTCAATCAAGGCCTTACTAATCTCTATCAGTCTCTCTTGCATGGCTATCTGTCTGAGGAGCCTATCATTGTTCTCACAGCGAGCCTCATTTTCTCTCTGTGCTTCCTGGTTTGTCTTTGAATACTGGGCCAGTCTTTGCTGCAGGAGGGTTACCTCCTGAGTCCTGTCCATACTGGCCTGTTCCTTCCTTGCTAGAGCCTTTTCCACCCTCCTGGTGTGCTCTAACAAGTATTGATGCTCTTTTTGGAGATCACCCAGTCCCTGGAGGGCCAGGTGATTTTCTTCCAGTTTCCCTTTTAAGTGACAGACTTCCTGTCCTAAGGTGTCCCTTTCCTGAGTAAGAGCCTGCCTCTGTGCCGCCAGGTCGTCCCTCTGCCTTTGAAGGGCACCAGCTTTCTGGCGCTCTTCATCAAACTCTGCCTGGGTATCCAGGTCTTTCAAAATCAATGTATTGCTCTCTGCCTTCTCTCTATCTAGGTGGCTTTGCAGGGTGACTATCTGCTCTGTGCATGCCCTGTTGAAATCCAGTTGTTGCTCCAGCTTTTTCCGGCTCTGCAGTAGGGAGTCCAAACCTTCTTGGTACTCCTTCTGCAAGGCCAGAATTCTGGTATCCTGGTCTGCCTTTTCCTGTTGCAGGATACCCATATCCTCTTTCATTTTAATTATATACTGATTGCTTTCTATTTTCTGACTTCTGGCTCCTCTGCAGCCTCTGCTCACAAGAGTCCAGAACAGATTGGGCCTTTTCTAATGCCATCAGTTGCCTACTTGCCAGATCTTGGCCTTCAGCATATTGATCCTGTATGGCTCCAATAGACAAATATAGATTAGCCGCTATCTTGGCAATCTTGTTGTGCTCATCCTTGGCCTTAGAGGCCATATATAGTTCACTCAGGGCCACATGTAAGGGACCCTGATTTCTCCAGATATCTAACTCAGTTGCAGTGATCTATTGTGTGATTGCCTGCAACCACACATTCTGGTCCTGCTCAGTCCACTCACCTCTCACAAATAACTTATGTAAAAGGTGCTCTCTAGCTATCTTGATGTCTACCAATGTTGCCATTCTGGAAATTGATTTCCTTCCTGACTTATAGAAGTTTATTATTTTATGTTTGCAAAACAGACCGTTTCCTTAGAGCGTTCCTTTTTGAGGGGTGCTTTTACAGCATAACACAGCGTGGTAGCCCAACAAGATTTATGTATCCTGTCAGTTAGCACACTTTATTAAGCTGTACAAGTGGTAGATCTAATCCAGAAGTCCCACTACGAGCCCCCAATCTGTAAGTGCTTTCAATCCGGCACTCCAACTAAATCAATGGCTAGCATGGGATGCCCAATGGAAACCCTTATTTATATATTTTATGTCAAAGTTCTTTCAATTCTGGATGATGTACCCTTATATAACGCCCCTCTCTTTGAATTCCCCCAGTCTCACTGAACCAAGAAATAGTTTTGTTTTGCAAATTAAAAGATTTATTTGAAGAATTGAACAATATATAGATTACACTTTTATGAATATGAATATGAATAATATATTAATAATACCTGAATATCACACTTATGAATATGAACAATGATCAGCAATGGGTAATATTACAATATCAACAATCTCTCTAATCAGTTAGGAGTAGGAATAGGAAAAATAATATATCAGAGAATACTTTGTATGGTTCAAGAAAATGCAATGATAGGAAAGAATGCAACACAGAATAAGACTTGACATGATTTCAGTCAAAAGACAATATAATCCCTCTTTCCCGCTGTTATTACTCACTCCCTCCAGTATGCAATATGAAGAGATGGAATGAGGGCACACAGGTATCAGGAATAACAATCCACAATTGCAGTTTCAATCCCACTTCTCCCCAGCAAGCTTAGAGTGAACATGTCATGAGCACTACTCCCGAGGAGCCAGGACTGGCCCAGCGCCCCCGGAAGCAGACCCTTCTTCCACATCTCCGGACCCAGCAGACCCCTACAGGGGCCCTTTGGACCCTGTCCTGGCGCCTTTGGCGCCAGGCTCATAAAGGACTTCAGTCCCGGCGCCATAGGCGCCGGGCTCATATTGATAAACTGTGTAATAATGCTTGGGTGGACTTACCTGAGGCAGACCATGCTGTATACTTACCCAGAACAATCCAGTCTGGCTGAAGACCCCAGCCATCAGGGCTGGGAGGAACTATTTCCTCTATTCAGGAACTCTTTTCTTACCTGGGTGGGGCCGGTGGAAGAACACACACCTGAAGCACTTCTCTGCTATTTAAACCACGCCCGATGGAACACACGTGCTTCGCGTTATTCTGCATCAGCAGCAGGACGCTCACCGAGTCGGCTCCTGCATCCTGGTTCCTGACACGCCCGCCAGCACCCGGAACACCTGCAAACAAACAAGAAAAGAGAAGGCAAGCATTACAAATAATACTTACCGGAATCCGGCCTCAGCAATCCTACCTCCGACGATCCTGCAAAGGAAAGGTACAAGATTAGTAGCGCTCTCAAACATTCGCAGCCGCGCCGCCTTGCCTTACCCATCCGTGGCCTCGCCGAACTCCACCGCGGCCACAACGCCGGCAGCATCTCGGTACCTGAAAAACAGAAAAAGACAGTCATTAGAGGTGCCCGCTCTAAAGCGGCCACATTTCTTCCACTTACTTACGTGCCACATCACGCGCGACAGCGGCTGTGTCGCCGGCAGCATCTCGGCACCTGTAAGCAGAAAAAGACAATCATTAGGAGTAAGCAGTCGCTTTTCTTTCACTTACCTTCCTCCACCGCGGCTACGACGCCAGCTACATCCCAGCATCTGCATAAGAGGAATACATGGTGAGCACTACTAAGCACGGAGAACAAATACTCACCAAGAGACTTACCTGCTTTAGGTTTCTGGGCCCCGGCTCCTGTGGAGAAAAGACACTCATACTTACGGCTACCGCAGGAGAGACGAAAGGACACAGTGTCCGCAACTATTTCCCATCCAGTGACGTAACTGGATTCTACGCACCCCTGCACCTGAAGCAGGATGGAGAGCTGATCATTACAATACCTAAGGTGAGAGCTCGCAGAAACCAAGTTGGGGGGTCAAGAAGAGTGAGAAACGGGAGATTGGTGGGAACACATATCCACCCCAGCTGGTAATCAATCCCTTTTCTTCCACCTGCAGAAAACTTACTCTACAAGCCAGGCAATCCAAATTCAGAGGCCCCGTCCAGAGCATCTTCCGGGCCCTGCGCCTCACGATAGAAGAAACGGTAGCAGTCCAGTTCGGGTCAGCGTCTCTGTGGGAATCAGGTGAGCGTTACAGAACGCAAAGCCTACCAAATTCCCTACCCAGGCGCTATGGAAACTTCTGATACAGATCAACTGGCCCAGCTACTGGGGGAATTAAGGGCTGAAGTTCATGCTGCTCGCCAGGAGACGAACGCCCTCAGGAGAGAGTTAATAGTGTCAAAGGAACGAACAGATGACCTTGCCAGACAGTTATTACAGAGCCAAGCGGGGCAAACCCCTCTGCCCAATCCAGGGGAGAATTTTACCCCAGTTACTTTAACCAATCCTGTTCAAATCAACCTACCTGGAAATGTGCCACTGGCACCACCTGAACGTTTTGCTGGAGACCCTAAAAGATTTGTAGTGTTCATAAATCAATGCCGATTGCACTTTCTCTGCAGGCCCGCGGCCTTCCCGAATGACCAGACCAAGGTAGCATTTGTACTTTCGTATCTTAGCGGCAGTGCCACCGATTGGTCAATTCCACTGGTTACACAAGATGATCCAATCCTTCGGAATTTCCAAGCTTTCCAGACGAGTATGGAAAGACTTTTTTCAAGGCATTCCCAGGGGCAGGCCCTGGACAATTAACTCCTTTCCCTACGACAGGGCAACCAGGATCTCTTAGCCTACATTGCATCCTTCAATAGGTTAGTTGTGGAAACTGGATGGCCCGAGGAGAAAAGAATCACGCTATTTCACAGAGGTCTACGCGGCGAACTCAAAGACGTCCTGGCCCAGGTCGTAAATCCACATCAGGACTGTTCGGATTATATTGATTTGGTGGTCCAATTAGATCACAGGCTTCAAAACAGGAAGGCGGATCGATCCAGGTTTGAAACCCGAATCTTCACTAAGACTCAGAGCAACTCCAAAAGTGTCGATGGCACCGAACCTATGCAGATTGGGGTTGTAAAGGGCCCCTTAACCCAGAAAGAGCGTGACAGAAGACGGCAAATGCAACTGTGTCTCTATTGTGGGAACTCGGGACATTTCCTTCGAGACTGCCCTGTAAAACAACCTAAGAAGACCATAGGAGCTTCCGACAAGAATTCCGAAAAGTCTGAGCCGGGAACATCCTTGCCCGACAAGCGTAGAGGTCCGCTTGCCAAGCTTAAAAACCAGTTCTTTGACCTCGCACTTCATTATGCCAAAGGTCCTCGTAAATCCGAAGCAGCCAGAAAGATTGCATGCAATTAAGGCATACGTGGACAGTGGAGCTATAGGAAATTACGTGGACCGCGAGTTGGCTTCCAGGATGAACCTACCTCTTTGCCCAAAAGCTGTTAAAGATGTCATCACCACTGTGGATGGGACTGAGATCGCCTCCGGGCCGGTAACCCATACCACTACTGAAGTGACATTATTAGGCCAAGACGGGCATCGGGAGGTAATAGTGTTCGATGTGATCAAGGCTCTGCAATTTCAAATAATTCTGGGAATCCCTTGGTTGAAAAAACACAATCCTCAGATTGATTGGCGAGCAAAGACGATAACGTTCCCAGAGTGTGCATAAACCTGCTATCTACGATCAGACATTGGCCTAGCGTCAGTAACGGCCGACAGTTTGCAATTACCGCTAGAGTATCGAGAGTTTCAAGATGTTTTCCAAAAGGAACAGGCTAACACCTTACCGCCCCACAGGTCATACGATTGCCAGATAGATCTACTACCCGGTGCAACTCCTCCGTGCAGCAGGATCTACGCCCTTACCAAGCCCGAGAACCTTCACCTGCGACAGTACCTGGACCAGTACTTGGCCAATGGTTTTATTCGTCCATTGAAGTCCCCTGCATCCTCGGCTCTGTTCTTCGTGCCAAAAAAAGAAGGTGACCTCAGAACCTGTATAGACTACCGCGCTCTGAATCAGATAACGGTAAAAAACAGATACCCTTTACCTCTGATCCCGGAACTCCTTGACCAGGTGAAGGATGCTTGCATATATACAAAACTAGACCTACGGGGGGCTTATCACTTGGTACAGATCAAGGAAGGCGATGAATGGAAGACGGCGTTTCGCACTAAATATGGGTTATTTGAGTACCAAGTGATGCCTTTCGGACTATGTAATGCACCGGCCGCCTTCCAATATTTTATGAATGATGTCCTCAGGGAGCTCATTGACGTCTGTGTTGTCGTCTACATAGATGACATTCTTGTTTACTCTTCTTCGGAAGCAGATTACCGAAATCATGTTAGAACAGTACTTGAAAAACTTCGCCAACACAAACTATTTGCCAAACTTGAAAAATGTGTTTTCCATGCCACTGAAGTCGAATTTCTGGGTTTTATCCTGACACCCAAAGGCATCCACATGGACTCGCGAAAGGTGGACGCTATTCTCAAATGGCCATCACCTACTTCTGTAAAAGGCGTTCAGAGCATGTTAGGCTTTGCCAATTTTTATCGCAGATTCATTCCGGAGTTTTCACGAGTGGTACAACCCATCACGGCTCTCTTAAGAAAGAATAAACATTTTGAGTGGTCTGAAGAAGCTGAACAAGCCTTCCAAGAGCTAAAAGCCAAGTTTACTTCTGCGCCAATACTGAAGCACCCACGCCCAGATCTCCCTTATATCGTCGAAACCGACGCATCCAGCTTAGCAATGGCAGCGGTACTCTCACAAAGAGACCCAGAGACTAACCAATTACATCCCGTGGCGTTCTGGTCTCGAAAATTCTCGGCGCCTGAGGTTAACTACGCCATCACAGACAAGGAACTGTTAGCTATTAAATCCGCCTTTAAGGCCTGGCGTCATTATCTCCTTGGGGCCAGACACACCATCACGGTGATCACCGATCATCGGAATTTACAGTATCTGAAAACCGCCAAGGCTCAATCCTCTCGACAGCTCCGCTGGGCCCTGTTCTTTGCCGAATTTGACTTTGTGATCACTTACCGCCCCGGCAGCAAAAATGGCAAAGCAGATGCTCTTTCCCGGATTGGAATGGGAGACACCATTGTCAACCCAGAGCCTGTACCAATAATTCCTGAACAAAGGATCTTGAGCCTGATTTCTTCACAATCCATCGAGGACATTGAGGCAAAAGTTAAACAATTTCTGAACCCAACAGACTTGCAGAACTGGCTACAAAAAGGAATGGATTTCACTTTAAAAAATGACTTGCCTTATTTCCGAGGACGATTATTCCTACCACACGCCGATTTGCAAAGGCAAGTAATCTCCTGCTATCACGATTCATTGATAGAGGGCCACCCTGGCATTGCCAAAACAGAAGAGAAAGTGAGAAGACAATTCTGGTGGCCTTCATGGAGAAAAGACATACAAGAATTCGTGATGTCCTGTGGTGTGTGCGCTCAAAACAAGGGTCAAAAGAAAAGACCGGCTGGTCTTCTCCAACAATTAGACATTCCACCATCTCCCTGGCACACCCTTTCTATGGATTTTATCACAGACTTACCCTCCTGCTCCGGGTACAACACTAGTCTCGTTATTGTGGATTTGTTTTCCAAGATGGCCCACTTCATTCCGCTAAAAGGCTTACCCTCAGCTTCGGTACTAGCCAGAGAATTCCTTGAAAACATTGTCCGGTTACACGGATTCCCATCGGTACTAATCTCAGATAGAGGAAGCCAGTTTATTTCCCATTTTTGGCGTAGTTGCTGTCAATTGGCTCAAATCGGTGTAAGACTCTCAACCAGCCATCACCCCCAGACCGATGGTCAAACTGAAAGAACTAACCAGACTCTCGAACAATATTTAGATGCATGCTACAACAGTCAGAGAACAACTGGAAGGAAGGACATTGGATAGCTGAGTATGCATACAATAATTCCGTTCACTCTGGAACCGGGCAAAGCCCCTTCTACACTTTGTATGGAATTCATCCTTGAACTTCCAACCTCGATCCACCTCAAGATCTTGGAACACCCGCCGTGGATCAGTTACACACTGCTATTACCAAAGCCTTCAAAGAAGCTGCTGCACATTTACAACAAGCTAAAGAAAGATACAAGAGAAGAGCAGATCAACACCGAAGCGAGGCCCCTCAATACCAGATTGGGGACCAGGTCTGGTTGTCCACCAAACACTTATCACTCAAAGGACCTCGCACTTTTAATCCCAAATATCTGGGGCCATATCCAGTTACGGCCATAATAAAGCCAGTGGCCGTTAAACTAGGATTGCCAGCTCATATGCGAATACATCCTGTTTTTCACGTATCGCTTTTGAAACCCATGCAATCTGGAACCAGACTAACCAAACCTCCAGAATCAATTCAAGTGAATGGAAAACCTGAATTCGAGATTAAAAACATTTTGGACTCTAAGATCATCAGATCAAAGCTGTTCTACCTGATTGACTGGAAGGGTTACGGGCCTCAAGAGAGGTCATGGGTACCCTATGACCACGTCCATGCTCCTCGTCTAATCAAGAAATTTCACCGAACCTTTCCGGATAAACCAAAACCCCCGGGGAAGACAATTTTGGGAGGGGCCTTGAGGGGGGGTGCTGTCATGAGCACTAATCCCGAGGATCCAGGACTGGCCCAGCGCCCCCGGAAGCAGACCCTTCTTCCACATCTCCGGACCCAGCAGACCCTACAGGGGCCCTTTGGACTGTGTCCTGGCGCCTTTGGCGCCAGACTCATAAAGGACTTCAGTCCTCATATTGATAAACTGTGTAATAATGCTTGGGTGGACTTACCTGAGGCAGACCATGCTGCTGTCAGGTACTGTTAGGATACAGTGACATATTCTGAGACATTAGGTCTGGGGAAAATTAGTATAGAAAGGTTTTTGGAAGTTATTATGAGTTTAATTTTAAAACAGCCAATTTTGCCCTTAACATTCATTGCAGTCTATGGAGAATGCCCCAAGCCAAGATGGAGGTCCTCAGTCTAAGTTCTGATTGGCTGGTGATTGTTTATAGGGAAGACAATGAACATTCTAAACTGCCTTTCATCGTCTTTGCCCAGCTGAGAGGTCGCGTATTAAGCTGCTCCTGCTTAACTTGTTCAGGGGTTTCAAGTTTCAAGCGGTCGAGCGGCTTATTTGGAAAAGCAAACAGGAATCTTGCGGAGATTCATTTTGGCACTGAACAGGAGTAAGAAGATTTCGAGTTATCCAAGAAGAAAAAGGTTTCAAAGACTCTTCACAAGATAAGTCCTTTTAAAACTCAAGACTCTTTCTATAATGTCATTGTAGAAGATTTAATCTGATTTTCAAGTTCATATGAAAAATATTTACTAAGAACTTTATTGCTGTCGCATGTTTGGCTTTGCTACGCTACGTTTTCTATCAAGCGTGTGGTTTTTCCGTTAACAGAAGCCTGCGCGTGAGAGACTTCGCTTGAGTATCTAGCGCGAGCTCTTGGGTGTCGCGTGATACTCTTGTGCGTGTGTTTTTTCTACCCGCGGTTGAACTTCTGCGCGTGTGCATCTTGTTTTAAGCGCGTGTGGATTTTTCCCGCTTTTCCGACTTTAGCGCGTGTGCGTGTGATCGCATCTTGGACTAAGCGCATGTGGATTTTTACCCGCGGTTTGTCGTCAGCGCGTGTGCTCGCATATTGGACTAAGCGCGTGTGGATTTTTACCCGCGGTTTGTCGTCAGCGCGTGTGCTCGCATCTTGGACTAAGCGCGTGTGGATTTTTACCCGCGGTTTGTCGTCAGCGCGTGTGCTCGCATATTGGACTAAGCGCGTGTGGATTTTTACCCGCGGTTGAACTTCAGCGCGTGTGCGTGTTTTCGTTTAATCGCGTGTGGATTTTTTCCCGTGGTTTCGACTTAGCGCGTGTGGTTTTTTCCTGCGGTTTAATCTACAGCGCTTCAACGATCTTCACTCAGTTTGGATCCCTATGCGAGTTCAAGAGATTTCCACGTGAGATTTTTGACGCAAGTTTCAAGAACTGTTTATTTAAGTAAAAACACTCTAAAAAGAAATTTATAAGAAGAAATATAAATACTTTCCAGAAACACTAGAACTTCCATTTACTTTTAATGAACTTAAGACTTTGTTCAAGCTTCTTGAGTATAAAGAAGATTACCTGCAAAGTTAATTTCACATTCATGGACCTACTAAGAAGGCTGAATGATCGTTGAGATTCAAGTCAACTAGTAAGGAAGTCTAGTCAGCTTATCACTTCTCTGGGCATTTTGTAGAGAAGTTCCAGGTATGGTTTTTACTTTATTTGGTAAAGGATATTGATACTTAAGGTTAGTATAGTGCCTCATGAATAACAAGGTGTATTATATGTTTATGTTTTACCACAGGTGAAGAACCAGCTAGTCTTAGCTTCCAGCCTGGTGTTTGTTAATTTGTCCCTTCCCCCTTTCCCCTGGAAGTGAGGTAAACTGAGCAGTTTATAGTATCAGCTCAGAGTGCCACATTTTGGGTGGATTGTCGGGGGCTCAGCAGCTTCTGCAGACACCAGGATCTCAGCCTGACAGCTGCATACTTACCCAGAACAATCCAGTCTGGCTGAAGTCCCCAGCCATCAGGGCTGGGAGGAACTATTTCCTCTATTCAGGAACTCTTTTCTTACCTGGGTGGGGCCGGTGGAAGAACACACACCTGAAGCACTTCTCTGCTATTTAAACCACGCCCGATGGAACACACTTGCTTCGCGTTATCCTGCATCAGCAGCAGGACGCTCACCGAGTCGGCTCCTGCATCCTGGCTCCTGACACGCCTGCCAGCACCCGGAACACCTGCAAACAGACAAGAAAAGAGAAGGCGAGCATTAGAAATAATACTTACCGGAATCCGGCCTCAGCAATCCTACCTCCGACGATCCTGCAAAGGAAAGGTACAAGATTAGCAGCGCTCTCAAACGCTCGCAGCTGCGCCGCCTTGCCTTACCCATTTGTGGCCTCGCCGAACTCCACCGTGGCCACGACACCGGCAGCATCTCGGCACCTGAAAAACAGAAAAAGACAGTCATTAGAGGTGCCCGCTCTAAAGCGGCCACATTTCTTCCACTTACTTACGTGCCTCATCACGCGCGACAGCGGCTGTGTCGCCGGCAGCATCTTGGCACCTGTAAGCAGAAAAAGACAATCATTAGGAGTAAGCAGTCGCTTTTCTTTCACTTACCTTCCTCCACCGCGGCTACGACGCCAGCTATATCCCAGCACCTGCATAAGAGGAATACACTACTAAGCACGGAGAACAAATAGTCACCAAGAGACTTACCTGCTTTAGGTTTCTGGACCCCGGCTCCTGTGGAGAAAAGACACTCATACTTACGGCTACCGCAGGAGAGACGAAAGGACACAGTGTCCGCAACTATTTCCCATCCAGTGACGTAACTGGATTCTACGCACCCCTGCACCTGAAGCAGGATGGAGAGCTCATCTTTACAATACCTAAGGTGAGAGCTCGCAGAAACCAAGTTGGGGGGTCAAGAAGAGTGAGAAACGGGAGATTGGTGGGAACACATATCCACCCCAGCTGGTAATCAATCCCTTTTCTTCCACCTGCAGACAACTTACTCTACAAGCCAGGCAATCCAAATTCGGATGCCCCGTCCAGAACATCTTCCGGGCCATGCGCCTCATGATAGAAGAAACGGTAGCAGTCCAGTTCGGGTCAGCAAGTGATTTTAGGCTACTTTGTGGGTAGCCCAGTGGTGGGTTTTGGCAGTGGTCTCCTGTGTTACCACTGACATAGGCAAAAGTGGATGGCGGCCTATTTTTCTGATTTTTACTGCGCACTTTCTGGTGATTTTTAGCAAGCAGCATGCTTTCCGGCGGTCATTTCTGATGCTTCTGCTGCCAGCAATCCACAGTAATGTTGCAGGGCCTGGACTAGTGAGTTGAGACATCCCACAGCTGTATGTTGCCTCATTGTGTGCTCCGGCTGTAGTCTTGAAGTGCCTCTCATATGAAATGGATGTCTACTGAATCCAACATCTTGTTGTCTTCAAGCAGTGGTACTTGGCTTTCCGACACTGACTTGGTTCAACATTCATTTTTAGCAAACAGCTTTCAAAGTTTGAAGCCTCAGCAGGAAAAATTCTGGTGAACCAGCTATTGCTAAGAAAACATCTTTGCCAAATGTACTTCTGTTACAAATGTAGCTTTCTTACCTTTCTCCAGGTGGGGTGAAGTGATTCTCACGATAACACCATTCTCAATACCTTGCCCTCAGAGGTGAATGAGAAGGGACCAATACATACTTTGGCCATGGCTTCATGGTGGATCCCTTGTATCTTTACATAGGATTGCGAATTGAAGCACAGCCATGTCCCGAACAAAGAGAAGGGTGCCTCTGTAGGGGTAGAGCCTGGCGCCCTCCAGATGTGTTGGACAACGGCACCAGTTATCCCTGAACGTTCAATGTTGCCCAGGTCTGATAGGAGTTGAAGTAAATAATGTCTGCTGATTCAGAGTTTGCAGACCCCTGTTATCGAGTATTTGCTTCCCCTTCACTTTAGGGGTCCTCTTTCATCCTTGGTTAATGTTTGATGTGCCTGCCAATCTAACTTTATAATTATCTCTTCTCCAGTAATTTCTTCACCCTTGAGTGAGGAAGGTATGGTATCAACAGTAGACACAGACACAATAAATGCACATTTAGAAAACCTTTATTTTGTAGTTTACTGGGGTTGGTAAATTCCTAACTTTGCCTAACTTTAAAATGGAGTAATCTCGACCATAAAAGAAACATCAAACATGTCTAAGTCAGTCTAGTCAAAATAAAAAGGCCTATACTAAGAAAACCTAACCTTGCCCTCCTTCCCAAATCACAAATGTGTAAACGGAATATGAAAAGTAAAAATAGTGTCTTAAAAGAAGTGTCAGAATGGCTTAGATAACAACTCCCTTCCCCACGTTCAGAGGCACATGGTCTCGAGAGTTTCTTAAAAAGCATAGGTGGATGGCACAGTTCTGTCAGTCTTGCACACTCTGGCTTGCTTGTACAGTTCAACAGTTCAGGCTTGGGCTTCAAGCTTTTGACAGTCTAATCAATTCTTTTGGCATTGTCCGCCTTACCACAAATACACAGTTCTTCTCTTGGCATTCGATTTGCCACTATTCAACAAAGGATTCCCTTCACTGGGCTCGAGCCTGCCTCTCTTTTCATATTTAAATCTTCCGTTCATCACTGTTGAACACAGGCTTCCCTCCGCCGAGCTAGAGCCTGTCTTTCTCCTTATGAGGGTACCCTGCTCCACTTTCTGTCCTTCACATTTAACTTTCACTCTATCACAGTTCAGCACAGGCTTCCCTCCACCAGGCTCGAGCCTGTCTTTCTCTTTTACTGTCGAAGACTTTCAAAACTGCAGGGATTTTATGTAGACCTCTGCATGACCACTTTGACCCCCTTTTAAACAATTTGACAATCAACAATCTCCACAACACCAATGCTCCTTGGTACTTGTGGTTTTACTTTTGCCCTCTTGGTCTCTTCCAAAGTTCACACACAACACTAATGCTTCTTGGTACTTGTAGTTTTACTTTTGCCCTCTTGGCATCTTTCAACATTCATATTAATTGCTTTTCACTCAATCGACTCTCACTCAGGACCGCAGTTACTTTCTTGCCTTCAGCTTTCAGAACATTTCACAGAGACTTCTGAATGTCCCACTTTGCAGGCCCAGTCTGCTACTTTGTATACTTTACTCAGCATTCAATCATTGTTCTCTTCATTCCACGTTTTATCGGCAAACGCGCAACCTTCAACTCGTATTACATGCCTTTTCTTGCTCTTAACACAACCCAGGCTTTTGTATGCCTTCGATAACTCACCGGTCTTGTTAATTGGGCTTCTATCTTCAATGCTTTTCCCGTAGCAGTCAAGGTCGTTACCAACACCTCCTCTGTTCCTCCCCAACTGCGTCGTTCACCAGGGAGGGTAGTGGGTTGCCTAGAAGCATTTTGAAGGTTTCTCCTTTCCGCTCACTCATTTTCGGTTGTGGAACGCTTACGGCATCCCGAAAGAATGGAATTCACACCTGGCTCTCTCTCCGTAGCAGCCAATCAGCCCCTTTGCCTTTCAACTCCCATAGTCTGGTTCCCATCAGCCCTGAAAGAGCTGTTCCTTCTTGCACCTAGTCTCGTTCTGAGCGTGCCTGTGCATGCCACATTTTATCCTGACAGGGAGTTTTAACAAGTGGCAGGTGTATGTAATTCGTATTACGTGCCTGACTCTGCCGGATCTCATTAGAGGGACAGAGCCATTGCAAGTCAGTAGAGGTAATCCTTCTGGCCTCATTCCTCATCTTCCTCGACTCAGTGGTGTTGTCAATGTGATGTGGGGAGGAATTATGGGAGTTGTAGTTTCCCAAAAAATAAGCAGGGATAGGGGTTAGAAAAAAATGGGGATATCATGTCTCACTATCGAGTGCTTCACCCCCAGTCCCTGTGGACCCCATACCGAGGTGATCCTCCCTCACTTGTCCACCCCCAGGGTCGGGATCCAAAAGCATTGGCCTTTCCCTGGCCACCTGAGTATGGGATCCCCAGGGACTAGACTGTGAAACACCCTCTGGTTTTTCCCACTTGTGATTCATGTGTGGCAGGACTTTCAGCAATCTGTGTTTGCATTGCCTGAATGTCACACAAAAGTCAATGGTGTATCTAGGTGCACTATTATTTTTTGTAAAATAATGTTCCTTACAGTGTCACTCTTATGACTCTCGAGCTGACGTAGGTCTTGGGACATTCATCCAAACACAAAGAAGAGTAGGGTGAAGCCAAATGCAGTTTCTTCCACCTCAGGCATTCGATAGTAGCTTCTCTTGTTGGCTGGAACCCTCCACAGAGAATGATGATGGAATGTTGGATGTATTGCCATCCTTGGGGGGCCACGCCGGTGGTGCAAGTCCCAGCCTCAAGGCAGAGCGGAAAGTCCCTAGTGCTACGGTAGCGAGGAAGGTGGGCACTCAAGGGATACGTTCTTTTGTACCTGTTAAGATAGCTTTAATGAACACTAGATCTTTAGATAAGAATGGGGAGTGTTTTTTAGGAGTAGCCATAGTAATCCGTGAGGAACACCACTTCTTTCAGGCACCCACTAGCTGTAACAGCTGCAAAATCATGCTAAAAAAAGTTACCCCACCCCTAACAATTGTTTGACTGTTGTGTTTGTTTACCGGCCCCCTAAGGACATGCCAACTTTCTCTGATGAATTTGTGGATATACTGATGTGCCTGAATAAACCCAATAATGCTACCCTGGTGCTAGGAGACATCAATAGATCGTACAACAATTCTCAAGACACGGAAACCTCAGGCCTGGCCCAATGCCTTACTACTAATTGCTTTCAGATCCACAATAAAGACCCTGTTTTCTTGATTGTTATGGTATGTTTTGTAAAGACTCATCGAGTCATAAACAAATAAAAAAAAAAAATAAAGACCCTACACACAAGTTGGGGAATATTTTAGACTGGGTCATTAGAAGAAATGTACTTCTAACAACACTTACAGTCAGTCCCTGTATTTGTTCAGACCACTTTTTTGTATTTCCCTATCATAAATAAACATAATCCATCCAACATAGTGGTCAGTAGGAACTATAACAGGTTGAATCATGAGGCTTTGGTGACTAATCTGTTACAATTTATGGAGACTACTGCAGCATTTGATTCACCTGACTCTCTTGTAACAGATTATGAAAGGTTAATAAATAACTTGTTGGATCAAGTAGGCCCTTCCAGAACCAAATGCCTCAGAGAGAAAATGAATAACCAGAAGTGGAATACAACAACATTAATTGATTTTAAGAAAGATAAGCGGAAGGCGGAAAGATTCTGGGGCAAAAATCACTCTCAGATTAACAAAGCCACTTGGAAAGCAATGTATCGTGCTGAAAGCATCCTCGCCAAAAAAAAAAATATTTTGATGGTCAAATTGCTAATGCCAAAAATGACTCTAGGAAACTGTTGCATATTCTTAAAGACCTAGAAAAACCTAAAACTGTGATGCATAAAATAATTCCCTCCAATACAGACTGTCAAAATATCCCTTATCAGATAAGATTGCTCAAGCTCATATTTATATTACTTGTAACAAGGAACGGGGGATGCAATGACATGTATAGAAGATACGCAGGGAACAGTAGGCTTAGAGCAAACTACATTCTTTTTTAAACCTATTCAAGAGGGGGAGCTGGACAAATCTCTGAAAACTATTAGGTCGTCGACCTGTGCTGGAGACATTCTTCCAGCAAAGATCGTTGTGGAGAATAGAGAACTGTTTATACCTTTTCTGACTCGCCTAATTAAGGCCACTTTTGAAGAACGCAAAGTTCCTATGGCTTTAAAAAAATCGTGGTGACGCCACTGATAAAGAAGCCAGGCCGGGATCCTAAGAATTATTTGAATTACAGGCCCATCTGTAATGCCTCCTTTCTTTTGAAAATAATTGACAGGATGGCAACTTTTCAGTTACAAGAACACTTGGAGAGTGCACAAGTCCTGCACTGGAAACAATCTGGTTTCAGGGCACACCATGGAACCGAAAGTGCATTGGTAGACCTTCAGACTGAAATGCGCCTGCTCATGGCCAAAGGAAGGCAGGGCTGCTGATGTTATTAGACCTCTCAGCAGCCTTTGACCTTGTGGATAATTCTAAGCTTGTGAGTAGGATGAGGACGGTTAGTGGTTGCTCTGACAAAGCGGCTGCCTGGATCACCTCCTTTCTGGCCAATAGGTCATCCAACATTGTCTGGTGGAATGCATGTTCCACCTCTGAGGTTTTGAAATGTGGTGTCCCCCGGGGGGCGTTTTTGTCACATCTCTCTTTAACGTCTTCTGCCAACCTTTGTGGACTCTGTTAGAAGATCTGGGTGTTTGTTTTACAAACTACACGGACGACACAGAGCTCGTTCTTGAGCTATGTGGAGTGTACAAGAAGGATGCTGAGAAAGTCTCAATGGTTCATAATGCTGCTCAGAAGTGGACGACAGATAATGGTATGTGTCTTAATGCTGGGAAGACGGAGCTGTTACTTTTTGGCTCTCCCCAGGCTAGCGGGAAGCTGATAGTCTCGTATACGGGATTTCTTATCCATGAACACCTCATGCCCACAGTCTCTAAGGTTAAGACCTTAGGAGTAATTCTGTAAGCATCCCTCAGCTCAGAACCCCACACTCAGAATGTGGTGAATAAAACCCAGTACTACCTCAGATTATTGAAGTTAGTGAGGCTGTACATATAAGAATCTAATTGCACGACCCTTGCTAGAGCTTTAATCTTACCTCTGATTAATTATTATAATTCTCTATTTATTGGTGCCAGTAAAGGCAGCCTTGGCCTCTTGCAGGTCTTACAAAATAATGCTGTGCCGCTGATATAAAATGTGTGCAGGTACAATCCTATTTCAGAATACAGAAGAAATCTTCACCGGCTCTCGGTCGAAGCCAGGACCCGTTTTAAGGCACTTTCTATTGTGCATGAATGTTGCTACGGGCAGGCCCCAGGATACCTTAAGAAAAGGATAAAGTTGCGCTTTGCGAAAAGAGACTCTAGATCTAGTGATGAGATAAGTATTGTGGTTCCCAGTAACAAACGGGTTAGAGGATTTGGTAGATCCTTTCCCGTGCAGGCAACTACAGCCTTGAATAAACTACCAAAAGAATTGCGTGCTGAATCTGACCTCTTGAAATTTAGGAAGCTTCTGAAAACCCTCCTGTTTTGAACCAACTGGTCTTCCTATGTTCTGACCCGGACTCCTGAATCAGTCTTTCCCCGTCTTTTCTTGTGTGCCCTGATTCCTGCAGGCTCCGGCGCTATATAAACCATAAACAAATAAATAAATAAATTGGGGGATTTGTGCACCCTTTCCTGTTGAGTTGGAGCTAGGGCCCTGGGGATTTCACTAAAATTACAGCGCGTGTGTGCAACACTTCAAACCTTTCCTACATAATCTCTAGCAGACAGTTTGTGACCAGGGTGGCTCCTAACAGGCATAGGCGTACATGCACAATTCCCATTTCAGATTTAGTAGAGGTACTTTTCACAAGAGACTGCTCTTTGTATGCCAGGGATGCATGTCCTCTGTGAGAATTCCTGGCAAGTTAACTGGGGCTTAATGGAGTTAGTCATTGGTGTGGGTTAAATTGCTACAATAACTAAAATGTCCTTGATCCAAAGGCCTCCTTGAAGGGTATCTAATGATGTAGCTCTCGCAAGGCAGCCTTGTTCCACACCTTTTGCACCACTGACATAATTCACTCAACCTTCCATAATTTTCTATGTTCAATTGTTATTTTCTACATGTTGGTTAACATTATATCTTCCATAGTACTCCCAGTGGAGCTCTAATTCTGGCTGCTGTCTTAAACTACGTTTGTCTGTACATTGGGTGTAACTCACGGCTTCCCGCACCTCCTTCACTTGGGGTGAGATTTAGGCACAGCTGGGCACAGGCCCAAGCTTTGTCTGTATTGACTCCTAAAAGATAGCATGCATGGTGTTTGCTAATGTTGCTGTGGCAGATGAGTAAAGGCATTGACAGTTCTTGAGTACCTCTCCACTATTTCCTCCAGTGATTGCACATAGACACATGTGTTCCCTGCTGTTTTTGGTACGCTAACCGCGCCAAGTGCTTCAAAAATGTTGTTCAAAGAGATATCAGTTCTGATCCGGTGGCTAAGATGGCTGTGTCTCGTGGCCATGAATAAAGAAAGACTAGAGCTTTTCTCATGGGGGCTACCAAGTGCAGCAGGTTTTGTTGTTGATCACTTCTTTTGCACTTCTAGTAGGCCTCTGATTAAGCCTTGATGGGCTGGGCTGGTCTCGCCTCTGAATGGTGCTCTAGTTTATGGCCCCTCATCCCTACTTCTTCCCTAAGTTTGATTGGGGTAGTATTTGAAATTGTACGACACTCCTCGAGAAGCTGGAAAATGGTGGCATTTGTAGATACATGCCTGTTTTCTTTCCTTCTTCAGCAGTACAGCAGGTTTTCTTTTGCTTGCCTTGGGTCCTTTGTAATGAGGTCTCTAATGTCTATGTGGATTATATTGATCTTTTCACAGTATAACTGGTGGCTCGAGTTTGTCTTCAATGAATTAGATCTGTACACATGGAATGAAATTGTCTTTTTAAATGTTCTAGTTATCAACACAAGCTTCTCAGTTCTAAGGTGTGTCTATACCCCTCCATCATGATATATCTCATCAGTGGGGTTGAAACATGACTGCGGCCCTCATCTGCACATACCTGGGTGTAGTCAAGGCGCTTAGCCACAATGCCCTTCCTACTGTTGGTGAACTGCAACAAGGTGTTTCTCTTTACACTATGACAAAGTCCCCTGCCTGGCTCTTAGGACCACCAGAGGTGTGACTCAGGGGACAGAGTGCCTCCTTAAGCCAGTGGATCATGCACGCGCGTGTGGTATGGGGGCAACCCCTTGGCTTTCTTCCTTTGGACACAGTTGCATGACAGGGGACGTACAAGACATGCTTGTATGGATGCTTCCCCAAAAGAGGGCTATGCAGAGCTACGCAGATCTAAAGTCCCAGCCAGAAAAACAAAGACTTCCCTTTAGCCTGAATGAGTTTCAGGCACGTGCTATTAGTATCATGCGTCCTGATGCTGTTACTGCTCGAACCTCTGGCATCAGAGAAGTTTTTTGAAAGCCCCAGCAAGATGCTCTCCTCGCTCCAGAGAGCCGTGATAGAAACAATGTTGCAAGTTCATCTTTTTCCAGAGACGGCACTTGATGACATTTTGCAAGTTCACTGTTTTCCATCCACTGGTTTAACCGGATGTGATACAAGACTCTGGAGAGCTGCACTTGATACAATTTTGAAATTTTGCTGTTATCTGACCACCGGTTTAACCTTTTGGGACACAAAGTTACCAATGCATTGGGCCTCATTCTAAGTGTGCCGGTTTGGAACCCGCAGTGCCGGTAAGCTTACCGGCACCGTTGTTTCTGGACCTGCACACTACAACTCTGCGAGCAGGTGCCCTCTCACCCAGCAGGTGCCGGGCATGATGGCATCTACCCACTGAGATTTCACGCTAACAACGGTGCCGGTGCTCCAGTGTCCCCATTCCCATAGAGTCGGACTCTATGGGAATCGGGACTAACAAAATTACCGGCGCCTGACTTCCTGAATGGCGGACTTAGAATAGCCCGGTGACACCGGGAAGTCAGGCGCCGGTACATTTTTACGTGTCTGGCGGCAACCGGCCAGTGGCACGGCAGGGTTTCCACCAGACCCGTAATGAGGCCCATTGTCTCTTGGCAGAGTGGTTCCTTATGGGAGACACAGTGTTGCAATATCACAGCAAGTCAGCATGCTCTATATATTCATAAAAGATATAGAACACTTAGAAAGGGTTTCCTACACAGAATTCACACACTGCAGGAACAGGAGACCTGGCTCCTACACAGGAACCACTAGATTAAGGAAGGAAGTGGAGGGTGAAATTCAAGATGACGCATAGCCTAGATATAGGGTTGGTGTGGCCCGATTAACCGAAGGTGAGGGCAGGTGGACCCAGGAGCAGTAACCAATGCCAGCTCTACCAGTTACAGGACATTGGCGAAAACACTCCCCACAAGCCCAACCTAGCGGGAGGAGGTTGAACACTATAAAAGCCAGAAACCCCAGTCAGTCTGGGTGATTAATGGCGCTGGAGGATGGTGTTTGGAAGTGGTTGGTGTTGAGAGCAGAACAGAGGAAGTGTGAGCTGGAGAGATGGAGGAGGTTGGAGAAATAAGGCGCAGAGGGGGAGAGACAGCTGGTGAGAAGGAGGTGGTTTGGTAGAGTTAAAAATAGGTGGTGGAGCATCTTGAGGATGTTGTTGGTACAGTGAAGAAGATGGTTGGAGAGACTGAGAAGGAGGAGGTTGAACAATATAGAGGGGGTGTACAGTGAAGGAGAACTAAGGAGAAATTAATAAGGGGAAATTGGAAGGAGATAGACAACTGCTGGAGGTAGAAGAAGAGAGGCATTGGAAGTAGGTGGCAGGGGAAAGACATCACGAAGAAGTAGAAGGGAAAAGACACTGGGAGGAGTTGGCAGGAGAGAGATATCAGGCAGAGGTGGCAAGAATGACAACAGGAGGAGGTGCTGGTTGTAGAGAAATAGACTTAAGTGGTCAGTAAACATTTGCAGGAGGTGATAAGTGTGAAACTCATACAGGGTTGTGTAATGAATCTAATGAAACTAAAGGCTGTCAATGTCAGAATGTCCAAAAGCAAAAGAGTTCTCTGTCCTGTGTCCGAAATCTTAACCTGACCCTTATATTCTAAACCTATAATAATGTGAAATGAAATATAGTCTTTCAACTGTTGGTTCTTGCCCCACAATTTCAACAAAAGTTCCAAAATGGTGCACGAAGAAACAAATAAGCAAAGCTCCACAATCCTCAGGAGGGGGCTTCCTTCCCCTGAGTTTCTCAGCTTTTGTATAGTTCACATACACAGTTCCATTGCTCAATATTATACAGTTCTCCAATCCAGGGGTATGGCTCCCTTAACCAGGATTTCACAGGCTCAAGGGATTTTCTGTCGCTCTTTCATTACACAATTTACTCAAGTTTCTTGACCAGGGTGTATGGTTACCTTCTCCTAGAGTTTACACAATCTTCAGAGGTCACTCCTCCTCTTCCCAATTTCTACAGTATGTTCACATTGCATGGTGTACTCTCCTGCCAGACTTTCACAACTGGTCTAGGGTGTATGATTCACTTCGCCTAGAGTTTCTACAATTTTAAGTGGTTAGTTTTCCTCTTCCAATTCGTACAGTACGTTCACATTGCCTGGTGTACTCTCCTAGCAGGCTTTCACAACTTTCACTATGTATTTTCAACTTTCTCTCATGTCTGATATACTCTCCTGCCAGGGATTCCTTGTACAGCTGCACAAAAGGGATATGAGTCTTCCCTTTTGCTTTTACAGTTCTCCCATGCCTGGCATACTCTCCTGACAGGGCTTCCAGAGTTCTCACTTTGGGTGCAGGTCCAAGGCTCGTGGCACATTGTTTGGTGTACTCTCCTGCCAGGACCTCTTTAACATATGTCGGTTTTGCTCATTTAGCCACAGGGTCTTCAACCCCTCTTGACTGGTTTGCCTTCATAATACTTTCAGCATTCCCATTCCTTTGCCCAGGTTCACTTTTGTATTGCCCCTGCATGCTGTGCGGGCCATGCTGTGAAATGCCTTGGTACTCCACTTCCCTTGCCTGGGCTCAATGGCCTCCGACGGCTTCTTTGGCATTCTCTGCGGCTTTCGCTTCCCTCACTGCAGAGCTTCATATTGCTGCTGGCATCCTGTCTGCTTTTCGGCACTTGCTTTGCCATGGCCTCTTTCTCGCAGCCTCTCCAGCTGTGTACCTTCTTCCAAGCCTCTCGCGATGGCACTGACAGCCACCGGGCTGCTCCCTTCTCCAGCTGTCACCTGTTTCGTGCCCTGACCTGTGTCAAGCAAAATGGCTATGCTTCCCCTTGATCACCATCTTCCTTGCAGTGCCAGGCCTTTAAATATCCCAGCACCTATCGCAATCTCCCAAACACTTGAAGACGTCTCCAGTTCAGCGCTTTGCATTGCTCCTGTGCTCCTCCTCATCTCATTCTTTCCATAAGTAGAATCGCAAAAAGCCTTATAGTCAGTATTAGGTAGGCGGAGGCATTCTATATAGCAATATGCAACACAGGATGGGGGATTCACATAGTGTTGCCTGAGTTGAAATGGGGATACCAGGTTCCTGCTAATAAGTCTCCTTCCCTTATTATCTCCTGTCATGTCGTCCTCCCTCAGGCAGCCACCCCCAGGGCTGGGATCAGGTAGCGGCTGCCCTTCCCTGGCCACATGGGAAGAGAGTGTTCCCAGATTCACTAAAGGTGGTAGCAATAGGAGACATCAAGACAGTTGTTGGCAGGTGTCAGAGAAGAGGAGGGAGATTGCCTACACAGGAACAATTGGCAGAAGAAGCAGAGGAAAGACTGGGCAACCCTATCTAGTTGTAGGAACTCAGTTAACCAGCTTAGACAGGTATTGGGGGCCAGGTCATTCTGAGGCACAACCAGAAGGCAGGAGGAGGAACAAGACAAAATCAGTGAGGTTACCAAAGGAGTATGGAGGTGACTGGGGGGAGCAACTGAGGGTCTACAGAAGAGGGCAGGCCCCTAAGGACTCATTCATGTCTCTCCCGGCCTCTCTCACCAACACTGGTACCAACTAACTGTCCTGTGGTAAGGACACCTCCACTGAGTTAGTTTTGGGGTTGTGGAGCCTGAAAGCTCGCAAACAAATTGCAAACAGAAGCAGGGTTCAGGAACTCCAAAGGCTGAAATCGCCGAAGCACAGGCAAGTGGCGTTGTAACACCTCCTGGACTGTAAAGCCTAGAAAGGACTATTAGGACTATCAAAGGCCATTGAGTTTTAGGAGTGAGGCCTTTCTTTTGATAACCCTGTACTTTTATTTTGGGAAGAACCCTCTGCAATGCACGAATCTTTTCTTGGCATTTTTGGTCCTAAATCCATTATGACAACACATATTCAGCTAAGCATCCATCCCTTTTTTGCTTTGTATTTTGATCTTTTAGTAGACCCTCCCTTACTGGCAAGGTGCTTCAACATAGCCCTTTTAGAGTGGTTGGGAGAAGGGACAGAAAAGGACCACAACATGATTCCCATATTTGAACATTGAAAAAGGGAGAACATTATTTTTTGTAGAATAAGAATTAGTCTTGAAATTGAATTTCTGTCTTGAAGAAGGACATGTATCATTTTATAGGAAATGCTGAAACAATTGCTACGATTATAAGATAGGTAAGCTAAATGTAGAAGAAGAAAATATTTTTTCTATAAAAAATCTGGTTTGTAAAAGAAAGGATTCCTGATCTTTTGTCCTTAGCATATAATCTTGGCGGTGTAAGTCAGAGCATGATGACAACTCACGCTGCCATAGATAAAGACTCTGCACACCTACTATTGTGTGTGTATGCTTTACATAGGTCTGTATCTGTTTATCTATCTATCTAGCTATCTATCTATCTATATATGAATAAATACATACTATAGTGCGGTGGTCGCCACATTAGAGTTAAGGTGTGTACCTTCTTCGATAGAAAACCTGAACATTGAATTGCTAATAGCGTTTGACTTGCAGGACAGATTTGGCTGATATTTTGCAAAAAAAAAAGGTTCGTTGCGGACCGCCCACATTGAAACCTTTGGGAAAAGTTCATAACATTTTTTAAACATTATTAACAAAGCAAACAACGCTGTTTTCGGTCCACTCCCATTTATTTTGCCATAGAAAAAAAGGCTGAATTTCTGCGCAGCCCAGGGAAAAACCACTAGACAGAAAAGGGTCAAATATGAAATGGTTGACTTGATTTCCGGGAGGGGTCTGGGGTCATTCCGTCCAGTAGTTTTCAAAATATTTGACTGACACATTCTCTGAAATACATGTCTCTGAATGTACTGAGAGTACTAGTGGCAGTATTTTTCTAATGCCCCAATGTGGTAAATGTGAGCATACATTAAACGCAGGTTGAATATTTGCATCATAATGGAAAGAACATCAAGTGACTAGCTCTTCTATCTGTAAATAAGAAACGCATGGTAAGAGCAAATGAATGAGTTGTTACCAGCTCTCTTGTCCTTTTGCTTTATTAAGTATTTGCTCCTCTGGACAACATTCTTGTGTTTACCTGCATATTATTAGTTTATTTAAACATTATGGGCCTTTTCCCATCTTTGCACATTTGCCCAAATAAGCTTCTCGCACCTGTCGTTTTCTTCTCTTCAACATCTGTAAAATTCGTCCCCACTCTTTGTCTCATGCTGCTAACCTCGTCATTAATTCCTCTGTCCTCTCTTGCCTAGTCGATTACTCTGCTCTTCTTATTGGACTTCCCTCCTCTCTTCTCACTACTTTTCGCTCAGTATTCAATTCCACTATTCTTCTACTGTTCTCACTCTCCCCTCGTTCCTCTGTTACTCCTTCGCTTCTCTCTATATCGCTCCTTTCCTACGATTCTCGTCTTCTCTACCACTCTCTATGCATCGTTTCTAAGTGTCACCAAAGTCTTGCTCCACCCTATATCTCATATCACTTAACTCTCCTTCGCGTTCTTTTCGATCCCAGCATCTTCACCTTCTCACTACCCCTAAACCTCCTTTTGCCCCATCTCACTTTCGTTCATTTTCTGTGTTGGCCCCTAAACTCTGGAACAAACTTCCCCCTCTTTGGTACCCCTTTAAATGCTCATCTTCTGACCTGTGTTTCCTCCTCTTACATTCTTTATTTTTCCGTTTTCACTTCTATCATCAATCAAATCAAATGTTTTGTACCTTTTTTGATACTCGGATATGTGCAGCACTTTGGCGAAAGCGCTCTGTAAATGTCAATAAAATAGAAATATAAAAAAATAAGGGGTTTTTCTGGGCATTTGAAGGCGCATCCCAAATTCACAAACGGGATGTGCTTTTAAATGCTCTGAAATGAGCGCCATCCCGCTACTTCTTTTGAAGTGGGAGGTTTAGGGGGTTGCAAATCATGGCAGAGTGTTATAATGTTAATGCATCACTCCATTCCACTCGGAATGGAGAATGCTTCTCTCCCCCAAGTTCCACCACGGAATGCCCCAGCTGATTCCCCAACCGACAGCCCTCGCCTCCGGGGGCCGTAGAATAAAGCTCTCTCTTCACCTACCTCCGCCTCAGTATTTATTTCATTTGTGGACGAGGCTCCCACTTTCCCCCAGTGAGCGACTCCGGCCCCCGGAGCTTCCCTGCCCGCGTTCCTGTCATCCTCCAGCAGCAGCGGCGGCCCTGGCGGCTCTTCCCCATTGCTGCTCCCGCCTGCCTCCCCTGCTCCACTGCCCTGAGAGAGAGGGGATAAGGGGCCACCAGACAACCATAGAACGGCGGAACGGCACACCAGGTACCGATTTTCTTTATATTTGGGCCGCAACCGGTGTAGCGCTCAACGCGCGTCTTATGAACAAACACCCAACGGCCGTTTGAGGAAGGCACCTCACAACGTGCCCTACGTGTCGCCATCTTACCCACACCCCCTTCCTTCACGGCGACCACGCTGCAGATCCCCGGCAGCTGATCGCAGCGGCCCCAAAGACAAAGCCGCGCACCATAGCGAATGCTTCTCTCCCCCAAGTTCCACCACGGAACGTCCCAGCTGATTCCCCAACCGACAGCCCTCGCCTCCGGGGGCCGTAGAATAAAGCTCTTTCTTCACCTACCTCCGCCTCAGTATTTATTTCACAGGGTTATTTAAGTCAGACAGCCGCGGTTTAAACCACGGCTGTCAAACTTGCATTTCCACCCCCCAAAACATATATGGAAAGGCTTTTTTTTCTCTCTGGCATTTCACTGAGACAGGACCCTTTATGGTCTGTCTCATCGAAATGCGCTCCTGGCAACAAAGTGGTTGCTGAAAGCCTGTCATACATTAGTGTCGGGATGGTGTTCCTGACACTAATACATTCAAGGGGGATGGATAGCGTATCTTTGCGCTACAGTCCAGTTCCTCCAGAAAGGCACAGGTAGCTTTTGAAAAAAAAGGTGAACTGAGCATTTCTGAAAGCAGCGCAAATGAAACAAACGCATTCCTTGCGCCCTTCTAATTTGGGCTGCTTTTTGAGAATCTGGCCCATCGAGACCAAAGATTGGGTTGAATTTGCCGCTATCAATTACCCACATTGCCAAGGGGTAAAACATTAACAATGTTAAAAAAATTGAGAAAAAAAACTTTCTTTAAAGAAAGTATTATAGGGCAACAGAGCACATACACATCAATATTACAAAGAGTGCATTTGGAGTTCTGTAATTATATGCCCTTTGAGTATTATCGATAATGCTGTTTCCCTAAACTATCCTGAGGCGTGCACGTCACTTCTGCTCATCTTGAATGCCCAACATTTCACATTCACATTGGGGTCTTCTGGGTGGTGAGGAGTGAACATTCCAATTGAAGTGGGCTCATCGAATGCTGCTAATGGAGGCCCATGGGTTTCACCGGCCATCTCCTGGGCATGTTGCAGGTGGATGATGGTGATATCTGGGGGACCTCGAGTAGATTTAACACTCCATGAGGAACATGGCTGTGTTTCACATCAACCCCATCATCATCATCATTATCATCATCATCCCCACCACCATCACTATCGTCATCATCATCATCATCATCATCACCACCACCGTCATCGTCATCATCATCATCATGTTTGTTCAGAGAAACTCCATAAAACAGCAATAGGTTATCAAAAAATCATGCATTATAAATTACACAATATCATACAATATGTAATTTCATTACCAGCAAGTGATTCTTCACCACCTAAAATCCCAAACATCTAATAATCACAGCATCATAAATAGTAAAATGTCATCCAAAATGAAATGTCATTGGCATCAGGTAATTCATCAGTGTTTGAGATCCAATGCAATCTAACAGTCACTTACCAGAAACGAACATATATTAAAAAATAACCTCTTCGGATCTGATACACATTGCAGTTGGGAGATACCTTCAAAATGACCAGCGAGTTCTACCATCATAGGGCATCATTAGGCGAAAAAATGCTGGTTGACATAGTCCCTATCCCAAAACGCATAAAAGTGGGATAAAGAAACCTTTCATGTCTTATTACACCCCATAAAAACAAAATTGCCTAAATGGGATGCTACAGTAGCAGGCAGGTCAAGAGTAGCATTATGCCAGGGAAAGAAAGAACACTGAGGGTACGATAAGCAACCCAACAACCCTGCGACCGTGCAACCTTGAAGTTGCAGTATCTCTGGTCCCTTGCTAAGTAACACATCTAATTCCCAAGACCTGTGCAAGAGCTAAAGCATCTCACCATCCCTCTGTTTACTTTTACCCGCTCTGCTCTTTTTCTCATCCAGCCTCACCTGTCCTCTTCTGCTCTACTGCTCTACTGCTCACTTGACTCCCTCACCCGGTCTCTTCCAGCCGCAGGTGAATGCATTGCAACACTTGTTGCCATCACCACCTCTCAGCGGTTCTCTGAGCACATCTTACTGGGCCGTATACCCACTCCCTGGATGAAACTCCTAACAGCTTTGGTGCACTCTGCTCTGCACCAGGGCTGACTTGCCACATTCAAACTCCAATTCAAAGCTGACACGTGTTGGGCTGCCATTGGCTGGCGATCAAGCTCAGCAACGTGAGCCATTAAGAAGGGCCTCTGCCATTTTGCCGTTTACAATGCCCTTGCAGCACTCTGAAGTGTTCACAAACCACAGTCCGACAAACTCGCTAGACAGTCTTCCTGACTGCCATTACAGGAAGTCACCTAATATTTTCCTTCAATTAAATTGTTGTACCATACTCATCAGCCCACAGTGGCATCCTGCGGCTGTGGTCCTCTTCATGGGTGCTGCAATTCTTTATGGTAGG
This sequence comes from Ambystoma mexicanum, assembly GCF_040938575.1. Classification (NCBI taxonomy): domain Eukaryota; kingdom Metazoa; phylum Chordata; class Amphibia; order Caudata; family Ambystomatidae; genus Ambystoma; species Ambystoma mexicanum. Next base: position 88,281,505 of record NC_090937.1, on the reverse strand, counting down.
TGCACAACAATTGCCATGGTGAATCAAATGCTGTAATAATAAATAATGGCGACCCTTGCAACTCATGAACCTCAGTGGGAGATGTTTGGGATGCAAATGCTACTATGGTTGATGAGTGATAATTTCCCTGTGATCAGAGTGATGGGTCAAGCCATATATGTCTTTGTCTCTAATGGTTGATTTAGGAAACAGAGAGCGTGCTTCTCATCTGTGTCTCTCTGGGTTCCAGTTCCCTTCAATTAGGAAAATGGGTGAGTCAGGCAGGTTTTATATGTATCCTGTTCCGCAAGGGTGCTTTCCCGGTCTTTGAACCAAATGAGAACTCTCCTTTGATGCACCATGAACCCCTAGGTCTTGGCCACGATTCTTTCTGCCTAGATCTCTAGCCCTAAGACATTGCCATCCGCCTACTAGCACCTAGAACTTTTAAATTAGATAATTACCTGGAGGAGCATCTTAGTTGATACAAGTTCCCTTGAAACCATTTCAATTCATGCTAATTCAGCATCTCTGATAGAACTCCAGAAGCATCCCTATAACTTGGCTTGCCTAAGGCACTGTCAGGTGCAATTGTAACCTGGTAAGATATCTCAGCGGGTTGAACGCTCGCTGCTGTGATTTCTGTGAGATCTGCAGATCACAGGTTCGAATCCCAGCACGGCTTTCATCACTCCGAGGTCTATAAATGAGTACCAACTTCACTTGGGTGATATTGTATGTAACTATGTTCTATGTAAAGTGCTTCAGCATAGGCGCTATATAAATAACAATAACAAAAGTTACACCTCAGGGCCACTACCAATCTCAGAGTCTATGCCACCCCATGGGACCGGCCCTCCTCAGGGTTCCAACTAGCTGGGCCTTCATGTGGCTGTGCAGGGTCACACAGCACTGCAGCCCCCTGACTGCTACCTCAAACACTGCCCGCCAGCACTGAAAGACCTCTGGCCTGACACCAAGGATGCCTGGTGACCTCTGGTATTGATGCTGGGCGAATTCATCCAATATTGCTTTGCCATAGGATGTGATTTGTAGACAGGAGAATCTTTTCAAAGCAACCACCTTGCGCCTGGCTCTGCCCCACACATGGATTTAGGTTTGTCTAAGTACGGTTTATCTTCGCTGAAGTTTGCATTTACCCTTCCCTCCATTTCTTCGCTAAATAAGAGAAAAGAGAGTTTCAGCGTAAAGAGAGAAAATATAACAAGCATGCATTCACTATGACCTGATCCACGGTCACTGAAGCTAACAGCAAACTCTTACATGTCCAGGCATGACTTGAGACGTCCAATGGGAAAAAGGCAGCAGTTGCAATATTCCTACACACCCGCCCTTCTCCAGGACCTTTTTTAATTTAAATTCTAATGTTCCTAGGGAAGATATTTTCAATGTCATAGTTGTTTGATAATTTGGTCCCGAGTGTCTACACTGTGCATACTAGATACATGTTCCTGTTAACATCAGCAATACAAAAAAAATCAAATGTATTTATAACAACAAGTAAAAGTCCTACCTCATTAGCGAGGCAACTAACAAATACAAATTAGACAAGTATTAAAGACTCATCTCGTCATTAACAAAGTGAAAATGCGTCCCCCCTCGATTTTCACATAGCAGGCGGGTGTACACAATCAAACAAAGAACAAATTGCAATATACACACAACAATTTGCAAATGCATCCCTGAAATAACTAGAATTACTGGTAAAGTGTTAGTGCTAAATCTTATACAATTGCTAAATTAGATCTAGACAAATACAATACAGACAAAGTGCATCAAGAAATCCTTTGAAACACAAAATGACAAACATCATGTTTCATCAATCTTCAATGTTCCCTTCCAGAGCTAATCCTCTAACATCACAAAGCCGTATTGCAAATCTATAGAGGTCCACACTGTGTCTTCTTGTACTCGCCTCTTTTCGGGGTACACAGGGGGACCTTGCTGAGGTACCATTAAGGTGGCCAGCCTGCCATGCTTTGAAAGGTTTTTGTGGGGGAGGGCTGGTGCCGCTTTCTAAGAAGGCGTTGGTTGGGCATCGTGGTGGCGAGAGGACAACCGCCCACTCTGACCGTGATTTTATCCCCTAAAGGTACAATGAAAGGTTCAGTAGGACAAGTTCCGGGATGTACATGTTTACTTTTGGCCCAATGGGTCTCTCCAACATGAATGCATCGAGAGCAAGCAATCATGTCATTTTGATCATATCTGCAATCATTGGCATTTACTGATGGAACCACACGTTAACCCACATCTTTTTTGGGTCTGATTTGACAGGTTATTAAGTGTAAGGCGGCAGTTGCCTGGGGACCTGGTCAACCTTTTGTCATCGAGGAGATTGAAGTCGCCCCACCAAAGGCACACGAAATCCGCATCAAGGTAAGAACAATAGAACACATGTTCATAAAGCTTGTCTCTGTTTAAGGTTTGATCACCGGTGGGATACCAAAAGAGTTAATGAGAACAAAAAATGATATTAATTCATTTGATCTTATTGTACTCATCAAGGACAGAGCATGATAATGCATTTTCATAATTACTACATGCCAAGATGTATTAGGTTAAGTAATCTTATTTACCAGCAGTACCACTGCTAGAGCGCAGTAAGAGCTGCAACAATTAATTAGCGAAATAAGGGCGGTAATAAGGATGAAAGTGATTGACAAACAAAAATGGACTACATTTTTTTTTGAAGCTTGAAAAGTCTGAAATTCCTCGAACGTTGCTTGGGATTGAGTTCCACAGATAGGTGCTCGGGGGGGCGGGGCAGGGTGAGGGCAGATAGCTCCAAGGTCTACGGTCGGTTCTTAGTTCATGACTGGTGTGATCAATAGGTCGGAGGAGGCTCTCATAGATCCAGAGGGTCTATAATGCTGCAATTTGTCCAGAATAAAAGCAGGTGCCGGGCCATACTGTGCCTAATGTGACCTTCAAATTCTTGGAACCAATAAGGGCAGAGAGCGGATGCCAATGCCATGATTGATGGATCGGTGTAAAGGATTGCCATGATATGATATATGATATGGCATTTACAACGCGCCTGTGCACAAGTGTTTCTAGGAAACAGAGGGAGGACAAAACAACAATCCTATTAGGCCTTGTGTCATTCAGATCGTGTATGTGCCGGGAAGTGGAAGGGGAGAAGTGAAGGTAGTCAAAAAGTGCAGCCAGCGGGTGCTCAGTGCAGGTAAATAAGGAAGTGGCTAATAATTGCAGAGAAAAGGGACTGTAAGGTTACAGATACAGACCACAAGTGCTGGGGGGCCCGAGAGGCAGTGTGAGGTACAACTGGACATTCAGGCACCTGGGCCCAAGTTCAGACGGTGGCCAGGTGACCAGTGCATGGAGCAGGTGGGTCATTAGCAGGGGAGAGGAAGAGAGAAAGTGGAAGCAAAGAGGAAGGACTTGAGTGGCTTCCGGAACCGGCGGTGGTTCTGCTCAAGATTGAGAGAGGCAGGAAAGCTGTTCCAGAGGGAGGCCCCAGCTGAAGAATGAGATCTGCCCCCCAACCCCCCACTCTGCTTGGAAAAGCGACTGACCCTCAGGGAGTTGGAGGTGGATGGGTGGAGAGCTCGAGTAGGGAGATGTTTAGGAAGAGCGAGTTGGAGGTAGTGTGGTCCCAGGCCCAAGGATGCCGCCTTGTGGACGATGTAGAGGGTCTTGAACTTGATCCTTGCTGCCACTGGGAGCCAATGAAGAGATTTCAGAGCTGGAGAGATACAATCCCTGGGCTGGAGGCAAAGGACAAGTATTGTAGTCCTGTTCTGGATACGTTGTAGAGGACACAGAGTAGAGGCAGGAAGATTTAGAAAGAGGCTGTTGCAAAAGTCCAGCATAGACAGGACCAGAGCTCTGGAGACAGTGAGCTTCTGGGGGAAAGTGAGGAAAGGAAGAATACCTGGGAGGAGGTGCAGCTGGTAGCTTGTCTTCTTAGAGACATCAGAGATGTGAGGACAGAAGGAGAGGGTGGAGTCGAAGATGACCCCAAGGTTCTTAAATTCACACATGGGAGCAGGAAGAGGGCCCAGAGTGGGCGGCCAGAATGAGAGGAAAGGAGGGAGCTGGTGTTCCGATGAGGAGGATCTCCGTCTTACTGGCATTAAGGCAGAGATCATTGGCGGCACACCACTCCTGACAGTCATCTAGTGATCTAGTGCCTGTGACAGCATGAGCTGCCATGTTCCGGAAGATGCTGGAGTCTTTGAATTGCATAAGCAGGTAGGCTAAGATGCAATCCATTGGCAGAGTCAACACTAAAAAGAATGAGCGCAGTGACAGCAGAAACCATCTGATCCTATTCTAGCAGAGGAAGCAAAGGAAGAATTGACTTGGATTTTCTGAGGTGCCAAAATCCGACCTGTATAACTGCCGTTATATGAAGAACATAGACAATTTCAGCACAGAATGACTCCCAAACATTTGGGTGTGGCTGGATCATTATTAGTATAGAAGATCCTGAGATAGCCAGGTACGGCGTCCGGGCCTTTCAATTTTTTCAGTTGAAATGGCCCAAGTCTCAGGCCCCCGCGGACCCCACCCCTGAGCAGCTGCCCACATGTTCACAGTCTTATGAGACAGAAACATGTTCTCTGAATCAGAATATTAAATGTGTGCTTTGCAGCACACATTACAGGCTGCTGTTGCTGGCAACCTCGAGCCCCTCTGCCCCTCTCATATACAGCAACTTTCTTAGCACCTTATTGCCTCCTTACTCTGCTTTTTTCTGCATTATCACTATTTATCAACAATGTTCCAAGTAGCTTTTCTGTCGTCATTCAGTGTTTCAGCTTCCTGCTGGCTGCCTGCCCCTGGATGTTTAGCAGCTTTAATACTTTACTCTGTCTCCATTATGAGAGCAGGCCAGGGTGCCTCATACTGTTTGTCCCAGCTGTAGGCAGGGGGCGCCCACACATCATGTTGAAATGGACCCCCACGCCCCGTGACACATTTTCATCCGGCCATGGAGGTTTCTCTGTAAAACAGGGCACCTAGGAGGGACGTAGCCGCGGTAAATGTTGCCTGTAGAGAGAGCGTATTAGGACAGTTTGCGAAAAGAAGTTGACTTTTATTAATTTGTGTGGCTAGGTGCACTGGTTTTGCATTGACACTTAGGGAGAAGGGCTTTTCAGGGCTGGGTGTGTCAGCTATGAATGGTCGGCTTGCAAACGGGCTGAGCTTGTGCTTGGAAGTAACTAGGAGGATTAGGCGCTTCAGGCAGTTGAAGGGCACTTTTGGCACGCATTGGTGAATTTATTTTAGAGATATGCTGGATTGCCCGTCTGTGTGGCCTTGAATCTCGTGCAAAGTTCCTTGAATGGGCACCAGACTTTGTTGAGAAGCCAAGGAAGTTCTCAGAGAGTGGGAGAGACTGGTCCAGTCACTGGAGAAATACCTGACTTGCATTGTGGGTGAATTGCAGTGTGTGTTGTGGCCAAAATCCCTCTGGTCCTCAGAGAGCTCATTGCAGCAGCTCTTGCTGCAGTGAGTTCCTGCTCACGTTTAAGTGATCAAGAAGGTTTGGAGGTTCAGATTGCTAGAAACTGGGAGGGGGAATAGCAGGGGTTAGCAGCATGTTATGTGTGTCGGATGGAAGAGAGTTTGAGGTCGAACAAGACTGCAGAACCCTTACCTTCAAGATTATTTCTGGACTATAGGAGAAGAGGGACCAGTTGGCGAAGAGTTCTTTCATTTGAGGTATTCTGTACTTGTGTTCAGTGATCCGGAACCCAGCGGTTATGGCTTGGAGACTCAGCTTGTTTAAGGCTATCCAATTTAGGATAACGTTGGGCAGATGGCCAGTTCCCCTCAATTGGGGGAAAGACTCCACATATTGGGCAGTTTACAGGTCCTGGGCACTGACTAGGCGACAAAGAGCGAAGGAGTTATCAATGATTCTTGGGGTGTTCCATTGCTCAATCATAAGGATGGTTTAAAGGCCAGAGATTCGAAAATTAAACCATCTTTGGTCATGTGACCAGATGATGCGCAAATTCTCATAGCACTTCGCTGAGAGGAAACATATCATTCAGTTAGAGGAAAGAACGTAACACTTGAATAAATAAAATGTTCTGGATCTAGGAAACTGCCCAACGCAAACAGTGTTAATCAATACAAAGACAACACAGTGCAAATTGATGTTTTCTTTCTAAACTAGGGTCCTATATTACGCCGGGTAAGAGAAGACTGTTTCCAATCAGTCTGGAAACTGGGACGCCGCGTTTAGCCTTAAGGATGAGCCAGAGCAGAAAACAAGCCCATATTTTAAAGGCTTGACACTGCAGGGAAGATACAACGTTGCCCCACCGCTGTTTTGGAGTGAGGGACAGAAGATGGGGTTCCTTTATATAGGTCGCAGCATGGGATGTAAAGGCATCTTTACGCTGGGTGAGACCCAGAAAATGCCTGCAGTATTCTGTGTAAAGAAAGCGTCCTTAAGATGGGAATCTAAACATATGCAAGTGGTAATGTTCAGAAGTCCCTGAGTTGAGTACTCTGAGCGTATGCAAACTTCAATTATTTTTTAAGTTCTCGAATTGTTGCAGGATTGGTTACCAAGTAGCCAATCATCTCTTTCATTATCTTTCCACGGTCTATAAGTATTTTATGGTCTTGCTCCTCCTTATCTTTCCTCACTTTTTCCCCCCTTCCTCTCCATCCCATCTCCTGCGCACCCCATCGCACACTTCCTCCTTTCCGTTCTAAAGCCACCCTGCACTCCAGCCTTCTTTCGCCCTACTTCCTCCAAAACATTGGAACACTGGTTATCTTTCTTTTCGCTCCTCTACCTCACTCCATTTGTTTTGTTCTTGACTAAAGTAATTCTTGCTTTCTTCTGCCGCCTAGTGTCTTCTTTTTTCATTTTGCCCTTCATTGAATTGTATCACGCTTATCTTTGTACAGTGCTTTGGCGTAAAGTGTTCTAAAAATAAAAAATAAATGCAAATATAAATACATGAACCCTTCTTTTCAGTTCGTGGTTTCCTTAGTTAGGGGTTTCCTCCTGTGTTGGCACCTGTTATTACTGCACTTTGCAGCTAGCTGTGCTTTCCTCTCTGTGTTTCATAAAACCTCTTCTCAAATGAAATCAAACTAAAAAGGTATGATTTTCTCCTTTTCCTTCCCTCGCCTGCTTCTGTGCTAAACTCTCCACCTGCTGCTGAGACTTGGGCCTGGTCCCTTCAGAGTTTTACAGGGACCAGACCGCCCCCCACCAGTCTCCCGAGCATCCTCTGCCAGCACCTGCCCTCTGGCTCCCTTTCCTGGACTATCCCATCCCAGTCCTCCTGTTCACTGCACTCCCCCCTCCCCTTTTCCCCTGGCACTTGCCACCTTGCCTGAATAGCACTTGCCCACTCCCACCCATCCCTGCAGTTCTCGCAGTACCCACCCCCTTGCACTTATCACCTTGTCATGCACTTGCACGGTAGGATTGTCACAAGGCCAATATAACTGTTGCTTTGTTCTTTGTTGTTGAATTTCTATGATTTCCCATGTCCACCCCCATCTTTATTGTGGCGCCTGCAAACACTTGGGTACAGGTGCCATAGAAATGTCCAATAAATAAAATAAAAATGATTTACTAAGACTCTAAATACTTAGGCTGCAAGGACTGTAACAACACAACTAGTAATACTTCCCAACACTACCCTTCTATGTGTTGACGATATCAGCATTAATGATATAGGAAAACTAGACACCTTCAAGCTAGAAACCTTCAAGCAGATGATGTGGACGTTTGCCAAAGATTCCTGTGGAGGAAGGAAGTACTAACTCCATCTGCCATAGCCAGAGCCGTTTAACAGGGTTGGACAACTCTTGTTCTCAATGGGATCAATGATAGCAAGGAAACTCACTCTACGTCTCTGGCTAGGCAGGTCAAACCTGAGATAAGAAGTATGGATTGAGGTCATGACCAAACAAGCAGCAAAGAAGAGAATATCCTGACAAATATTGGTTTCATTGAACAAATTTCAACTCATGTAGGGAGGGATCTTACAATGCAATTCATCACCAACGTTTTCTTTACTGGCAAAAAAAGGGCTACTTTTGCAACTGTCCCCAGCCTTATGGTTCTTTTATGTCGGTCTTGTCGAAATGGAACTTTATTTATGTGGTTTTTAGAGGCTTAGTGTAATTTGTATGACATGTTAATAAAACAATTGGTGATTATAATAGTACGAGCCAAGTGCCCTAGTCCAAATCATAATCAACATAATCATTTGCAACAATTGGGATGATTGTAATTGTAATAATTGGTTATTTATAACACGCTTAATACCTGGAGGTTTCTAAGTGCGGAACCGGGGATCGAACCTGTGTTGCTCCGCGTCGTCTTGCTTCCAAGGCGAGCACGTTGCCCCTGAGTTATCCACCCGAGACTGACCACAAGCAATTGTTTACAGGGTCTATACGAAAATGGTACCTGGAAAATGTAATCAAGGGAAAAACTCGTCAGAAAAAAGTAGTTTTAAAAAACATAGTCCTCCCTTTTAAGCAATTTAAAGCATGAAAGGTTTGCCAGTGATAAGGATGTCAAAACGAGCTATTTCTAAGCACACAAAGTACATGGCTATAACCGTAATGCTGACCAAAACGCCTACTAATGCCAAGCAATCACCAGACCTCCATAATCACTGTAATACTACCCCTAAACTTTACCCTAACTCTAACCACAACTCTAATTCTAACCCTAACTAATAGGCTTTAACTAACCCTTTTTAACTCTAAACTATCTTGTTCACATGTGGTGTCGTACAAAATACTATCAGGCCGATTCATGGAATAATTAGCGCGGCGCAAGTGGGCAAAAACATGCGAATCGCAGTGGAATAGCGAAAATCGCAGTGCAATTGCGAAAATCGCACGAAAAGCAGCGCACGTCGATTCATGGAAGGCCGTGCGCGAGAAAACCAGCGGATGTGCGATAAAAAAGTGCGCGGCGCACGTTGGCGCACAGGCCATCTAACAGCGTGCGCCAGGTCACAGCGAAACTCGCACAGGCCACAGCGAAATTCGCACATAGCGCGGCGCACGCAACAAAAGTAGGCGGAACACGGGCGTAACACTCGGAATGGGGAACAACTTGCCAAAACGTGGGCGTCACGGGGGAAGTACAGGGCACAAGTGCGCGGAACGCCCACACGCTCGCCTACAACACGTATTCATGGAATAGAATAGTGCAAAAAAGCGCACGCTCAAACCAGCGCACAGGCACAAACACGGCCGCCACAAGAAAGCAGGCGGTAGCGTCTCTGCGGCTGTAAGAAATGTGCGCCAAAAGGTGCGCCAACAAATAGCACCTATATACTGCCATGATGAATGTCCCATACTGTGGCCCTCCAGGAAAAATGACGTGCAAAGGGGTACCCACAAACACGGACACCCGCTGACAAAAAATACGTGTGCGTGTATACCGAGGTGCGCGGGAAGTCTAACACGCAATTTCAGCAGGGTACGTGCATCACAGGGGTTCGCGTGAAGTTATTCACGCGATCGGGCCTGGGGGAGCGGGCTACGTGTATTTCAGGGGTTCGCGTGAAGTTTCACACGCGATCGGGTCTGGGGGAGCGGGCTACGTGTATTACAGGGGTTCGCGTGAAGTTCCTCACGCGATCGGGCCTGGGGGAGCGGGCTACGTGTATTTCAGGGGTTCGCGTGAAGTTTCACACGCGATCGGGTCTGGGGGAGCGGGCTACGTGTATTACAGGGGTTCGCGTGAAGTTACTCACGCGATCGGGCCTGGGGGAGCGGGCTACGTGTATTCCAGGGGTGCGCGTGAAGTTCCACACGCGAATAGCCTGGGCGCGTGGATTTCAGGGGTGCGCGGGAAGTTCCACACGCGAATAGCCTGGGGGCGCGTGTATTCCAGGGGTGCGAGTGAAGTTCCACACGCGAATAGCCTGGGCGCGTGTATTTCAAGGGTGCGCGGGAAGTTCCACACGCGAATTGCCTGGGCGCGTGTATTTCAGGGGTGCGCGGGAAGTTCCACACGCGAATAGCCTGGGCGCGTGTATTTCAGGGGTGCGCGTGAAGTTCCACACGCGAATAGCCTGGGCGCGTGTATTTCAGGGGTGCGCGGGAAGTTCCACACGCGAATAGCCTGGGGGCGCGTGTATTCCAGGGGTGCGAGTGAAGTTCCACACGCGAATAGCCTGGGCGCGTGTATTTCAGGGGTGCGCGGGAAGTTCCACACGCGAATAGCCTGGGCGCGTGTATTTCAGGGGTGCGCGGGAAGTTCCACATGTGATTTGACAGTGTAGGTCCTCCCAGGTGTACCCTCCACGGCCCCTGCAGGCAGCCCACACCACAGGGGACTACCCTGCATCCCTGGTCATGTCCCGCAGGCAGCCCACCCACCATGGGCATGCCCCCCAGCAAAGGCACATGTCTCCTTGAACTAATGAACACCAACTCATGTCCCCTTGCACCCCCACCCCCCAGCAGTGCAGGGGCAGCCTCCACCAGGCCCCCACTCATGTCTCCCACCACCCCCACCCCCCAGCACTGTGGGGCACCTGCCAGCAGGCCCCCACCCATGTCCAACTCATGTCTCCCACCACCCCCACCCCCCAGCCACCAGGGGCACCCTCCACCAGGCCCCCACTCATGTCTCCCACCACCCCCACACCCCAGCCACCAGGGGCACCCTCCACCAGGCCCCCACTCATGTCTCCCACCACCCCCAAACCCCAGCAGTGCAGGGTCACCCTCCACCAGGCCCCCACTCATGTCACCCACCACCCCCACCCCCCAGCCACCAGGGGCACCCTCCACCAGGCCCCCACTCATGTCTCCCACCACCCCCACCCCCCAGCCACCAGGGGCACCCTCCACCAGGCCCCCACTCATGTCTCCCACCACCCCCACCCCCCAGCCACCAGGGGCACCCTCCACCAGGCCCCCACTCATGTCTCCCACCACCCCCACCCCCCAGCCACCAGGGGCACCCTCCACCAGGCCCCCACTCATGTCTCCCACCACCCCCACCCCCCAGCCACCAGGGGCACCCTCCACCAGGCCCCCACTCATGTCTCCCACCACCCCCACCCCCCAGCCACCAGGGGCACCCTCCACCAGGCCCCCACTCATGTCTCCCACCACCCCCACACCCCAGCCACCAGGGGCACCCTCCACCAGGCCCCCACTCATGTCACCCACCACCCCCACACCCCAGCAGTGCAGGGGCAGCCTCCACCAGGCCCCCACTCATGTCTCCCACCACCCCCACCCCCCAGCACTGTGGGGCACCTGCCAGCAGGCCCCCACCCATGTCCAACTCATGTCTCCCACCACCCCCACCCCCCAGCCACCAGGGGCACCCTCCACCAGGCCCCCACTCATGTCTCCCACCACCCCTACACCCCAGCCACCAGGGGCACCCTCCACCAGGCCCCCACTCATGTCTCCCACCACCCCCAAACCCCAGCAGTGCAGGGTCACCCTCCACCAGGCCCCCACTCATGTCACCCACCACCCCCACCCCCCAGCCACCAGGGGCACCCTCCACCAGGCCCCCACTCATGTCTCCCACCACCCCCACCCCCCAGCCACCAGGGGCACCCTCCACCAGGCCCCCACTCATGTCTCCCACCACCCCCACCCCCAGCCACCAGGGGCACCCTCCACCAGGCCCCCACTCATGTCTCCCACCACCCCCACCCCCCAGCCACCAGGGGCACCCTCCACCAGGCCCCCACTCATGTCTCCCACCACCCCCACACCCCAGCCACCAGGGGCACCCTCCACCAGGCCCCCACTCATGTCACCCACCACCCCCACACCCCAGCAGTGCAGGGGCAGCCTCCACCAGGCCCCCACTCATGTCTCCCACCACCCCCACCCCCCAGCACTGTGGGGCACCTGCCAGCAGGCCCCCACCCATGTCCAACTCATGTCTCCCACCACCCCCACCCCCCAGCCACCAGGGGCACCCTCCACCAGGCCCCCACTCATGTCTCCCACCACCCCCACACCCCAGCCACCAGGGGCACCCTCCACCAGGCCCCCACTCATGTCTCCCACCACCCCCAAACCCCAGCAGTGCAGGGTCACCCTCCACCAGGCCCCCACTCATGTTACCCACCACCCCCACCCCCCAGCCACCAGGGGCACCCTCCACCAGGCCCCCACTCATGTCTCCCACCACCCCCACCCCCCAGCCACCAGGGGCACCCTCCACCAGGCCCCCACTCATGTCTCCCACCACCCCCACCCCCCAGCACTGTGGGGCACCTGCCAGCAGGCCCCCACCCATGTCCAACTCATGTCTCCCACCACCCCCACCCCCCAGCCACCAGGGGCACCCTCCACCAGGCCCCCACTCATGTCACCCACCACCCCCACACCCCAGCAGTGCAGGGGCAGCCTCCACCAGGCCCCCACTCATGTCTCCCACCACCCCCACCCCCCCAGCACTGTGGGGCACCTGCCAGCAGGCCCCCACCCATGTCCAACTCATGTCTCCCACCACCCCCACCCCCCAGCCACCAGGGGCACCCTCCACCAGGCCCCCACTCATGTCCCCCTGCACCTCCACACCACAGCCACCTGGGGCACCCTCCACCAGGCCCCCACTCATGTCTCCCACCACCCCCACCCCCCCAGCACTGTGGGGCACCTGCCAGCAGGCCCCCACCCATGTCCAATCCATGCCCCCCTGCACCTGGGTCCCAACATTCCCCAATCATGTCCGTAATGCCCATCCTCCCCTGCCAAAAGGCCCAACCAACTATCACACCCCACCAGGGGCACCCTCCACCAGGCCCCCACTCATGTCTCCCACCACCCCCACCCCCCAGCCACCAGGGGCACCCTCCACCAGGCCCCCACTCATGTCTCCCACCACCCCCACACCCCAGCCACCAGGGGCACCCTCCACCAGGCCCCCACTCATGTCACCCACCACCCCCACACCCCAGCAGTGCAGGGGCAGCCTCCACCAGGCCCCCACTCATGTCTCCCACCACCCCCACCCCCCAGCACTGTGGGGCACCTGCCAGCAGGCCCCCACCCATGTCCAACTCATGTCTCCCACCACCCCCACCCCCCAGCCACCAGGGGCACCCTCCACCAGGCCCCCACTCATGTCTCCCACCACCCCTACACCCCAGCCACCAGGGGCACCCTCCACCAGGCCCCCACTCATGTCTCCCACCACCCCCAAACCCCAGCAGTGCAGGGTCACCCTCCACCAGGCCCCCACTCATGTCACCCACCACCCCCACCCCCCAGCCACCAGGGGCACCCTCCACCAGGCCCCCACTCATGTCTCCCACCACCCCCACCCCCCAGCCACCAGGGGCACCCTCCACCAGGCCCCCACTCATGTCTCCCACCACCCCCACCCCCAGCCACCAGGGGCACCCTCCACCAGGCCCCCACTCATGTCTCCCACCACCCCCACCCCCCAGCCACCAGGGGCACCCTCCACCAGGCCCCCACTCATGTCTCCCACCACCCCCACACCCCAGCCACCAGGGGCACCCTCCACCAGGCCCCCACTCATGTCACCCACCACCCCCACACCCCAGCAGTGCAGGGGCAGCCTCCACCAGGCCCCCACTCATGTCTCCCACCACCCCCACCCCCCAGCACTGTGGGGCACCTGCCAGCAGGCCCCCACCCATGTCCAACTCATGTCTCCCACCACCCCCACCCCCCAGCCACCAGGGGCACCCTCCACCAGGCCCCCACTCATGTCTCCCACCACCCCCACACCCCAGCCACCAGGGGCACCCTCCACCAGGCCCCCACTCATGTCTCCCACCACCCCCAAACCCCAGCAGTGCAGGGTCACCCTCCACCAGGCCCCCACTCATGTTACCCACCACCCCCACCCCCCAGCCACCAGGGGCACCCTCCACCAGGCCCCCACTCATGTCTCCCACCACCCCCACCCCCCAGCCACCAGGGGCACCCTCCACCAGGCCCCCACTCATGTCTCCCACCACCCCCACCCCCCAGCACTGTGGGGCACCTGCCAGCAGGCCCCCACCCATGTCCAACTCATGTCTCCCACCACCCCCACCCCCCAGCCACCAGGGGCACCCTCCACCAGGCCCCCACTCATGTCACCCACCACCCCCACACCCCAGCAGTGCAGGGGCAGCCTCCACCAGGCCCCCACTCATGTCTCCCACCACCCCCACCCCCCCAGCACTGTGGGGCACCTGCCAGCAGGCCCCCACCCATGTCCAACTCATGTCTCCCACCACCCCCACCCCCCAGCCACCAGGGGCACCCTCCACCAGGCCCCCACTCATGTCCCCCTGCACCTCCACACCACAGCCACCAGGGGCACCCTCCACCAGGCCCCCACTCATGTCTCCCACCACCCCCACCCCCCCAGCACTGTGGGGCACCTGCCAGCAGGCCCCCACCCATGTCCAATCCATGCCCCCCTGCACCTGGGTCCCAACATTCCCCAATCATGTCCGTAATGCCCATCCTCCCCTGCCAAAAGGCCCAACCAACTATCACACCCACCCACATATCAAAGGCAATTACATGTTACACCCCCAATTTAAATAATGCAATTGAACACATGTCTGTCACACACAATGGCTGCAAGTGAATGACAAAACACCCAACATGACATGCCTGAAAGCAATTAGATGATACGACACATTGAAGAATAAAAAAAATAATGTATTGAACAGCAAGTAGAATGGAAATGAAATAAGAAAAAACACAAAGCAAATCAAACAAAACAAGATGAATGTCCAAGAAAATAATCTGAAAAATTAAAATAAACCAACGAAGAACCATGAAGAAGATCATCCTGGGTCCATGAGCCCAACCAAATTAAACCTAACTATGACTACTAACTAAAAACTGAACTATATACAAAAAAGTGGTGCATTGTCCAATCGCTACCAAAAAAAATCAAAAAAACAAAGGAAACCTAACCCTAACTATACAACTATATACAAAGGCAGCGGGCTATTCGGACGGCTCACTGGTTGTTGTCATGGGCCAGGGCATCATCGAACTCCTGGTCAATGGCTTGGAGGCGGGCATGTTCCCTGGCCCCGAGGTCCCGCAGGGATAACGCAGTGTCAAGCTCAAACTCCCTGCGAAGACCCTCGAGGCACTCAGCCCGCCTCAGCGCCCTCCGCATGGAGTCCTCCGCCCTGACCATCGTGAGCCGTTCCTCCTCTGCCCGCTGCCGCTCCGCACCTATCCGCTGGCACAACCGCTCCCACACGGAAGCCACTCCCATTCCAGGGTTCTCCTGCCCTCCGGCCGATGCCTGCACCCCTGATGTTGATGGCCCCGAGCCATGATGCCTCCCACGTTGAGCCTGCTGCTGCCTCCGACGCAACTGCCTGTGCCAGCACGACGGCATCCAGGCTGATGGAAACCACCGACGCCGTCGTGCACGTGCCCTGCCCGATGATGCCGTCACATCCTCCATCTGCTGGGGTCCAGTTGCTCTGGTGTCCACCCCTGCTGGATCTCTGACTCCCGACTGTGGCAGGGATGGGATCCCCACCGAGCTGGCTGCATTGGTCGGGGCAGGTCCACAGGGGGCCCTGGTGGCATCTGGGCTGGAAGACGGCAAGGAGAACGACTGGTGGATAGCCTGCACAGAGGAGGAGAGGGCCGCCACATTGGCCAACACATGCAGGAAACCCCCGAACATGGCCGATCCCAATTGGGCCACGTCGGCACGGTGCACTTCGTGATGACGTGCGTGCTCCTCCCGGGAAGCACGCACGGCATCACGAATCACAGCCGTGCGCATCGCGACCCCAATCAGGACCTTCTCCGCACGGCCAGGGGTTCCCACGTCCGCAGGTGGAGGGGAGTCAGGTGACATGGACATCCCCTCTACCTGCGGACAGGCCTGGGACGGGGCATCCCTGCTGGTGCATGGTGGTGCACTCACAGGGTCAGGGACAGCGACATGCACAGGCCCCTCCACGGTGACCTGTGCTGCCTCCTGCCCCTGGCCCTGGACTGCACCACTTGCACCAGCAGGGATGCCCCCACCAGGCCCCATGTGTGCCCCAGTGGAGGCCTCCTCCTCCTCTGTGCAAACCACCAACCTGGATGGCTCCTCACCGTCTCCCACCGTAGCAGGCCCCTGTGGGGGCTCACCCACCCCTTCCGCTGCAGCCGTGGGGGCATCCCCGCCGCCTTGCTCCACAGCGCCGTCTCCGCCCTCCTCTTCACTAGCCGCTGCGTAGAGGGAGACAAAGAACACAAGCATCAGGGCACTGTACAATGGTCCCCTAGACAGGAAGCAATAGCAGATGAGCACCACTGTCAAAGTACACTTCCATCATGTCCCTCCACAACACATGGGTCAGTCCAGGCAAAACACACACAGTAACAGGCATGGTGCATGCCATGGACATTTCCATGTATGTCCAGTGGACTCTTGAAACATTCAATGATATGTAACTCACATGCATCATGGCTCATGCCTATCACATGCACACACTTCACCTCAGTCACATCCATCTGGCCCCAAACACACCAAACACAGCGGATACAAGGGTAATTTGGCTGCTTTACTGAATCTGTGCATTGTCACACACATGTGTCATGCATCCATGGCATGCACAAGTCACAGACACGCAGGTCAGGCACACAGACATGGCTACCATATATGTACCTGGCATCAGCACCCATCCCTCACCCCCACCCATGTCCAGGTACAGAGACTGGCATGCTCTCATGTTCTAAATCTGCATAGGGCTCCCCATGCGGCATTTCAACACATGCAACAACCATGTGGGTCACACATCACTGGTCGCACATGCATTACCATGATGTCCCTGCACACATACATGCATACATGGCCTATGGCACACATACAGGCAAGTATCATAGAACCAGCACACCGCAACATGCCCTGTCTCACACAGTAATGCATGGACACTTACCGCTCAACTCCAGACGGGCCTCCCTCTCAAGGATCTGGGCGTGGAGCGCTGGGCGTACGCGTTCCAGGACCCTCATCTGGATGGAACTCATGCGGCCCCGGCCCCCCTCCACGAGGCGCCGGGCCTTCACAAGGGTCCTGGACCTCAAGTCCTCCCAGCGCTTCTTGATCTTCAGGACGTCGCGGGTTGCCACCCCCTCCGCGTTGATGGCAACCACACAGTCGGCCCAGATCCTCTGCCGTCCTTCCTTGCTGGCGTGGGACGATCCAAAGAGGGCATCATACTGCCCCAGGACATGCTCCACCAGGACACCAACTTCGGTGACAGTGAAGCTGGTGCCCCTCTGCCCCTCTGGCCTGGGGTTGCCACTGGTGCCAGATGTGGAAGTGCCCGACATGGCAACCCCAGAGGCAGGTGTGGGTGGGCAACTGGGTTCTGGGGCTGGGCTGTGGAGCGATGTAATCCCAGTCGGGAGTCTTCAGTTCCAGCAGGGGTGGACACAGCAACTGGACCCCTGCAGATGGCTGATGTGCAGGCACCAAATGGCAGGGCACGGTGGCAGCAGGCAGGCAGGCAGGCAGGCAGCAGCAGATGGCACGTGGGAGGCTGCTCGGGGCACTGGGGGGCAGTAACTCGGCCTTCTGGGCAGGAGCGTGGTCTTCCGTGTGTTTTCGCGTGGCCAGCTTCATACTGAGTGATTTGGCACGTGAAAATCCTGCACGTCAGCGTGAAATCCGAGGAAAGGCCCTTAGCGCGTAAGCGCGTCAGCACGCATACGCGATTCTATTGGACCAGAGTCCCTCAGCGCGTAAGCGCGTCTGTGACGTGACCCGCACGGGTGTTCCCCACTCAGCACGTGATGACGGGGCACACGTGGAGATACTGCACGTCAGAGTGTCATCGCGTGTAATTGGACAAAAGTGCGCGTACACGCGATTGGCCTATGTACGTGTATTTAATGGGTGCGCGGGCACTTACACACGCAAGTACGTCAGCGAACCTGTATCCCGTGGTGCGTGTGAATTTCCACACGCTATTGGACTGGGAACTGGATTCCAGGGGTGCGCGGGTCACACGCTGTATCCCGTGGTGCGTGTGAATTTCCACACACTATTGGACTGGGAACTGGATTCCAGGGGTGCGCTGGTCACACGCTGTATCCCGTGGTGCGTGTGAATTTCCACACGCTATTGGACTGGGAACTGGATTCCAGGGGTGCGCGGGTCACACGCTCGCCTAGAACACGCGCAAAGCATAAATTTGCGGACTTTAACAATAACAAGCTCAGACGCCAGGATGAACATACCGTTCTTAGCAGCAGTGGCAGTGGGCTACCAAAGGAGGAGGAGGAGGATAGTCAGGGCCAGAATATTCACACCCAGAACCAGCCTTTTCGGGATGCCTGATGACCAGGTGTATGGGAGGTACAGGTTTCCACCACACATTATACTGGACCTGGTGAGTGAGTGGGAGGATGACCTCACATCACCCACCCTGTGCTCCCAAGCACTCAGCCCCCTGGAGAAGGTCCTCAATGTACTGCACTTCTTAGCCACTGGATCATTTCAGCGGACAAGTGCCATAGTGGGTGGGGTGTCACAGGCCACCCAGTCACGCTGCCTACACCAGGTCTTGAACATCATCACTGCACGGCCATCAGTCCGCAGGCACATATACCTGCCCAGAACACCTGCAGAAAGGCATGCTGCCGCCCTGGATTTTTACGCTGTGGCACGATTCCCCAAAGTGCTAGGTGCCATCGACTGCACCCATGTGGCTCTACGTCCCCCCAGGGCATCTGAGCACATCTATAGGAACCGCAAGCACTGGCATTCCATCAACGTGCAGGTAGCATGTAATGCCAAGGGAATCATCACCTCAGTATATGCCAACTATCCCGGCTCCACCCACGACAGCTTCATTTACCGAATGTCCACCCTAAGCCGGGACCTAGAAGCTGGGCGGCATGGCGATACATGGCTGCTTGGTGAGTATGTATGCCACTGCACATGCATGCATGTTGGATACTGAGCAAGGTCACAACCCCACCAATGATACCAATCACCACATCCACAGGGGACAGTGCCTACCCTCTCAGCCCCCACATGATGACGCCAATTCGGAACCCCACCACGCCACCCCAGGTAAGATATAACACAGCCCACATTACAACCAGGGGCATAGTGGAGCGCACATTCGGAGTGCTAAAGTCACGCTTTCGCTCCCTTGACCGTTCTGGCGGGCAGCTGTTATACGCTCCCCCAGTAGTGTGCAGGATCATAGTGGCAGCATGTGTCCTGCACAACGTTGCAACACGCCGGGGCCTGGCCGTGGACATGGTGGTGGCCCCACATCCCCAACCACATGCACAGCCGCTGCGCATGGGAGGGGAAAGGGCACGGGGGGAGGCAGCCCGTACACAGCTAGTGGCTAATTACTTCACATAGAAATCACACCCCTGTGGAGTGCACACTGCCCTGGCACATTCCATCTGACAATCAATGATGACTCAACCTGACACTGATCCTGAATGTCTGGAGAATGAACCGTCAAAACCATATCAGCCTGAGATTGTTCACCTGGAAGTGTCACAATGTGTGCATCCCTACCCACACAGACACCACCAATGCAGTTTTGTGAAGTTACACATTGAAGCAGCTAAAATGAATACCCACTTGCAAAATGCAACAAGAGGACAGTGCCATGTCAGCCAACCCAACCCCAGCACCGCCACACGACACACCGTGCCATGTCATGCTAATTGCAGGTAAACAAAGTAATCCCCACAACATGACATCAGTCTCACTATGTACAGTGGCACTATTAGAAACCTGCAACACCTGAAATGCTCACAGCAATGCCGGACCAACAACATACTTGAGCACGTATTAACATGACATCACAAATGTTACATATTAGTAGTCTCACCACCTGGAAATGCCTGCACTCCCACCACTACCAACTGTGCAGTGTTGTCGCCATGTAGAGTTGTAGGTGCACTGCTGCCAACATGGACCCCATCTCCAGACTAGAGGTCCTTGTGTGGACATGAGGAAGGGACCTGCAAATTGGGAGGTAGACACAGAAGAAGAGTTACACATCAATGCAACATGCAGTGTACAACACAACAGCAATATGCACTAGGAATGTATACACAGTATTGACTACAGACTGCCCACACAGCTCATGGGAGTCCAACGTCACTGTGTAATTCACTGTCACTTGGGCACACCCTTTACAAGCCCATGGAAACGGGAAGCAGGAGGGGTGTGTGTGACTCAAACCCAAGCATCTGAACCAAATACATTACAAGCCTGCATGTGCCCAGCCACAATGCAGCGTATGCCCACAGGAACCACGGAAGCCAACAGATCGTCCCAAAAAAATTGGGAATAAAAGAAATCAAAATAAAAATAAAAATAAGAAACAATCAAAAATGGCCATTGATGGGCCCGGGGGGGTTGGGGAGGCCACCCAGGAGGTCCGAGGACAGGATGCACACCAGAACCCACCTGCGTGGATCCTGGGAAGATAAAACACCTCCATGGGCTCATGGCCCACACGGCTACCCTATTGTTTGAGTATCACTGCTGTCGCTATTATCACCCTGTGCAGCTGCATCCGGAGGTGGTTGCACTATGGGAGGCAGCCCACGCAAGGCCCTAGTCTGCTCCTCCATGGCTGCAAGCATGCGGGTGTGGTAGGTCTGGTTCTGGAGGATGAGTGTGCGGAGGTCCCCATGCAACAACTCATGGGATGCCCGGACCTCCGCCCTCGTTGCCTGCATCTCAGCTGAGAGCGTACGGGTGAGACGCTCCAGCTGCTGTTCTGTCCTTTGGTGTGTTGAAGCCTCAAGCTCAACAAGAGTCGTCCTGAGGTGAAGGAGCTCCTGCCTCAGGGCTTCCCTGTGGCCCTGGGACTCAATGGAGATGGCCTCCTGCAGAGTCGCCAGTGCCGCCCGCCTGTCCCTGTTGGACCCCAACATGTCCTCCCTGTGTGACTGGCAGATGGAGTCGGTTGCCTGCTCTAGTCGCTCCATCAGCCTTTCTGGGGGGACAATGGAAGTGGCCACCCTATCCATGGCATGAGCCATCATCTCGGATGATGCAGCCTGTTGGGTTGCCATACCGTAAATGGATTGCTCCCATGCGGTATTGCCGGGTGGCGTACGGCCACCACGTCGGCGGGCACCACACCTGTCTGGGGCAAGGCGAACTGCGCCTTGCTGTGCCGGCACTGCCTGAGGCTGCAGGACTGCATTCCCCCTCTGATCTGCTGGCCCAGGAACAGGATCAGATGTCGCGGAGTGTGACCCTGCATCCGTAACCACCAAAGGCGTAGCTGCCAACACTGACATCCCCATGGAGGGTTCTGACCCTGGTGCAGGTGGGTGAGACAGAACAGAATCCCTCCCTGGAACACTCACCTGCGACGGCACGTAGGTCTCATCCGAATCAACACCTTTGTACAGCTCGGGGGAGGTGCAGCCAGAGACACCCCTTGAGAGCACGACCTGCAGCACTTGTGGGTTCTCCCCCACCACCACACCACGTCCCTCACTGGTGGTTGGTCGGCCCTCGGACCCCTCCTGGGTCTGCACCATCTCCACAACCCCAGCAGTATCAGGTGCGTCTTCCCCTGCAAAGACATGAAAACAAAGAAATGGAAACAGGCATTAGCACCATGGCACACATTGAGGGCTGAGAAGCAAGAGAACCAGTACTTGATTGACACATGTCCCACATGACTAAAACCCTCCCATGCATGCACCCTCACTGCGTATGAAGTCCAGGCAAAT
This sequence comes from Ambystoma mexicanum, assembly GCF_040938575.1. Taxonomy (NCBI): domain Eukaryota; kingdom Metazoa; phylum Chordata; class Amphibia; order Caudata; family Ambystomatidae; genus Ambystoma; species Ambystoma mexicanum. The sequence goes on along the minus strand of NC_090937.1, from coordinate 88,259,815 downwards.
GGCACACACTGATGACACCAAGATGGAAGATGAACACATTTTCTGCATGCTGCCTGGCAGTGGCATCACACATTGGCCTGTGATTGGCAGGTGAAACACACATGCCATCACACAGATGGCATGTACCATTGCTATTGAGTGAAGATGGAGAGGAGGGCAGCACCTATTCATTCAGTCCAGTTCCCGCATGTAATAGCTTTTCTAATTCTAACAGGTCAGATTTTTCACCTGGAGCTGCCAGTCTGAAATGGTCCAATTGCACAGGGACATGTGTGTACAAATGATATCCAGGTAACAAAGTCACTCCACTTTACCATACCCATGTCAGACATGTGACTAGTGGACAGCGACATGCCTAGTGAAAGTGGTGGAATGCAAACAAACTGACTGAATGAACAGTGAAAAAGAAGCAAATATGTTGTGGCAAGGTGACACTTCAAGGGCAACTGGCGTGCAGTTGGGCTAGATGTCTACTGTTGGCAGAAGGGATACTGCTATGGCCAAATGCAGCTGCGCAGGAAGGATTGCATGAAGCACATGGCTGACCCATACGACTCAGGCGCACACACTCTCACCTGGCACCCGAACAGAAGCCCTCACACACACACCATGCACATGGATGACACACACATGCATGTGCACTCACCAGACAATGCCTCGTAATCAGCCAGATCTCCCACGCCTTGGATCTGTTCCTCTGTGACGTAGGTCCCAGCGACTGACTCATGTGGAGTGAGTTCCATGTCTACTACTGGAGACCCACCTCCAGTCACTAGAGTTGCGGCATGACTTGAGGCCAGCTTACTCTTTGCCCTGCGCTTTAGGTCATTCCAGCGCTTATAGCAATCATTGGCTGTGCGCCTCACAATTCCAAGGGCACTTACGATGTCCGCAACGGTCTGCCAGTGTGCCTGGCGTTGTTCAGGTGTAGTCTTGGATCCTGCAACAATGACCATCTCGTTGTCATGTCCGGACACATACTCGACAAGTGCATTCAGTTCGTCATCCGTGAAGCTGGGCTTCCTGGACGGGCCGGACTGTGTAGCCGTGTCTGGGGCATCAGCCTGTGCCGGACGAGCACTCTTCCTCTTCCGCTTGGAAGGTGGTGGTGATCCTGAGTGTCCTGCGCCGCTCTGGACACTAGGGGCAGGAGCCCTGGTGGACTCTGTATCAGGAGTGTGGGATTGCACACTCAGCATGGGAGTTGGTGCAGGCATTAGCTCTAGTGTGATGGTGTCAGGGGGAATGTCAGCAGCATGGACTAGGACCGACACTGTCCTGGCTGGGTGTGTGAGGGCTGGGGTGGATGGAGCCGCAGCTGCCCCTGCAGCCTCTCCGCCCTGCCTCCTTGGTGCAGCAGATGACCTTGCTGCCCCAGATCCACGTGGCATGATGGCATCAACGTGCACCAGCGCACGTGTCGTAGCCCTGCTGACCTGGAAGTCAGCCATGGAGTCAGCCAGGTCTGGTGCCACAATGGGCTGGTCCAACAAGGGCTGAGCATGGATGGTGTCAGCCACATCAGCCTCAATGGGGGGGAGGGGGGGATTATGGGTGCCCGTGACTGGTCCTCCACACATGGGGGGACAGGCTCACCCTGCAAGTTACGACCACGTCCCCTACCGGATCCACCACGGCCACCACTTGTGGCTCTTCCACCTTTGCCACCCTTACGGAATCCTCGCCTCCCAGCCATGGCACTGATGTTAATGTGCGTATGGGAGTGGATGTAGACTATTGTCCTGGGCAATTGGGGGTCAAAGGGGTTGGGTACCAGATGGTAATTGTACCCTAGTGCTCTAGCAAGGCTGAATGTAACCCCTGGGGAAAGATGACGGGTCACGCAACGCACAGGAGGCCCAAAAAAGGGAGATGACGTGCACGCAACCCCTCCTAGACCACGTGTGCAGAAAGAAAAACCTGCACTACGCTGTGGCACCCAGAAACACAAGAATGAACGTATGCGTGTCACACGTAGCCTAGAATGACCTCTGAAGGGGTAGGCTACACACGGGGCTAGCACAGATGTTAGATACGTGCGTGACTCACCGTCTGCCAGGTAAACGAGCGTGTAAAAGGAGCACGTTTGGTTGGCAACACCCCCGCCAAAAGAAGATTTGTCCGCTGTCTGAGGAGACAGGACAACAGTAGAAGGGAACACTGTTTGAGGGAACAGGCCCAGGTAAACCAGTAAAAGAGAAAAAAGAGAAAAAGCTGTCAGAGGTAACAGGGAATACGAACTAGAAACGCCGTGAAGTAAATCGCGTGTGAAACGACAAGAAGTACAGAATTCACCCACTCGCTCTCCACGAAAAGCACGTACAAGGAAAACGTGTTCTACACGTACCTTTTATACAGGCCCACACATCCAGCGTCACTTACGCGGCGTGTACGCGCTAGGGCCATTTCCACCTATTACATGCTTTGTCACTTCTGCGTGTATGGCCATTTCCACCAATTACATGCTTTGTCACTTCTGCGTGTAGGGCCATTTCCACCAATCACACGCTTTGTCACTTCTGCGTGTAGGGCCATTTCCACCAATCACACGCGATTACACTCTGACGTGCAGTCTTTCCACGTGTGCTCTGTCATCACGTGCTGTGTGGGAAACACCTGTGCGGGTCACGTCACAGACGCGCTTACGCGCTGAGGGCCTTTCCTCAGTTTTCACGCTGACGTGCAGGATTTTCACGTGCAAAATCACTCCGTACCAAGCTGGCCACGCGTACGCACACGGAATACCACGCTCCTGCCCGGAAGGCCGAACTACTGCCCCCCAGAGCCCGAGCACTCTCCCACCTGCTGCTGCCTGACTGCCTGCTGCCCCTGCACTGCTGGGGGGTGGGGGTGATAGGGGACATGAGTGGGGGCCTGGTGGAGGCTGCCCCTGGTGGCTGGGGGGCGGGGGTGGTGGTAGACATGAGTGGGGGCCTGGTGGAGGCTGCCCCACAGTGCTGGGGGGTGGGGGTGGTGGGAGACATGAGTGGGGGCCTGGTGGAGGCTGCCCCTGGTGGCTGGGGGGTGGGGGTGCAGGGGGACATGAGTGGGGGCCTGTTGGAGGGTGCCCCTGCACTGCTGGGGGGTGGGGGTGGGGTGGTAGACATGGGTGGGGGCCTGGTGGAGGCTGCCCCTGGTGGCTGGGGGACGGGGGTGGTGGTAGACATGGGTGGGGGCCTGGTGGAGGCTGCCCCTGGTGGCTGGGGGGTGGGGGTGGTGGTAGACATGGGTGGGGCCTGGTGGAGGCTGCCCCTGGTGGCTGGGGGGTAGGGGTGCAGGGGGACATGAGCAGGTGTGCAGGGTAGTCCCCTGTTTTGTGGGCTGCCTGCAGGGGCCGTGGAGGGTGTACAGGGAACACCTGTGAGGACCCACCCAGCCTAATCGCGTGTGTAACTTCCCACGCACCCCTGTAATACACGTACCCTGCTGAAGTCGCGTGTAAAACTTCCCTCGCACCCCTGAAATGCATGCGCCCAGGCTATTCGCGTGTGGAACTTCCCGCGCACCCCTGAAATACACGCGCCCAGGCTATTCGCGAGTGGGACTTCCCGCGCACCCCTGTAATACACGTAGCACGCTGGGAGACATGAGTGGGGGCCTGGTGGAGGCTGCCCCTGGTGGCTGGGGGGTGGGGGTGCAGGGGGACATGAGTGGGGGCCAGGTGGAGGGTGCCCCTGGTGGCTGGGGGGTGGGGGTGCAGGGGGACATGAGTGGGGGCCTGGTGGAGGGTGCCCCTGGTGGCTGGGGGGTGGGGGTGGTGGGAGACATGAGTTGGACATGGGTGGGGGCCTGCTGGCAGGTGCCCCACAGTGCTGGGGTGTGGGGGTGGTGAGTGACATGAGTGGGGGCCTGGTGGAGGCTGCCCCTGGTGGCTGGGGGGCGGGGGAGGTGGTAGACATGGGTGGGGGCCTGGTGGAGGCTTCCCCTGGTGGCTGGGGGGTGGGGGTGGGGTGGTAGACATGGGTGGGGGCCTGGTGGAGGCTGCCCCTGGTGGCTGGGGGGCGGGGGTGGTGGGTGACATGAGTGGGGGCCTGGTGGAGGCTGCACCTGGTGGCTGGGGGGCGGGGGAGGTGGTAGACATGGGTGGGGGCCTGGTGGAGGCTTCCCCTGGTGGCTGGGGGGTGGGGGTGGGGTGGTAGACATGGGTGGGGGCCTGGTGGAGGCTGCCCCTGGTGGCTGGGGGGCGGGGTGGTGGTAGACATGGGTGGGGGCCTGGTGGAGGCTTCCCCTGGTGGCTGAGGGTTGGGGGTGGGGTGGTAGACATGAGTGGGGGCCTGGTGGAGGCTGCCCCACAGTGCTGGGGGGTGGGGGTGGTGGGAGACATGAGTGGGGGCCTGGTGGAGGCTGCCCCTGGTGGCTGGGGGTGGGGGTGCAGGGGGACATGAGTGGGGGCCTGGTGGAGGCTGCCCCTGGTGGCTGGGGGGTGGGGGTGGTGGTAGACATGGGTGGGGGCCTGGTGGAGGCTGCCCCTGGTGGCTGGGGGGTGGAGGTGCAGGGGGACATGAGCAGGTGTGCAGGGTAGTCCCCTGTTTTGTGGGCTGCCTGCAGGGGCCGTGGAGGGTGTACAGGGAACACCTGTGGGGACCCACCCAGCCTAATCGCGTGTGTAACTTCCCACGCACCCCTGTAATACAAGTACCCAGCCAAATCGCGTGTGATAATTCCCGCGCACCCCTGTAATACACGTACCCAGCCAAATCGCGTGTAAAACTTCCCGTGTACCCCTGTAATACACCTACCCAGCCAAATCGCGTGTGATTATTCCCGCGTACCCCTGTAATACACGTGCCCTGGCTAATCGCGTGTAAAACTTCACGCGTACCCCTCTAATACACGTACCCTGGCCAATCGCGTGTTAAACTTCCCGCGTACCCCTGTAATACACGTGCCCTGGCTAATCGCGTGTAAAACTTCACGCGTACCCCTCTAATACACGTACCCTGGCCAATCGCGTGTTAAACTTCCCGCGTACCCCTATAATACACGTACCCTGGCTAATCGCGTGTACAACTTCCCGCGTACCCCTGATATGTACGTTACCCGCTTTGCGTTCCTTGTTTGGCAGCCCTGTAAACTGGTCCAGGGTTAGCGCAGCCCTTTGCGATGATTTAGCGATTTTGATGGCTTTTCCTTGCGCGAGGGCGTTCTTGGGGGCGTTACTGGCGCTGCTGCAGGGTCGCTGCGATACTCTGCGCCACGGCTGGTTTGGGAGCCTAAAATCCATGAATACGCTGTGCGCGGAAATCGGTTTTAGCGCACGTGCCTGGCGCAGACAATCGCACGCGGACACTCTGCGCCAGCCGCTTGCGACACTTTTCTGCGAAATTCTATGAATTACCCTCTATGTAAATAAATGGAGACTTGACCGTGAACCTAACTCCAACCCATCACTCCACAACCCACAACAATTGTTGGACCAACAGATATGGTGACCACACCTGTGGTCTTTATTTCCCCAATCAATGTCAATATTGTTGCGATTAGATAAGTCTAACCTTCTGCATTCCCTCTTCCTTCAAAAATATGGGAACAAAATAGAATAGGTTTTGATATTGCTTGGGAAGAAAAAGGCAAAAGATTTGGTCACCAAATCTATTGCTCCAAGTATTTGCATAATCTGCTCTGATGATGGACGCAGTGTCCGAAATGCATTCTCCAACAGGGTCTTCCACTCGGACAATGGTTTATGAACAACACCAATAAAGATGTTGCTTAAAGGAATGAATCAATCAGAATTTGAATATTAATGTTTATTAGTTCTCGGCGAGAGTCAACCAGAATGTAAGAGACATCTGATTAGCTCTCGTCGTGGCATTACCCGGCCAGGATTCCCTCGGCCGGGATTCCAAACCATTGTTCCTGGCGGGGGGTGTGGAAGCCCCTCAGGCAATGAGGAGGCTCGAAGCGGGATTATCCCCGCTCCGAGCCTCCACATGTCTGAGAGGCCGCCATCGTCTCCGGCTGGGGATTCAGGTATGTGTTTTTTGTTTTTTTTTCCTCCCCCCTTCCCCGCCCTCCCAACCCCACTTACCTTCTGATTTCTCCGTTTTCGGGAGTGAACGCGCCGGGAACACTTCTGTTCGCAGCGCATCCGCTCCCGAAGCCCTCCATGGAAAGGGAAAACGGACTCTGTTTTCCCTTTCCCGGCTGCCATTTCCCTGGACATTATTTTTTTTCTTTACTGTTACGAAACGCTGCAGCGTTTCAAAACAGAAAAGAATGCTATTGGTACCCCCGTCTTGCGTGCCGCAATATGCCCCTCGCCGTGGGGGCATTGCCTGACTCGGTAATGCCCCCGCGACTCGGGGCATATTGCTTAATTTGCACATGGGGAAGGGCGCTCAACCAGCCTCTCCACATTCAATCACAAACTGAAAACGTTCCTTTTTGAATAAACTAGAGTACTACCATGTCTACCTGAATTCTGATTTCCTATCCTGATTCTTGTATGTTTTATGTTGTTTGTAAGTCTTAGCGCTCTCATGCCTCAGGGCTTCTGTTCAAGCGCTTTAGAATTAAACTAAATAAATAAAACAAAATCGGGTGGCTGGAACAACGGGCGAGAAAACACATTAGCCGCCAGCTCTTCCAGCAACTCAAGGCCCTTCCCCGGGTGGTGCCATCTTTAATTTTTTTGTTAAATGTGGGGAGGCAACAGGGACTCTCTCCCTGTTGCCTCAGCACAAAACCAACCCAACCCCTTGCCCACCAACTTGCTGGACCGGAGGTTTGTGCTCTGGTCCCAGCGCTCCTTCCGTGTCCCAGCTCCACATCTCTGAAATCGATCCGCTTTAAGTTATTGGAGATGTTATGCTGCTAACAGAAACAAGCTCAACAGGACGAGAACAGACACATATGATAATCTGTAAAACAATACAGAGATCTCACATGAAAACAACCCTCTTTTCTTTGCTTTCCTTTTAGATCGAGGCCAGTGGCATCTGTCGCTCAGATGACCATGTAATTCAAGGTACAATAAAAAGGATCGCATTCCCTGTGATTCTGGGCCATGAAGGAGCTGGCATCATCGAAAGTGTCGGGGAAGGAGTGGTTGGCTTGAAACCAGGTGCGGATCCAAAATTATTGTCAACAGCGGGATTTGCTGTGGCGAGTACTGCCAGTGATTGTTGAAGATTGTTCTAGATTAATATTTTATCTGTTGGGATTTGTTATGTTTTTTTAAAGATGTGATATACTGAAAAAGGTCATCTGCTTTAACATCTGACTTCTAAAGGATTATCAATAGGGAAGCAGATGGAAGGGTGACAAATTAAGTGGCCAACAGGCCTTATAGTACGTGTCGTCCAAATAATATTGAGGAAAAAAGCTGAAAGCTTGTTTACTGTGCATTCAGCATAGGAAAAAAAAACATGAAAAGTAAGGGGTGGGGGGAGGGAGAAAGTAAAAAAAAAAGTAAAAAGTAAAAAAACGGACCATGCAGCAGAAGTTCCGCCCCACAATGGGCAGGTTGAACTCATGCTGCAGGGAAACGGGTGCAGGTATGTAAAAAAGGTAAGTGCACCCCACCTTATGTAGGGTTTTAGGGGTGGCAGGAAGGAGGAATGCGGGCAAGGGTGATCTATGTGAATTTTCCAATTCAAGATTTTTAGCGCCGCAATAATCATGTAGATCCCTATAGTAACCCACTCTGTTAACAGGGGGAACACATGGTATGGTCCTAACCATAGTCATCAACAGGGAAAGAATACAAAACAAAATCAGTGAGTCTCTAGATCAGTGTGGAAACACTTACATAAAATGGAGAAAACCTTCCTCTAGTTGTACTTGCGATGAACACTTGCCCTAATAGAAAGAAAAACCAACAAACAAATGGTGCACGTGCAGGCCTGGAACATTCTTAAAAATCCCACTAGACCTGCAGGGCGAGATCCTTAGTTTACATACTCAAACTTAGAGAAATACCCTTGCCTCAAGGTGACTGGTGAGTAAATATTTACCAGTGCTTTTTGTAAAATGGTGCATGTTGACATAAGCGCACATCATATTTGCTGCAATGCTGTTAATCATGCACTGTGAAACCTGTATTTGCCATTTACTGCAATCAAAGTGTGTTTGCAACAAATGAAAATAAGTTTCTATCATCCCCATACTCACCACCATGATCGAGTATCATGCAAATGGTAGTCACCCTGCATAAAAACTACTCGCCAATGCTAGTGGGCTAGTGGATTTTGAAAGCCCTGACAAGTCCTAATTAAACCACCATAAGCAAATAAAGATATCACCTAAAGGGTGGTTGAAGAAACTTCTAAAAATCAATACATGCATTTTGATTGGCTAGTGGTTTAAACAGTGGGTGGGAGAGAGAATAAAAACAAACTGCAAGCTCCCTGCTTCCCGCTGCTCAAACCACACTCTAAGAGACAGGATTGACTCTGAAGTTCGTTCTTGGAATTTGTTTTCAGGGCACCGAGCACTGCGATCCACGGTTAGAATATTGGGGCACAGAATGGGATTTCATGCAAAAGCAATTCAATAACAACCTCTGTGAACAATTGTGAAGAAAAAACTCTAATGAGCGGTTTGGTTACATCAGATCAAGCGTGTCCTGATGCTCCTTGATCACTTTTTTTTTTTCCTGATAGAAGCCAGAAGTGGCCAGTTGGCCAAAACATGTCGATGTTCTAGAGTGAGTGTTGTGAATTAGTAGACATTGTGGTACATTTTACCGGATCACAAGAACAACAACTTGGATTTGATTACATGACCATTATTTTTCTTTTAAATATAAGAGCAATATGAATTTCGATTTTTTAGAAGTTTTCACAACCACTTCTTGGTGTGTTATATTTGGTTGTCTTTAGGTTTCCCTTAAACCCGATACCATTTGTTTGTTGGCCTTTCGTCTTTACGTCTATTACACAGGCGACTAACCACCTATGCACCTAGGGGTAGTTTTGCAGTTTTTCTGCATTTCAAAGATATTTTATCTTTCCTGCAGTGAGCTTGTAATTCTCTGATGACACGTGACACATGAGAAGCCCTGGCCTTGAATGCCAGATGAAGTGCCTCAGGGTAACTAGTGGGAAGGCACATGAATTAGGGAGTGGCGTCCCACAACTCTGCCCATTCACCACCTACCTATGTAATCCCATGCTCACCCTCCACACCGCTCCCGCATGCCACTCATCCTTTATTGAGCCTTTGATAAGGCCTTTGAAAGCCAGGGACTTTTGTATTGTGATCAAATTGGAGATCCGTTGGATCCATTGGACAGAAGTGGGGGCAACACAGGTGACACAACAGTAGTGATATCATTTCGCCCAACAAATGGTTCGAATTAACTATTTCCTAGTTCTTTCTGAAGAATGCAGTTGCACAGTTTTTCCTTTACATAAGCAATGTAATATGAATCTTATATTTGTATTTGTTTAATGGGTTCTGAACTCACCACTGTCCTTTGAAAAGTATTTTATTCTGCACACTGTCTGCAAATACAGTAGCTCTGGGGTGGTAGACACCCTTTGTACCACTATTTCTCCAATGGGGTAGGTTCCTTCACCTCTGCCCATCAAGAACCCATCCGAAACACTCCATCTGGGCTTTCTGCTGTGGCTATTTGGACATCATGCCAACCAGTTCAGGTGTCAGTCCCCTGATAGGGCAGGCAAAGGATTGGTATTTCACAAATAGTCATATATCCGCATATCACTTTTACTTTTTGGAACCTCAAACCACAGTCCCTGCAGGTCCCGGATCATGGTGCTATGAACACATTTATTTAGAAGAATGTTCTTTATGGTGGCCCTTATGAAGAAACATGATGTTATCCATCACCAGCCAAATCTATTCAACCCACATGGGCCCACCGGCTTCCCTTCCTGGAGCCAAACATTGCAACGTTCATGTCTACAGTGCGCTCGAGGGGCCCTCTTCTGTGGCAATTGCCTGGCATGTGTGTCATTTAATCAAAACCAATACTTCCCCTTTTATACAATCTGATGTCTGTTGTGTGCCTAGCACTGAAATAAAAACTCGGGGGCATTATCACGCGACTTAACACACCCCTTCCAACAGTTTGACCTCCCTTATCTAATCTACCATGAGATGGTGGCCCACAGACAATGCATGTGAACAATCTATGAAAGAAGATGGAATAAAACAAAAAGGATGGGCTCTGACATGCACAATCCAGCCCCTGCCTGAGCACAAACTCGAATAGATATGTAGTTAAAGGTAATGGAGGAAGAAGCAGCTCTCCACAGTAGTACATGCCTGCATAATGCCCACTCGGACACGAGTTCATGGCGTTCGGCACTAAAGCGGCAAGACCAATGTAAAGTTGATTTAGTTTAATTCACATGTGTGGTGCACTGACTCCGATCTGCGCAACATGACAACATTTGCACACGCGGAAACCCTGATGCAATCGCCTGTTTTTGAGCAGGATTTTTACAGGCCTGAGTCGCAAACATGAATTAAATACCTTACCAGATTTAGGTATCTGGCCTACAGGGAACACGTCTACTTTATTTAACGGCTACATAGGATCTGCCGTTTCCCTTCTTGGCTCCTCCCTTTCCTCCCTCTTCTTGCCGCTTCCCGCCAGTGCCCATGGTGTCTCCCTTAAAGGTGCAGAGACCTGTAACAGCTGGTACTCCACTTTTACTAAATGTCTCTATATTTCAAATGGAATCCACCTGCCCAAGGGATTTAGACAATGCCGCTCCACTAACAAAACACAGGTGATATGTCTGCACTGAAATTAATTACTTGTAAACTTTACATTCAATAAACAGATTTTACATTTCAACTGAAAGTCATGTTTATACATCAGTCCTTAGAGATATTTGGTTGCAAAATTGGAATCTATCACATTTTGTTAACTGCGAGAGGCGCACGCTGCTGATTAACCTTTCCCTACATGATTTAACATATGGACACAGAGTGTCCTTAATCTATCGCAAGCAGTCACCCCAGTTAGAATTATTAGGATGCAGCTGTCTGGGCTATAGGTTCCTTACACTTTCTAGGCTTCCCTAGTTATTAGGCTCTTGGAAGTACTGTTCCTGAGCTGGCCTTACTGGTGTCTTCAGACTAAGTTTATAAAGCTGCAAAGTGACCCAAATAGACTGACAGACCTCATGCTTTGCAATTTACAGTCTACTGATAGATTGATTTATTTTTCGGTATGTGCATTCCATGAACTTAAAATAAGAGAGCATCAGCCACCTCATTTTCAGTTTCAACTAAGCAGTGGATTAACCTCCACTTTATTGCCCAGGTGAATGAGCAGTTGACATATTGCCTGTTTATGGCTTAGCAAAACTACCCTCCTTTAGGGTAAAGGGAGCAGCCTGGGTCTGACCAGGCACATGTTCTGGCTGCCTATTCCCATCCTGTTCAATGGACGCGCAAAGGAAAGGTGGGCATGCCGCATATCCACACTGATGGCCCCATCCAGGTTCTGTTCATAGTCTCGTGTGGTCCAAACCAGAAGTGACCAAAGGCCATGTTCTCACAATGCTTCATGACGTCTCTAATCTTGCACCATGGTCTGTACTTACCGTTTCTTTTCTTTTAATGATAAAGTTGACTCCATTGTGGCTTTCCTCACCTCCTCAATTTTCTTGACATCCTCCTGCCTCAATCCTCAAGTCTTTCTAGTAAATCCTCTTTTAGTGGCGAATCGGTGTCAAACAAAGAAGAAGTTTCGGACAGTGTTTGAAACAAAGTAGGGCTACTTGGGCTAGTATTCCCAAAAAGAGCTTTTAAAAGCGGTAGAACAGACCAAAGTGCATTGGAGCTGTGACCGGGTTCGAGACTGGACCCTGTGAAGGGGAGGCAGGGACACCTACACCCCTGAAGCAGAGGGCCCGTGCAGGTGAAAGACTGATCCAGCCTTGTCTAAAAGAAGAGAGTTGGGGGACCCTGAAATCTCCTCACTTGTCTTGAATGGCAATGTGGGTACCACCCTCAGTCACACAATGCCTCCTAGCACCTGATATGGGCAGAGTTCTCCTTTGTCATTTTATGGACATCAGCTCCCAGAATGCACCTGGGTGCAGCCAAGAACAAAATGTACCGGAACCAGGCAAATGGAATATAGAACAGAAATACAGTGGACTGGTATTTTTCTTGCCAAACAGAGATGAGATATGTAACTGCTGCCCCACCAACACCAGACAAACCCCAGGGGAATGAGGAGGCAACAGAATATGAACTGAGAGTGCGAAGGCACTGCAGGGAGCAGTAGAGACACAGAAATCCTCCCCAAACTGAATTGGAATCAAAACTCACCTGCACATGATGAGAACCACAAGAAAAACAAAATGCCAGACACAAAGCATGCCAAGGAAACAGCAGAGACTACGGCCAGACCTGTGCAGGGAATTTAGATGGCGCTATGGGATTTTTATAATGCTTTGCACCTGTATAAGCCGTCCCTGGGGAAGGAAAAGTCAAAGTTTGTCCCACAGAGTTAGGTGACTGCTGGGACCAATATGCGTGGGTAGAGGCAGGAAGAGCATAATATAAACAAGAGAGTGAATGAGAGACAGAGTGTGGGTTGTAGGGGTGAGGTCAGGAGGTGTGGATGTAGACTGAGAGATCAGGTGGATGGTGGAGGTGGAGCGGAGGGATGAAGAGTTGGTGGTGGAGTTGGGGAAGAGTGTAGTTGGGGTATTGCTTTTGAGAGACAGTGGTACCAGTTGTATGTAGTGTAGGTTGATGAGTGTGGTGAAAGCAGAATGAAGATAGATACAATGGGCGAATTAGAGAGACAGTGCGAGTGATAAAGAGTGTATGGTAGGTGGGCACGCAGAGAGTGCAAGGTGGTAGTTGGAGAAGTGGTAAGGGCAGAGAGAACCAGGACAGGGTAGTTAGAAGAGATAGGTGAAAAGAGTGTGGCAAAAGTATGGCACTGCAGCATAGATAGCTGATTGTGTGTAGGAGAGAGGTGAGGAAAGAGTACAGACATCAGATGACAGGTAGAGAGAGAGGAGAGAAAGGAGACGGGAAGGTGTGAGAGAAGGCAGAGCAAAGGGAGGGGCGAGTGAGAGTAGCGTAGAGGGTGAGGGAGAAGGAGTAGTGAGATCAGGGAAAGGAGAGAAAGTGGGCACGTGCTTGAGTGCATAGGACAGGGTGTTGGTTACTGGATCAAGAAAATTGTAGTGTTAGGTTAGGTCACCTCTTGAAGATCCCCAGAAGGGGGCATATGAATAAGGATGTGTGCCTTTAGGGCCTCACTCCTGACTAACCCTAACCAGTAGCTGTTGCTCTTTGCTAGTTGGGGAACCTGAGGCTTAAGGACACCTGGGTTAGTGTTGAGGGTGTTCACTGGAGGTTCATAGAGGGAAGCCCATTAGTACACACTGCCTGCGTCCTGACTAGAGTAAAAACCACGATTTTTATAAACTCTTCACCCATCTTTAGAAGTTTGTGAATTATTGGGGCCATCCAGTACACAGATAGGTTCTAAGATTTGCACAATATTATTCACCAGATCATTATTTAACTGTGGAAAAACAATAGCTAAATCCATCCCGGTACATTTTACCATGCTGGAGCTATATGCTGAGTACATTGGCATGGGCTTTGAAACACTCTCCCTAAATCCACATAATCCTGAGTTAGGAGTTGCTGTTGTTAGGTGTTTGGATCACTCTTGACCTGGCGGAGCACTTCAAAGCTCACTCGTACAGACTAGGACTCTCTCCCTAATAAATCATACTCTATTAAACTCCACCCAATTTCTAATGTTGGGATTAACAGGTGAATCCCCTACAAAATAGCCATTCAGTGTCCATAATGAGTGGCTACACTTGAGTCTCAACAGTCACTGCAAGGCTCTATTTGATTAATTTGGGTTTCAGGAAACAACACCTCTTGAGTAGTACCACAGGTACTACCCTCATTTAGGAAGACCAGGTTGTCTCTGGATTTTTGTTAGAGGAAGTATTAAAATCACCCATGACGATCAAGGTTGATGCACCCCTTTGTGCTTAATGATTTCGTCATAACCCTCAGCCATTTAGCCAATATTTTAATCATCTGAGTCCCCAGTAGAGACTGTCTCAGTGTTAGAGTCTTTATGGACCGTCCGTGTCATCAATTTGGACATATAAAATATTAAACAACGCAACTTTTCTTTGGGATGTAGTACCGAGGACACTAAAACTAAACCACGCCTCTTGGGCTTACCCATGCTCCCCTTGATGACAGAGGAGGATAACATGGTGTTGCCTGCCTTTATCAGAGGAATCACTAGCCTGGTGTCCTGTAAGCAGCACACCCAAACTGCTGCAAAAACCCTGGAAATCAAGGTCCTGTAACTTAGCCCCCAAACCTGTAACAGTCAATTTCAGCATAAATACATTTGCGGGTTGCCCCACACGACGGTGATTTCAGAACATTTTTTACTTCTAGGTGTCCCCCATCCAGAAGAATTTAAACTGATCTCTTCTATCAAATTCAGGACCTCATTGACTTCTGGTTCTCTTATGTTTACCCTCCTCCCCATAAACCCCGGGTAACTGCCCTTAGTTCTGCCAAAACTGGATTACTCTACATTTGGGGCAATCCCCTTATCCTTCACATTCACTTTTAGCTCAAGAGGAGCCTCCACTTCCTGATCTCACACAATCTTGTTTTCGAAATTAATCTGCAGTAGCACATAGGTCAGTTTCTTGTCCCTCTACATAAGTCCCACAAACTGCCAAACGTACTGGCCGTTGAGCCTTGCAACCTGGCTTACGTGATCATGGTTTTTACAACAAGTAGCAACCTTTGCCATTTGACCTCCTGGGGCTGTACTGATAACTCTATCTTTTGCCTCTATCTGTGCATTTTTGCCATTGGTGGACATTTATTTATCAATCATCATCCTCTCGCTATAAAGCTGGAAAACAAAGTACCACGTAATTGGATCTGAGTGCCAGTAGCAGGTAAACAGTGAGCTTGCAGGGATTGCATTAACTTTGGATCCCCTGGTCTAGCTGCTCTCTATAATTGCATCAGTCCGACATGGAGTATGGCGCAGACGAGAAGTGGACAAAAGTGGTTGCAGTGGAGTCTTTCTTTCTATTCTATGCTGTGAGGAGGAGCTTTGGAGCCCCTGGTCTAGCTGCTCTCTAAAATGGCTGCTTTCTAGCACTGAGCACGACGCTGATGAGAAGTGGACAAAAGTGGTTGCAGTGGAGTCTTTCTTCCTACACTATGCTGTGAGGAGGAGCTTTGGAGCCCCTGGTCTAGCTGCTCTCTATAATTGCATCAGTCCGACATGGAGTATGGCGCAGACGAGAAGTGGACAAAAGTGGTTGCAGTGGAGTCTTTCTTTCTATTCTATGCTGTGAGGAGGAGCTTTGGAGCCCCTAGTCTAGCTGCTCTCTATAATGGCTGCTTTCTAGCACTGAGCACGACGCTGATGAGAAGTGGACAAAAGTGGTTGCAGTGGAGTCTTTCTTTCTATTCTATGCTGTGAGGAGGAGCTTTGGAGCCCCTGGTCTAGCTGCTCTCTAAAATGGCTGCTTTCTAGCACTGAGCACGACGCTGATGAGAAGTGGACAAAAGTGGTTGCAGTGGAGTCTTTCTTCCTACACTATGCTGTGAGGAGGAGCTTTGGAGCCCCTGGTCTAGCTGCTCTCTATAATTTGTCTCAGTCCGGCGCGGAGCGCATGCGGACGTGAAGTGGACAAAAGTGGTTGCAGTGGTTGCTGGTGGTTTGGCGGTTTGCGGTTTCAGAAGATTTGGATTGGTTTTGTTATGCCCAGTTTTGACACAGTTTTTCTTCTGCTGTCAGCATACATTGCCAAATGTTGGTATTCTTGGTTGCACTAACAGATAAGAAATAGAGCAACTGTTACACCGCTTTGAAAGAGGTCACTGCAGGTCTTTTGACCATTGCGCCTCTTGCTGCACCCCTCGAGCAGCACATGTTCACCTCCTTTAAACTGTGCATAACCCGCCTCACCTGTTAAAGCAATACACTTAGTAATGCCAGTAGTCAACCACAAATATCCACTGCATTCTATAGACCGTGAAGCCTGCTCCAGTGTGCTACATGCCACACGCATTTGGAAAAAAAAGATAAACAAAACATCATCAGTACAAGCCAAATCGCTAGCTGCAGGCGTTACAGATTCCATCTGCAAACTAAACGGTTTTAGAGAGAATGACCGAGGGAAGATTAGGCCGTTTTTAAAACACACGATGAAGTCCAAATATCTGACCCATGTGTGGCTGACCCCACTGACACAATCACGAGTCCCGTAGCTGCATCTAAGCAATCACCAAAACATTGTTTCGATTCAACATCACCAGGCTGCAAACATGCACACAGCATTATCTACGGATCTGACTAACTCACTTAATTTAACAAAAATCGTCATGAATGCTAATGCTTCACCGTGACACCTAGAGGAAAACAGTTCCTTCTCTGATTCATTTTGTATAGAAGACCTCAATGCAGAATCTGAAATTCTGACTACCTTAAATGCCTTGGTTATGTTGTGTAAAACCATGCATAAAGAACAACTGTTTTTGATATCAGGGCTTGCTAAAGCATTAGCCCTGATTACTTCAACACAGGCCTTCATAGAGAACGCGTTTGGTAATGTTAAGGAGGCATGTAAATGCCCAACTATAATTATACAGGACTCGCAAACCGGCCCCAGTACTAACCCACAGATATTGGATAGGGATAGGCTGTCTGTATTGAAGCAAGCAAATATGTCAGAAAGAGTGAAGATTGGTGGGAAACAAAAGCAAAAGAAAATATGTACCACCTTAAATAAAGACACAGGAAGAACTCAAAGGCCCAAAATTATTGCGGTGCGGCAGGCAATAGGATTGGGACTCCCAATAGAAAACCTGTGCCAGGAGCCTCTCAAAAAGCCTGAAATAGCACTGAATAATAAACAAAAAAACAAATCTCATGGCTTTATTCCGGGACTAAAATTTGCACCCAATAAAGTCTGCCTTAACAGAAGTATGGGAGAACCGTAAATATTCAGAGAAAATAGCTTTGCATCCCTCAAAAAAACTAGAGAGGCATATAGTAAGGAGAGTTGCTCTAGTACTCGAGTAACTAGCGGAGCGGGGGAGCAATGGGCAGTGAACACACCAGAAGTCCTAGAAATAAGTACAGCTGCACGGTGGTCAGGGGAGGCAATTAAACAACTTAGTACCTCCCCTGTCAGGGAAGGCTTTAATAACACAAAGATAGATTTGGCTACTATTTTTTCAGATATGATCACAAACAAAATAAAAATTATAAACTTATATGCTACCTCGTCTAGCCCCTTCTTAAATTGATCTAATGTTCTTATAGACCACCTTCCAATACTTACAAAGATTAATACCCAGGACTTGAAGCGAGTAGAGGTCCCACGCACTGCTTGGGCCCGAATTAGGCAATTCTCCATTTTGTCTCTCCAATCATAACTGAGCTTTTTATGACCCAAGCACCTGGATTCTTAAAATTGGGTTACACATTTATAAAAATGACAAAGCCAATACATATTGGGAAAAAAGGGACTTTGGCGCCAGGGGCTTGGATGCTCAGTTATCAGAGGACTCTATACACAATATTGTGATCAAGGTAGTATCAGCGATGCAATTTAAAAATAACACATTTGAGAGGTAAACTAGACATCTATCAGAGAACATAGAAGAAGTCGAATGACCGATTATGTTGCCTCCACATCAGACTGCTATAAGATCATGGAACACAAGAGGATAACATTTGTTTATGGTTAACCCTCTGGGTACTCAAATGTTGTTTGCAGCAGACATTATTTTATTACAACAGACTTGGTTAAGGGAGAAATTATATATAGATGGCTATGTAACCTTCAAAAGGCCTGCTCGAAAAAACAAACATGGCAGATCATTTGGACGTTTGATTCTAACAGTTGCGTCACACTTGAAAACAAAGGAATGTTTACCAACTCATGAATCTGAATCAATGTTAGCTATTGGGGTTAAAGAGCAGAGGGAAGGAAATAGCGCTGCTTTCCCATTGATAACTGTGTACAGCCCTTCAGGCAATGGTAGTATAAATGTTATAACAAGTCACATTGAGACACCGATCGATACTTGGAGAATTGCTTACCCAGGTGGGCAGTTTCTCATTGCAAGAGACTTGAATTATCAGCTACCTTATTTTGCAGAGAAGAAGGTTGCTTTTCTGCAAGAGCACTGCTTTGTGGAAAATGAATTCAATATGTGGGCGATTGGGCCATGTGAAGAGGACCAGGTCTTGGATCTTAATCCATGACTGCTCCTCTTTAAAGCCCAGAAATTGTTCCAAGTTGTTAATGTTAATGTTAATGTTAAAGGTCATTTGTACCGCGCACTATCACCACCGGAGTGGTCCCCTGGCGCTCTGGCGGCTCTGAAAGAGGGGGGGGATGGTGGGTTAGTGGGTGGAGGCTGGAAAAGTGCAAGATTGCAGTGATGTGCTGTTGGCAGCCTCAGCCCGGTGGTTCCGTCGGCTGGGCCTGGGGTGTATGCGGCCGGTAGTCGTCGTGTGCTGATGTGCGAGTCTATGTGTTTTTTTGTTTTGTTGTTGCAGTGTAGTGAAGTTCGTGCGGTTTGCTGCGCTAGAGGTTTGTGGTTGTGTTTGGTTTGGAGTTTGAGAGGTGTATGCAGAGAAGGAAATAGTTAATGGTATTCGTTAGTCATCTCTATCCTGGACTGAAACCGGTTGGGCTCGTGTAATCTTACCCGACGGGATGCTTGTACACCCTGAGCCTCAGGAGGTACGTGCCCGATTTTCCCTTCGAGGCCGTTTGAGGATCTATCTGTCCCCTCCGCCCGCTCCCTTAATAACCTTGCATGCTCCTCCCCCCCTCCACATGACTAGCGCCGCTGCTATTGTCCATACACCCGGTTGTGTGGTGATTGGTGGTATCTTGTCTGTTCCACAGCCTCGTGGGACCTAGTTGTGGCTGTGAGGGCGGTGGGGGATGGTAAGGGTTGGCTGGAGTAGTTGTATCCGTTTCTCTGGGTCTCGCGGGTGGACCCCTGTGTCCAGCGTCAGCCCTGCTGGTGCCCAGGGTACTTCTGTCGGTTCTAGCGGTTTGTCACTGTCCTTTTTTGATGATTCGTTTGTCTTATTGTTGTTTCGGTTTTAGTCTCCGGTGTTGAAGAGGTAGGTTTTTAGTAATTTTCTGAATTTAAGGTGGTCTTTGGTGTTCCTTATCAATTTTGGGATGTTGTTCCAGGTTTTCGCGGCTAAGTGGTAGAAAGCGGTGCCTCCGAGTTTCTTCTTGATGTAAGGTTTTTGTTCCAGTCGGATTTCGTTGTAAATGTGAGCATAAATGATCTGCAATACAAATGGTCAAATGGACGACAATCCTTATGGATTGATTTTATGCTGTCAGATTACAAGGGTTTCTCATCGATTGAAAATGTTAAACTCATACCAAATAATATGAGTGGTCACGTAATCATGGAATTTTCAGTTGGAGTTAATCGAAAGCCTCTAAAAAAGCTGTTGGTGGGAAATTTTTGGCTTAAATACAAACAGAAATTCTATAAATTGGCCTGAAATTAATGTGCAAAAAATGAATTGCTTGCTGTTAGATGTGTTGATGGAAAACCCTTGCCCAAGTTTTGGGATTATAAATAACTATTGCCAAATCACGCATATGCCAATACAGCAGTTTTCAAAAAAACAGAAAAAGATCCCTTTTGAACACTGTTCCCATAAGAATATATATGATCAAACCATGGTAAACAAGAAAAAAGAATTAACAACTAACTTACAGTGGGTAAAGTTAAATGTACAAGACCTACAGCTCTGAATCGATGGGGAAAAAAACTAAAGATGTGGTTTAAAAATGGGTACTATATGTATAGGGGGACCATGATCTGAGGGATAAATATATGCAAAGATTTTGGCACATTTTTAATAAACATAATGCTGGTGTTTTAAGTATCACAGAAATCAAGCCAATTTCTAACTATATGGAATGAATATGTTCTGTTGCTATATTACAGAGAAGAAATAGCAGGAGAAATCCCTTGCTATTTGAAGATACATCACAGGGAGTTCTTTAAATGTACAAAATAAGAAATAGAAGACATTATAAAAGAATGAAAACCCTCCCGAGCCCTGGGACAAGATGACCATGCTAATGTAGTACTATTTTAGACAGACCCTAAAATATGGTCTAGTATTCTTTTCATCATCTTTAGAGAGATTGTTATTACTGGTAAATTACCTAGATATTGGA
The DNA here is from genome assembly GCF_040938575.1 of Ambystoma mexicanum. NCBI lineage: Eukaryota > Metazoa > Chordata > Amphibia > Caudata > Ambystomatidae > Ambystoma > Ambystoma mexicanum. Next base: position 88,239,614 of record NC_090937.1, on the reverse strand, counting down.
ATAAATCACAGCTGATACCAATTTGCAAAAAAGGCTTGAGAGATTCACCAGCAAACTATAGAATTTTAGCAATGATTGATTCTAGTGTCAAAATCTTTTGTAATCTACTTCTGGGTTATCTCAATTCATGGATCACTGAAAAGTATATTCTCAGCAACCAGCCATCTGGTTTTCGTAAAGGTTACAGTACCCCATCCAACATTTGGACCCAGTTTATTGACAGCACCTTATTATCCAAACCAAATGCACTTTTAAGTATGTTTTATTTATTTTACTAAGGCTTTTGATACAGTAGATAGGCAGATTTAATGGGAAAAGATAGAAACAGTAAATTTGCATCCACAAAGTTTATATTTTGCTAAATCCTTTTATTCCAAAAATGCCATCTATATTAGAGTGGACCAAGAGGGCACATTAAGCAAGCAGATATCAGTTAACTTTGGTCTAAAACAAGGATGCACATTACCTCCTATCTTTTTTAATAGGTATATTGCTGAACTTGATTGTGCTTTTAAAGAATTGTAAAATCATCCCCCACGTATTCATACTCGACCTATTAGCTGGCTATTATACGCAGACGATATTATAATACTTGATCAAACCACGTTAGATCTGCAGCGTAGTCTAACTGCCCTGGAATTATACTCTGGATGCCATATCCTAAAAATCAATTTGTCTAAAATGAAAATTATAGCTATTAAGTCCAATCGTAGAAACCATAAAAAGAGACAACTGGGCTGTTATATGAAAATAGAAGAGGTATCCAGTTATCCTTACCACGGTATATTAATATCCAATATATTGGATAAAGAGGTTCTCTCCAAAACTATAATAAGCAAAGCTTACGCAAAGGTTAAGGCAATTAGATCTTTTATCCCAAAATCTGGTGGTTTTTCTATGAGGGTTTTGGAAAGCTGTATAACTCTTGCATTGTACTGAGTGCCTTATATGGCCTCAAAGTCTTTACTGCCAAGGAAACTGCCTGGCTAAATGTTATAGAAGGAAGGTTATGGAAGAACGCCTTAGGACTATCACAAGCAATACTGATGGGAGCCATTTGTTTTGAATTGGGTCTAATTTCTCTCTCTACCTGAAAAATGATTGCAGCATGCAATTTTTATATAAATCTAATAATGAACCGAGACAACTCAAATTCAATATTTTCTTCCTTACTAGATCCTTCGGGTATGTTATCTAGACACCCTGCTCTAAGCGCTTAGAATAAATAAATTGTTGTATTCCTGGATGCAATTGGTTGCTCCTGTGCGCCTGATGAGAATCTTGCCACTAAATTTACTGAAATAAAAAAAGGCTTGAATATGGGATAGAAATAGACGCACAGTATATCTATCCGGGAAATATAATTATGCAGTATACTCTACACAAGCTTTTCCAATTGATTTGGGATGTACCTATATAAACAATTTACTAAATAACAGAGCAAGAAGGTTCATAATGTGTTTAAGGATGAACTGACACAAGAAGAGGTAGGAGGGTATTTATACTGCTACACCAAACACCCCTCCAAACTAGGGAAACAACCCTTTACAAAAATACAGAAGGTTCGGTGAACAGTGTGTTATTCAGGTGATGCATCTGTCTAAGGCCAGATCAGGTCTCCTACACTACACATCAAGAGCTTAATATTCTCCACAGCGGAGTATAGGAAAACATGACCTGGTTAGTGCTACTCATTGAACTTTCAAAAAGGAAATCTTATCACAGTATAAAAATGTTTTATTCAATAAATTATCAATAATCAAAAACAGAGAATTCTTCAGAGGAACAATTCATATTTCATAAACACAATACAATGAAAAAATGTAAACAGTGCACCAGACAACCTCAAACAAATACTATATGAATTGCAGTGGCATAAAAGGGAACCAACAGTAAAAGGGTTCCACCCTACAACATACAGAAATGAATCTATAGTCACAGAGAAATATTTGGTTGTATAAAACGGAGCAACCTAGGGTCAACTGATTCGCCCACACTGTGCTCCACACTAAATTGCACCAAAGTACTCACACTGCATCATACCCAAACAACCCAACATGTTTCATTCCTCATACACATTCATCAACCAGAGTCAAGGGAAATTCATCAGGGGCTCATATTCAAGGACAGACACCATTCACAAGAAAACAGTAGTTTGTATAACTTTAGAAGCTAAAGCGAGACGGCTCAATGGCCATTTTGTTTATGAAAATAGGCTAAGCAGAACCTCCTGGCATCGTCCAGGGCTAGCCGCCGATATGCACTGTTGTTGTGCTGCCACGGTTCAGGGGCGAACTGGGATGGTAGATGCAGTTTAATTGCTCTTATCACCAACTCCTCGATTACTGAACCGGCCAAAGGAAGATGCTTGCCACCTGTAAACAATCAAATATTTGGGTGTGGGTAAGTAAGGGTCTCAACAAATGGACTCTAGTCCCACCAGAATGTTTAACAACTACAATTCTGTGGAGTAAACTTAACGTCAATGAAAGAGCTCCAATCCCTATAACACATCGTGAATCTAATGCCATTATCATAGCTGAATTTAAAATTTAAAGGTCTTCTACCCATAGTCGTGAAAAAGCACAACAAGACAGAAATAACCCACCGTAGAGACAAATGGGGAGGGGAGAAGAAAAGGAAAAGACACTATTCCACATCGTTGGAGTTAGGTTGGTCATTTATAAAAACATCATCACTCTCTCGATCTAACTCACCCCCCACATACACATCTACCCTCTAGCTCAGGGCAGAGTAACGAAACTCAACGTCCCACATAGGAGCGGTGTTTAAGGATGAATCAGCTACCTACAATGGTAAATAGAGGTGTGTGGTTAAAGATTCCTTACAAAGAGCGTCTTTGTACATTATACAGAAATTAACCGGAAACAGCTAGACACCTCTTGACAGATTGTATTGCACTAATTATCATTTATGAAAAAGGTTACATGAAATTGGTACAAGACTTGAATTTTATTTGTACAAACCAATTCTGCTCGTTATTATATGCTGGGGAAATGTTGGTCATGAACTTCACAATCTATTATATATGGCAAGAAATTATGTAGAGATTGAATTGATCAAATATTGGGAACTCTATATATAATCGTTTTTTTTGTATATTTAATAGCAATGTTTTAAAACTGTGTTCTTTTTGCTGATTTTTTACTAGTGATGGAATGTAAACTAATAGAGTAACTTTTGTAAATGTTTTAATGTATGTAATTTTTAATTGTGGTAAAGGTTATATTTAACCAATAAAACACAGAATAAAAGAAAAATCAATTCAATTATTTGACTTAAGGGCATTAATCATAGAGAGTTCAATCAAAACATTTTTCAAAGTGAGACCATAATGTTGAGGACATTCAAAATACAATGTTTTTCTTAATTTTGGTGAGGTTTGTGATGTAAAATCCCAGTGACATAAATTCTAACATTGTGTCTACTGCTATCCATCTTCAAGGTTAATAATTCCACCAGGCCAAGTGATGGGTGTACTGAAGCTTAATGCGTTTTGGTTCTAAGACCTTCATCAGACGCGTAAATGGCTAAGACAAATAAAATAAAAGTAGTAACATATTTCAAAATGTGTAATAGTAAGGCTCAATTTGAAACCATAAGCAGCACTCCCCTCCACCCCAATTTAAGTATTTTAGAAAGATGCCTGTACATCAAGGTTGCAAGTTTCGCCTCCCTGGAGTGGAAAGATAAAGAGATTTAAGCTCCCTTATGGGAGATATTTGTTAAGAGATTAGATTAGATTGATATGGTCCTGTAGTTTAAAGTCACCTGTAATTCTAAGTAATATTTATCACCAGAGTCTCATAGTAAGCAGCAATCTGACCTATAGAGAATGTAAAAGCAAAATATATGTATAGCATGGTAAGATACTCATTATAAAACGTTGTGAACTTTATTCTACCATATCAATCAATATGATTATAATTTAATAAAAAATAAAACGTTGTTCAATTTGGAATAGAATCCCTTTATCAGGGCTTATCACGGAACAATCTGTATAATCTTTCAAATTTGGGCATAGATTCCAGAAACTACAGAATTGAATGAATGACTCCACGCTACTAAGTAGCATTTGTTTAACTGCAAATTTCTGTTTGGAGACACATGTGCACATGGACTTGATAGCATCATCATGTTGGTTCTATGATTTCACTGCGTACAGCGGTATGACGCCATGATACGGACAAATACATGTTGTACTGTCTACACATTTTGTGGATTCATAAAGACTAATACATTTGTTAATCAATGTGAATAAACTAAGTAAACACACAGAGTCTATGCACAATGGGCCAGATTACACTAAGGTAAGAGCATAGTACAAGTCGAAATATGTATGGTATTTAAGCAATGTCATTCACATAAAAGTCCAGTAAATATGAAGGTCCTATGTGGACACAATTGCCTGAAATTACGACTGTTGCTTAATTAACTTGATCCCAAGATAGTATTCACAGAAAATGCTGCAATTCATTCAGATCATATCGACCCTTGTGCACCAGTGTGCCTAGAAAATCTATCCAGAAAAGCTTCCCCTTGGGATCATTTCTCACAAACACTGCCTATTTTTCATTTGGGAATTACCTCCAAGGTACATACTTGCATTTGAGTCATATTATGATTGTACTCAACAACGTGACGTGAAAGTGGGGAGGTGCAATTTTTTTTAGCCAATTGTGGATCAATGCTCATTCCATCTTATCTTGGATTTGTAATTTGTTTTACCCACATAACATTTCACACAGGGGCATCTAATAACATAGATTACTCCCTGTGAGTCACATGTCCTAAAACTATGTAGAAACGCCTTTTTACTTGTAGATGGATGGAAAATATATTGTATTGTATTGTATTGTATTGTATTGTATTGTATGTATTCCAAAATTAATTTAAGAAGCCCAGTATCCTTTAGGAAAGTATTTTGTATTAAGAGCTGTAGAATGATGTCAATGTATTTGGCTAGAGGTTCTAATAAATCTCCTGTTCCTGCTTCGATGGGACAAAATGGAGGGCTGTTTAAGTCCCCAGGTTTTTGGAAGTCTGTAAATCACAGGCATTATCCGGTAGGTATTAATTATAAATGCTAGTGTTCCGTCAATAATTCATTTCATTTTGTGAGCATTTTTACAGGGTTGGCCAACTTTGCAGAGATATTTTTGCATCACTGATATCCTTTATGATAATTGCTTTACATAGGCAAACAAAGCTCAACCAATAAATAACTTTATTGACAAATTCCTCCCATATTTCACTGTCTTTACTTTACAGTTTTGGAACTCCCAATAAATATTTGGAACACATGAGAGCCTTCATTATTCTCCAGATTTGTCTGGCTCTTTGCACAGATGGGTGAGCAGCCCCTTCATCACCCTGTCAAATGGTTCACTTCCTACCCTAGACAGCCCTCCCACAGAAACCCCATCATCTCTAGGTTTTGTTTTGCAGCCTTGCTGGTAGTCAACAACTTAATGGAGGATTCTTTTGTTCTCAGTTACAGGGTAGTAAAACCCCTCTCCAATTACATCTTTGTATGTACACCGTCCCACCCTCCATACTTTTTTACTAATTTCACTAATTTACTGTCCTTGTCAAAGGCATAACTTTGCATCTAAGGAGAGAGTGAACTCAGCAATGCAAAATTAAAGTGATTCAAACAAATCATTTCACATTCTTTCTCCAGTTAAAGCCATATTTCCTCTTTAAACCGATATCCCTCTACATCCCTTTTAATGTAAATTGTCTCTTTAGTATGAATGGAGTTGCCCACTATCGCCAACATATTGCCAACAATTCCCTGGAAACCAGTCAACATTATGCTCCTTACAAATACTGCTGCAAAATCTAGGCCAGCTGGTAACATTATTTGGGATGGTTCTAGATCTAGATGTGTAAAGATGTTTAGTTTGAAGAAGAGAGTTTTTGCAGATTAGCTCTGCTGCTTCCCACACCCACTTCCTGGCCTCTCTCCATCATTCCACTCTGACAGAGCAGTCTCCAACAGTTAGAACAGCCTTTGGGGGGGGATCTTCTGTGAACAGACTTGCAGAGATATTTTGTTTGGCTATTATTTTACACATAACCCACAACACTAGTTAAAACAATATTAAACTACCAAACTGCCTGGGCTGTCTAATGACTGTCAAGGGTTGTAAATGTTAATCACTTTCTCATGATATACCATTAAAACAAAGTACCATACAAATGTCCAATAAATAAATAAATTCTCACCCCGAAAGGGTACCACCCTAGCACAATGCAGAAAACGAAGAACTGATCTGCTCTGTCCTTCGCTCTTCTACAAACTACTGACATCTGCACCTAGTGCACTTCATACGCTTTGCTGGGGAAGACAGGTTCAGTGCTTGAGACGTGCAGCGTGTCTTCCAAGCATAGTATAAACTGCTCTAGGCCCGGTCCAAGTGCAGCGTGCCTTCCAAGCTTGGCCTAAGCTGCTCTAGGCCTGGTCCAAGTGCAGCGTGTCTTCCAAGCATGGCATAAACTGCTCTAGGCCCGGTCCACATGCAGGGAACCAGTGTGTGCTGACAACTGTACTTGGGCAACTTCACACGCTTTGCTGGGTAGAGACAGGTTTAGTGCTTCAGTGGCCAGATTACAGAAATTTTGCACTGGTGCAAGGGCAACGTTTGCACAGTATTAGCACTAGGGCAAAGTTGGCCCTATTTTTAAAAACACAGGGACACATTAAAAAACCATTACCCCTCAACAAGTGCAGTTTGGCATATTAGAAGCACTGGGGCAAAAATTTCCCTAGTGCAAAAAAGATGCATTTTCACTAAAGTTTTGCACCAGGGCAAAGTTTGCCGTAGTGCTAATAAGGAATGGTATTAGCACGAGGGCAAACTTTGCCCTGATGCAAAAATGAAGTGAAAAGGTATCTTTTTTGCACTAGGGCAATTTTTGCCCAGGTGCCTATAGCATGCCAAACTGAACTTGTCATGGGTCAATAGTTTTCTAATATGTTCCAATGTTTTTAGAAATAGGGCACACTTTGCCCCAGTGCTAATACCGTGCAACTTTGCACTTGCACTGGTGCAAAGTTTCTGTAATATGGCCCCAGATGTGCTATGGGAGGTGAGCCTCCCAACCATGCCACAAAGAGGAAGCCTTTGGGTCCTAGCACCAGGCCATGAACAGGGAACAAGCGTGGAGCCTCTTCTGACAATTGCGCCTTACTCAAAACCTTGAGCAGTCTGATCTGTAATTGAAACTGCATCAAGGGGTCTACTTTTCCAGTGGCGTAAACTACTACAGATTGACAAAATTCCTCTGCCTTTTATGTTGCAGCCCTTATGCCTCTCAGGGTTTAGTTTTGCAATGAACAGAAAGGTCACTGGTGTGTTGGTCCTTAATGTTTGTTCACTGTCAGTATACAAAGTTGTGTCGGTAGATTTCAACTAGGTAATGGTACTGATTGGTATCTGCAAATCCTGTCTAAAGTTTATTTCATGTGCGGCCAGAACAAGTGTCATCCAAAGGTTCTGGACCCACTTGGTTAAAAACATTCTTCCAAACAAACACTTGAGTTTTTTTTATATTTACATAAAAAAATGTGCAAAGTGTTCCCTGCATAACCTAATTACTTTTGGCAATTTTGGCATACTACTTAACTACAGCGTTGATTCCAGCCCCATTGCCTATGGAAACTGTTATTGGAATATATTGGAAAATAGATAATTAGGGCTTTTCATGGAAACCTTAACAGGGGCATTTCTAATGATTGCTGACTTTATTTTTTTCATAAGTAGAAGCCTGAACTAACTGAAGAAAAGGTATTTTTCAGCTAATTTCCTTTTTCTAAAGAAATAGGTAATGTGCAACTTGAAGGACTTTTGATTTTGAAATGCTACATTTCTCTCCACCTGAGTATTTAAATTTTCCTTAAAATATTACGTTAGGTTTTTCATGGAAGTATTTCTGTTTTTAATGAAAAAAAAATGTGAAGACTGAAGAACGTGTCCATGAAAAATGAAAATTCGTCCATGAAAAGCGAAAGCCCTTGTGAGAATAAATGAAAAATACATATCAAGAACATGTCAGAATCACAGAATTGTCTCATCAAATGTTCTCAATTGTTTTGTGTACACCAGTTTGCCATGTGACCTAAATGCCTGTCAAAAAATTAAAAAATCAAACTGGCTGATTTTTTTTAATGAGTCTGAGTTTAAAAACTATTTTTGAACACCTCACTATAACTGAAAAGTTTCACTTTTTTGTATGAATCTCATTCATTTTTACTCTCTCTTTTTATTTTTACACTTTTTTCCCATAACCGCAGCTATATTAACAATGGGCTACAAATAATATACAAAAAAATATGTGAGTATGTGAAAACGTTCAAGTTCCGAACGTGGTCTCCAGATTCCCCAAACTCCCCAATTTCACATGTTGTGTTCTTTCCCCACCCCACTTCTAGCATGATGCCATTTCATCCTTTTTCCTTCTCCAAATGGCATTTTTTCCACTTCTCGTTTTTGGATAACCTAGAATATCACCCTGACTATTCGTGACTATCTCTCAAATTGGGTTGAGTTAAGTTGGTCATGACTTCCCACCAGAGGCGTTGCTAGGGGCAGCTGAGGGGCTATAGTCCCGGGACTTTTGGTTGTAGCCCCAAACAGAAGCTCAGGAGCTACAACCAAAAGACTAGCTAGCCCGGAGTCTCGACAGTCCCAACATTAGTGTAGCCCCGGATCTTTTCCAGACCTAGCAACACCCCTGCTTCCCACAGCTGCTGAATTTCAAGGGTTTTGTTGTGTTAAATCTGTGCAACGTAACTGCACCTTAACTAAGGTTTTTTCAGTGAATTTCAAGGGTTTCTTTACACCATACCATAGTTTTTTTTTACAGGCCATTAGCCATGGCCTTCATCCATGGCCAATGGCCAATGGCCTGTGCTTGTGTCCACTGTATTTTTTAAAACACTACCGAGCCACTAGCCATGGCCTTCCCTTAGAGGAAAAGTAAAGAGAGATACAGTCAGCAATCTAATGGGTCCAAGACTGTGGATAGATTTTAAGATGAGAAGTAGAAAATTAGAGTCAGGGGTATTGCATGGTGAGCTATTCAGCATGGTGGGGATATGTTGAGGTGGGAGAGGATCTGGGTAGGTTTTATGGGAATTGTCTAACAAAGCTGTGAACTTTGTTTAGGGGAACAACTGAATAAAGCAGAAGACCAATGAGTCAGCTCGAGCAGTAGTCAATGTTGCAGGCCACCATCAAAGAGATCAGCATTTTTGCCCAGTACTGAGCGGGATGCAGATATGTTTTCCTGGGGTTGTGGGGCTAGTGAGCAGGAAGACCGTGTAGATTTTAAAGTGGCTATCAAAAGAGGACCATGGTTTACAAGCCATAGCAGATGAATTGGGGAGTCACGAGGAAAGGAGAAAGGAGATGGGAGATGGGGGGAATGGGATTAATATTGGAGACTGGAAGAAACATGGCTTCAGTCTTGGGGGAGTTTAACATCAGGTGGAATAGAGCCATCTAGTGAGTAATGGTTTGTGTGGCAGTAGGTGATACATTCTGAGACAGCAGAGGCGAAGCAGGGCAATGAGAAAATGATCTGGGTATCTGCAGAAAAGATGGTGTAGTGGACACCAAGGGATACAAATGATCTTGCCCAAGGAGGAGGCCTATAGGTTGAAGATGAGTGGGCTCAGGACTGATCTTTGAGTGATGCCCAGTGGTGGGGTATGGAGGGGAAAGTGTAGAGTACCATGAGTTTGAGAAGGAGCAGTCAGAGAGATAGGGGATCATCCAGTCAAGTACGATGTCCTTGAAGACAAAGGAGGAGAGAGTTTGGAGAAAGGAGGGATAATTCATGATGTTGAAGGTCGCAGAAATGTTGTATAGGATGAGGATGGAAGAGTGTTGAGTTGCTAGCTGAGGTCAGGAAGTTGGAGACCTCAGTGGAAGCATTTTCAGTGGGGTGTTAATTGCAAAATCCAGTTTGATGGGGTTGCATAGTGGGTGCACCACAAGGTGGTTGAGAATATGGTTATCAGAATTTCTTTCGAGGATTTTAACGTTATTGGGCAAAAGTGAGATGAGTCCATAGAAAGAGAGATTCTTTGGATATGCAGTGTTTTTTTATTGTCGGTATGACCATTGCTATTTTCTAGTATGCAGTGGGCCCATTTAGTTGAAAGAGGGAAATTCTTGTGGCAGGAGAGAATCAAGGTGGTGACAAGTTCAAGTTATTTGATTGTTTGGGCTATGTGCAGATCAGCGGGGAGAAGTGTGATAGATGAGAAAGCACATCACCTGTTTTGAAGATTCAGACCATAACATTTTCCAACTCTGGAAGTGATGAGAACTCGATTACAAGTGGACCGAACCAACCGTATATGTGGTCTATGTGCGGCACCGTGAGCCATTGATAGTCGGCCCTCACACAAGGCTCTTAGACTGAAATATTTCTTCATTTTTCTCAATGTGAACAATCACATTTGTATATGTATGTATATAAATTATATTTTTTCTTTTTTATGAGTGTGATTTGTTTTTTATTGGTTTGAATTTCTTATACTTGTGATTTGTTGAGCATAAAACTTTATGTACACTAAAAATGCCTGTTAAATAAATAGAAATAGAGAATAAAGGGTGGAGGTGGAGGGTCTCAAGAAGGAGTAAGGGGGATTAATGGAAAGGTAGATAAGCTGTTGCATATTTTGCTGATTTTGGTAAAGAAGGGGGCAAAGTTGTCAGCAGAGAGGAGGAGTTATGGATTGGTTTTTAGGGGGAAGCATGGTCGGGAGGGTCATGGATAATTTGAGAAAGTGCAAATGGTGAGTAGATATAAGATATGTGCAGTGTTAGGAATCGGTGGAGTCGAGAGAAGTGGTAAGGTCAAAGTAAACATTGGTTGTCATTTTAAGAATAATGTTTTTACCCAGTCCTAACACAAAGCCTGTGAGTCATGGACGGATTTTGTTCAGGCATCAATAATTCCCAGGTCATGCGTGAGTTTGAGGACAGGGTAGCAATTACCAGCTCTTCTTGGCTTGAGTAACCAGTTCTATTCACTAAGTCATATGAGCAGCACTGTGCACCTTCTCTCTTTCTGAATAAGTCACAGGGCAGAATTTAGGAGCTCATTGACATCCAGTGCCATCCCAAATCCGTTATGATTGGCCTAAACTTCTGAACTCCATCACGCTACGTTTTCAGTGAAATCTTAAAATTAACAATATTTTTTACAATACAGACTGTGTTCAAAGTTGATGTTATCTCTCCAGAGTAATATTACCGTATGCAAATACAACTTGAATTATGTTATTTAGAGCTGATGTTGAAGTTCCAAGCAATTGGAGACCAATTGAGTGCTAATGAGCAGGTCAATTTAATAATAGAAATGAAGAAATCGTACCAAAAGCACAGGCACCCCTCCAGAAACATTGTGAACTTGAAATTTAGGATACTAAGACACACAAGAACCTAACAAATGGTCACCAATCTTTGGCGTCAAGGGGTATTATAATCCCTACATTTTTGCTCCGGATATCTCAACCCTTGTCACTGCGTTTCTTGCATTTCCAGTGTTTAAGTTTTGGGCTTTCTTTTTTGCATTTATTTCCCAAGGAGACAAAGTGATCCCGCTCTTCATCCCGCAATGCGGGGAATGCACCTGCTGCCGAAATCCGAAGAGCAACTACTGCCTGAAGAATGAGTATGTTTGACCTTTTTTCATTAATATTATAGAACAACTGAGCACTTGTGTTGTTGAATGTAAAGGGTCTAAACATTATTGGGTGCATTTGGTACAGTCTGTATAGAGCAACTGGTATGATGTCGGATGGCACCAGCCGCTTCACCTGCAAGGGGAAAGTCATTCACCACTTCCTTAGCACCAGCACCTTCACTGAGTACACAGTCGTGGAAGAATATGCAGTGGCCAAGATTGCCGATAATGCCCCCATGGAGAAGGTCTGTCTGATTGGTTGTGGATTTTCAACTGGATACGGGTCAGCCATCAAAACTGCCCAGGTAAGGATTAATGTACATATTCCTTTATCCACCTTATTTCTCACTGCAAATAGGAGGCAATGTGCAAATTAGTTACCCTACCCCACCTTTGTATCAATTATGCTTTTCCAATTGTGCAGGTGGAACCAGGCTCTTCTTGTGTTGTATTTGGTTTGGGAGGAGTTGGACTCTCCGTTGTCATCGGCTGTAAAACAGCTGGAGCAAAACAAATCATTGGGGTTGACACCAATTCCGCCAAGTTTGCGAAGGCTAAAGAATTAGGAGCTACTCAGTGCATCAACCCTAAAGACTACACTAAGCCAATTCCCGAAGTGTTGGGTGAGATGTTTGATGGCGGTGTGGATTATTCCTTCGAATGTATTGGACATGTTCAAACCATGGTACGTAATTTTGACTTCTGATTCTGTTTGTAGAAATTGACATTTCTGCCCTGCTAGTGCAGCGGGATTTATCTATTGAACTCCCTAGTTGTATCCAAGTGCAGCGGCAGTAATTTCACTCAGTTAATTGATCGGTGGCAAGTCAATCTTGGAGTGAGTACAATAAAGGAGTACATGTCCATCACCACGGCTGATGATGGTTGTTTTCGCTAAACCTTAGGGGAACAGAAGAGGCATTGGGAGAATGTCTTATGCTAGTCCCCTAATATGAATGTGTGTGAACATATCAGCAGCAGTCGCATCACCAGTGAGTTTCATCTTTCTTTTGGTGAATGGTCATTTGGAAAAATAAATGCAGGTATAACCCTGATGTTAATGTAATAACATTTAATTAAAATAAAATAAAAAATTGAAAAGGAATACATTATTTTAAAAAATAGAGCATATCCTTAGAACTATCTAAATGCAGTTGAATGTGTGCAAATGCAAGTGGATTGTGAACAGTGTATGGAATATAATGTGAAAAAAGAACTTGCAGTTGTGCAAAATGTAAGTGGTCATGTTATGGTCATTTTACCTATGTAAGTGGGGGGTCCTCTCTAATGTTAATTATGGAAAACTAGGAGGTCTGGCATAGCAATCCTTGCCGTTAATATTCAGACATACATTTCGGTTCAATAAGCCAGCAAATAAAAATCGAGCCACGGTTTAAAGGATAGCAGTACATAGTAATGATAATAATTTATGTAAATATGTGCCATGTAAAGTGCTTTGGATAAAAGCGCTGCATACATATCAAATCATTATTGTTATTATTATTATTATTATTATTATTATTATTATTATTATTATTATAAGATGAGGATGAAAATGCACTTATGGCAGTGGAGATTATTTGTATTCCTTTTGCCATTGTAAACCTGACTGTGTTTCACAGTTCAACAAGTCAACTAGTCGAAACCCACTTCTGAATATTAACGGGAACCTTTCTATATGAGGTGCGCTCACAGTATCACTGTATACTGATAAAAGAATGTTTGCAATAAGAACTGCTCAATACTAGAAAATCACACACAGACACCATCTTTGAAATCAACCATATAGTAGAGATTGTACAAATAACTTAATTGTATTCCAAATGTTAATGCCTATAGCGCAAAGTGTGGGAAATTACCAATGTTAGTGCACTCTTTATACCTACTAATATCATAGTCAAGGTCACCTAAATGAATTGTGCATACCAAAATTATCGTCCAAAAACAACTCACGAATTTCTATTCTGAAAACGAAGGTTTGGTGTAAAGGAACGTTACCGAAGTAGTATGTTCCCAATTCTAGGATTGTACAAGGGAATGTTTTGGTGACAAATGTATTGGTCTTCATTTTGTGGGTTTTAAACTTAAATCTGTAAGGGTCTGGACAATCTGACTGCAATACCTTCTTCAAATGAGGTTAGTACCCCAACCTTTCTCAACCTGATTTCTGCGTCGCCACATCCTGGAAGGACTACAATGTCCTCAGATATTTCAAGTAGACAAATAAGTACAGCACATTTCCAAAAAGCCATGGGGATTGGTTTCATATCTAAAAAAACAAATGGACTCATCCTTTATATCTTGATAATTTGACAGTGTGACATCTGTTTGCAGAATTGACCCGCATTCTCCCATAAAGAGTCAACTCCGAAAGCACCCGATAATATCCTGCCATCTCTTTTTAGAACAGGAAAGTAGTTCTTCAACATCCTTTGCATGCACGCAGTGTCTACCAGTGCTTTTCATTCCGGATAGCTTTCGCTATCTAGCGAGGGAAAGGGGTAAGCTGTATTTGTTGTTATGGGGAACATATACTGGGCCCCCAGTGAACGTATTGTTCCCACTGCCTTTTCTCACCACATCCAGACAGGAATGAATGTCTGCTCAGGAGTGTGCATCAATGATGCACCAAAAAAGCCTTCTGTTTTAGCAACTACTAACCTCTCTGCTTTGGACCATCTGCTTGTCTGCCACCAGAACCATCTCTGTACGTTTCCATCAAACTAACCACTAAAACCTCTGACAAGCCATACTGGAAGTTATTCAAGTAAACACACCATTTAGCACCAGATCCCACAGTCGCACACACTTACCATATCCAATCTTCTCTATGCAACCCTTCTAGACACATGCAAAGAAATCACAAGAGAAGCAGCAAGGTCAGAATTAATAGTCAGAGCAAACATAATACTGATTTCCATTAGGTGGCCATGTCCCCAGCCTCACCTGGGTATTGTACCAGACTGCTGCAAGAGACCCAGGGCTACACATTAGCTGGTTGAGTCACATGATAATGGACAATGACTCCAAGTGGGTAGCTTAGTCACATGATCCAAAGGTTGCCACACAATCTACCAACATAAGTTCAGTCGCCTAGGCATCTAGAGAATCACATGGACAGTTGACAGCATTCAACAACTTGTAGGTGTCTGTTTACCACCATCACAATGTCCATAGACAAGGCACTCCTGGTCATCTAATTCACCTATTCATGCCACCGTTACACTCCCTAGACTGCATTGATTTCCCACTGTCGAGACCTTCCCTGAGATTCCCACAGAAGCAACAAAGATCCAACCAATGTCTGTGCTGCACACACACGTTATTGCAGGGTATCCAGCCTCTACTTGCTAACTTTCACTCTGCTTCACTGGGGAAAACAAAGGGACCTGTGCTACCTTGGACTTTCTTTCAGTCCAATTAATTATTCTAGGCAATTGTACTTAAGTTGTTGTTTATATTCTTCGTCGTAAGGTTTTCACATAAGACACAGCTGATCAACACTGTGACCAAGACAAGAACGTGAGAATTATTATCTTGTCATACATTTGTCTCAGATGCCTTATTGAGAATTTTGAGAGAATCTCTTTCTGAGGTCACTTGTCAAGTGTGGATGGGAAATTCAGACACAGTAGCCGAAACTGACTTTGGCAACGGGCAGTGTTATATATGTTCTCTGGTGTTCCGTGTTCACGCAGAATGATCCTTAGCATTTAATTTCCTTTGGCAAATTCCACATTAGTTCTTTGCAAAAATACAAATCTAGCAAGATCGCAATAATCTGGACTGAAACTGACTCATAATACCTTTTAATGTGTACCAATCTGGTAAATTAAAAGGATACCACATAGGCCATAAACCTACATACCACGCATTGCATCAAATGTTCTCCAAACCTATGCTTACCCACCTTGCTCACTTTGCTTACTCCAAACTTAAAAAGTGCAACATTTCTAGTTTTCTTCATTTAAAGAAGAAAAACCTTTAAAATGTAATCCCCCTCCTCAGGATCTATTGCTTAAATCATTTATATCATGCAACATGAGGGGCATACAGGTGCTGGGAGGGAACAACCTTGTCACTTTGAGACCGCATACAGATAACAAAAAAAGCATTCAACAAGGCACATCAGGGAGTCCTGGATTCAAATGGGACAGTCTAACCGTGTCTCCAACCTATCTGAACAGGAAGGTTTTCAGTTTCTTTTTGAAAATACCCAGAGATTCACAGATTCTAAGATCTGGTGGAATCGAATTCCAGATTTTGTGAGCAGCCACAAATAACACACTTTTTCTCACTTGGGATAACTTAGATCTGGGCAC
This sequence comes from Ambystoma mexicanum, assembly GCF_040938575.1. Taxonomy (NCBI): domain Eukaryota; kingdom Metazoa; phylum Chordata; class Amphibia; order Caudata; family Ambystomatidae; genus Ambystoma; species Ambystoma mexicanum. The sequence goes on along the minus strand of NC_090937.1, from coordinate 88,223,565 downwards.
CTCAAGCAAGGTTGGAGTTATTAGATCTATGATTCTTAACTGCTGTTTTCTTTATTAACCTTTCAGCCAGATTACGAGGGTAGGACCCCTCCAGGCATTAATAGGTTATTGTGAGGAGTCAAAATTCAATTCTGGCCTCTATTGGTAGCCAATGAAGGCTCTTCCTGATTTCTGAGACATGTTCATATTTCTTAAGACCTATTATTGCTCATATGGCACTGTTTTGGGTAATTTGTAATCTTGCAAGTTCTCCTTTCCCGATACCTGTCACGAGACTACTAGAGTAATCTATTTTCAATCCTATAATGGCTCTTGCCACCATATCACAGCTCTTATGAGAAAGATATGGGCGAATTTGGGTCAAGAGTCTAATATAGTAGGATGAAGATGATACCAGGCTGTTCACCTGTACCTTCATATTCAGATTTTGGTCCAGAAAAACTCTGAGAGTCTTGATCATCTCCTTCGTAGCAATTCTGCAGTCCACAATCCAATTTGAAAAATTCTTAATTCGGGGCCAGGTTTTTTTAGTTTAGGGCTAGTCCCAATAACCATAGGTTCAGTTTTATAGTGATTTCGTGCCAGCCCACTATCCCATATCCAATCCTGAATGAGACTCTAGGTTTCAATAACAATGCAAGAGTCTTCCAGATAGTTCTCTGCTAAGAGGATCAGATATTGAGTCCCATCTGCGTAGTTAGAGAAGCAAATCTTGATATCCTTTAGCATATGAAAAAGCAGAGCTGTAAAAATGTTGTACAGTGATGGTGGCAAGCAGGCACCCTGTGCACCCCATAAGCAATGTAACTGGACTAGCCTCCACTATGCCACTGCACACGCATGGTCACTGAAATTTGCCACTTCCTGCAGTCTCTGTAAAAGTAATGGATGTTCGACCAAATCAAATGTGGGCGAAAGGTCCAATTCCATGAATAGCATTCATTGTTTTCAACATATTAGACTTCAAGTCTAAGTGAGCTGATTCTGTTGCGAACCCGGGTCTAATACCAGACTACCGCTTATTCAAAACGCTATGCTCATTGGGATGGTCCAAACTGTGCTCATATGCCACTCTGTCCAATATTCTGAGAAGATACGGGGAGTTAGTGATTGGTCTATAGTTTGTCGGCATGCCTGGGTCAAGTCCCGTCTTTTTTTAACAACGGGCTGATTCAGGTGCCCATTAGATATAGTGGCACATGACCTTCCATCAGTGTAGTATTGACAATTTTTGTAAGTGTACCAATTAGTAGCTCGGAGCATGCTTTAACTGCTATTGCTGGGCATATATCACCTTTGCATTCCGAAGGTTTGATTTTGCTTAGTATAATACTAAGTTTTGCCTCAGTAATGGTTCTAAAATTAAATGAGGGAATAAGCTGCTGACATGGGGACATCTATAATAGCCTGACACACACACACTTGCTTTACACCCTCAAGATCCCTTAGGACTCTAGCATTATGTATGTTCAGTTTGATTTTGTCCAGATTATTTACCATCGCCTCCTGGATTGATGTACACCAGGCTTTGTCTTTGAGTATGCTTTCTTGTGTGTTATCCGCTGGCTTCTCTGATTCCTTTAGTAATCTGAAGAGTTCTTAAGTGTCGGGTTGAGCTTCTTCTATACGTGTGTTATAAATGGCTTTTTTAGCCTTAATAACTGCTCCTTTATATACTTTGGCAGCCATATCATAGGTTGCCGTATCCACTTCTGAGTGTGAGTGTTTCCAGAGATAGAAGCTTTTCCTTTTGAGTATTCTTAAATCTTTTAATTCATCAGAGAAGCATATGTTATTTTTACTACATAGCACAACCTTTGTTTTAAGAGGTGCAAGTGTGTTCGTAGCCTCTCCCATTGTGTCAAGATATGCTTTAGTCAATTCCTCGGCAGTATGAAAAAGGGGTAAATTCATTTTCAATGGTAAAATCCAATCATGCATACTTTCGGGCTTTAATTTCCTGATATTTCTTAACATGATCCAAGTTTATTTAGCCCTTAGTTGTCTTTACTTTATGTAAATAAAACAGAGAAATTAATAAAAAAGTGGTCAGACCACAGACATGCAGTAATGTTGGGTTTACTCGTATTAGTATTATATGAGGACATCCAATCCAGGCTATTACACTTTATGTGTGTACCATCTATTTGCCTGGAAAATCCTAAGCTAGCATTTTCCAATTCCTTAGCTACCAAGTAACTCACATTACCTTTCCAGAGGTTAAGGTCTCCCAGCAGAATACATTTGGACGCATGTTTCAATAGAGGAAGTATTAGGCTACTCAGTTGTGTTACAAAGTCAGCCATGACAGTTGGAGGCCTGAATATAAGCATCACATTCACTGTCGCAGTTGCTTCTGTCCCCACTTTTATGCAAAGCATTTCACATCCCGTTGGACCAATAACCTCAGTTTCCGAAATGTCCAGTTTAGTTTATATATAAAGGCCACGCCTCCCCACATTTGGTTTGTCCTATTTGTATGACGAATAGTGTAATCTGTGGGTGTGGCAAGTGTAATTGATGGGCCGGCTGTTTGTTTGTTTGTTTGTTTATTGAATTTCTAATGCGCACCAGACCCAGAGGTAGCAGGGCGCAGCAAAACGAATGCGCAAAGCTTACAAGTTACATAATGAGCATCACAGTGACATAATAGTAAATACAGAAGACATAAAGGTAGGTGCATTTGCATAGTAGATACAATGGTTTACAATCAAAGTTATAGTTAGAGAAAAAGTAGCATATCATATTTACAAAGACAGACCTGTAGAGCGATCAGTTACAGACGGTTGTGCAGTGGCCACGTAGGCAGTAATGCCTTTTGGTTGAGAAAGGCGATATAGCTCTTTCTGAAAGGCTGCCTCATGGAACCATGTTTCTGTTATCGCACAAATATCAGAGTCATGTTCCATGATGTAGTCGGCCACCTCAACATAAAGCTTAACCAAGGATCTTGTCTTAAGCAGTAATTCCTTGAGGTTATTGGTCTTTTCTATTATGTGATTCTTTTCCTGTAGCATATCATTGCTGGCATCCGTATTGTCTATGGAATGATCCATCAGTGAAGGAGAGTTAACGTTGCTAACCTGTAATGAATCCATCAAGCCCTGCACCCTCCTGATTATCATATCGGGATTAATATCCGCCCTAATGGGAGCTGCCTCCAGAGGTCGATAGACTGCTTTCCTTTGTTCATCCTTAGCCTGCACAATCCCGCTGTCTGCGCCTGCCATAGCAGCAGATCATGTTTAGGGATTCAAATACCGGGCGCGGATCTTTGCAACTCGTAGCACGGCTCGAGAGAGCGAGGGCAGAGGCATATCAGTTATTCGCTCCTTGATGTTACAGCGTGCCCATCCGAAGCCGCAAGCAGATGCATATTGCTCCGACCAACCTCGTAAGACCTGAACTCACCTGAAAGAAGGAAAAGTGGCAAAGCAGCGGTGCAGCCGGAACGGACCGGCAAAGACCAGCTTGGTGCAGTCGCGCCAGCGCTGTCCCGCCTGCAAGGCAAGGAAAGCACAATTGGACTACAGCTCCACTGGAAGTTGTAGTTCTAAAATCCCCTTTCACTTGGAAAGAGTATCAGGAAGTACTGAAAAGCACTAGTGTTTCTTGCCATCTCGAAGAAGATAGAACCAACTAATCAGCACAGAAGTTGAATGATTCAACCAAGGACTATGTAAAAGCAATTTAAAAGCAATTCAAACAATTTACACAATCTACTGTTTGCGCAATCTATGAAAATTCCCTAAAACAATTTTTTCAAAAGCAGCGATTTTTCAGCAATCTAAAATAATAGTATAACTTCAAATCAAAACGTGCTACAATATGGCAACTAGCTTGCAGGCTAACTAAAGTAAACTAAAGACTGTATAAGTCAGAAGAGGCCTGGCATTAACATCAAGCCCCAAACTGCATGCGCGGTACAGCCCTGGCAGCCACCTCAGGGCCAGCCCACTGTGCCCAGAAACTAAAATCCTGGCCACGTGTGGGGTGCAATACTGGTGAAGATCAGAGGCGCCCAGCCCCGAGCCACATGTGCCGGGTGACCTGAGTCTTGGTGGCTTACTGGCCTGCCCCATGAACAGTTGGGGCGGGCCCAGAAATGAGGAGCGTTGGCAGGCAGAGCAAAGTCAGACAGGTGGGCTGATGAAAAGGAAAAGTGCCGGCGACCCGTGTGAAGGTATGGGCAGAGTTGGCAGCACTCCACCTGGGATAGGAGGGAGGGGTGCTGCATTACAGAGGAATACTGCCCAAGCCCAAGCAGTGGTGACAGCAGCAGTGCCCCGTGAAGGCACAGAGCACCGCCATGAAGCAAGCAGCACCAGGGGTGAGTCAGTCCCTCCTAAGCAGCAGGGACAGGCGGGCCCCATCCCCCATATAAACAGCAATTAAAGGTACTGTGCTATGCCCAAAGAAAACCTAAGGGCCATTGGGGTATGGTAAATGCAACAGCCACACCCTTATATGTATTTATTTATATGTGTATATATGTATTTATGTATATATTTATTTATTTGTTTATGTATTCATTTAGATACGTAGGTTTTAAGGTTGAATTAGGATTTTAGTTAAGGAAGGGAAATAGGTGCCCTGGAGTTGGAGGGTAGGAGTGGATGGCGACATGTTAGAGGCTGCCTTGGGAGAGCGACTGCCCACCAGGGCCACACTCTGGCTCCACATTCAGGTGGGTGGTGCCAGGCCAGTAGGATGAGTCTGTTCTCTCAGTTCATCCTGAGGTCCCTCCATGACCCATTTCAGACTGCGCAAGCTGACGGAGCAGATTCCTATAAGGGGAATAATGCAAGTGTAAGGCAAAGAAGGGAGGTTTAAGAATGCATAATAGTTTAAGTTAATAAAACGTTGTTATCATTTAATAAAGGAAAGGGGTCCCTGTTAAGACTTGGTGTCTGGTGTCTTACTTGGTTATGAAAGTTTCTGAGTTTCAGGGGGTATCCCATGTCTTGTTGAGTAGGAAGACTTTAACATAATTTATTTGTTGCAGATAGCCTACTGCCCTCCCACCCCCTTGTTGCTGCTGGTCTCTGGGCAGGGGGGTGGTAAATTGTTCCTCCCTAGCCTGATATGAGGAGTGTGCACAAGAAGTCAGCATAGTGCAAGAAACACCAGGGCTACACGTACATGTCTCAGAGAATGATATCTCAGAACTTATCTTAACTGCACTCTATGGGAAGCACCAGGGACCAATCTGATCTGTTTAGTTAGTTTGCAAAAGAGTAGCGCTGAGGCATAGACAAGGTAAACTGCTTCTCCCTTACTGTTGTGGATCACTTGTCTTCAGCCGCAGCCTGACATCGCTGGTTTGCACCATCTTCATGTCCTCCAATCTAGTCCCCAGTTCCCCTATCTCGGTTTCAGTGGAGGTAATCTTGGCTTCCATGAAGGTAGACTACATGTGAATCCCCTTCAAAGTCTCCAGGATAATCTGCTGACTTTAAGTGAATAAATATTACCCCTTTCATCCGCCTGTGGAAGAATCAACCCTGAGGCAGGCACATTGCCTGATGAACAATCTCGTCCAGGGTTCACTTTTCTGCTCCACTTCCTTCAATGCCATTGTTCCCAAACAGGAGTTAGAACAAGATCTCTGGATTCAGCAGGTAAAGAAGGTTAGACCAAGCCTTGTCTGTTCCAGTGCACATAGATGGGCATGGCTAAGACCTATTTTACATTGCCCACCTCCCCTTTCTTGGTCACCCCCTCCAAAGGGAACCTTAGTCCTCACAGCACTGTACACTCCGCTATCCCAGTAGGACTTGGTTCATGCAATAATATCATGGCTCAAAATATAGTAGATTTGCATATTAGTACCCGGCGATGGTGGTGTGGTGGCCTTCCAGCCAATGAGGAGGCTCAGAATGTGGGCATTACTACAAGGTAATCCTGCTGCTCTGATCCACCTTCCCCATCCACAGAATTCCCTTCCCGCCCACCCACCCCCACACTTACCTTCCTTTCTGTCCATTTCGAGAGTGGACTCACTGGTCTAATGGCCGGGGTACCGATGGCAAGAAGCCCCTCGCCTGCAGGCCACTTTTTGTGGTAGTGGCCTGCAGGTGAGGGGCTTATTGCCTAATTGTGAGATAACTATAATGGTTCTTCTGTTCTTTGGATTCAGTATTTACATTAAAGGAAGAGTCATAATATCTTATTCTACTCTACTCCCCCGCCCCACCCCTGATCTGCTGTAATGAAAAGTGGTCTTGTATAGCATCCTTCTGACACTGTGACCCAGCTGCAAGAGGCCTTGCAAGGGATATGGGGTGTTAGTCTAGTGTGTCAATCCAAAATCATTAGTTATACTTCCATAACCTCTTTGACCTCACCATCCCATGCATGCATATTGTTAATCAAAGGGAGATGTCTCTATCTCCTCCCTCAATGCTTTACACCATTTACCACACATAAGGGTAGAACACATTTTTCCCTGTGCCCTTTCCTCCCTCTAGTACATCACAAAAGCATATCTCTGTTACCTACTTAAACCTGTTCAATCCTGCTATACTGCTTTATCCATAATTTGGAAGTACAGCAATGAAGAGGGCAGAGGGGGTAAGTGCTGGGCTGACTGATCTCATGGGCCAGTCACTTATGAAGTGCATGGTATGGTGAGTACTACACGGCCTGGTGCAGCGCTAAGTGTAAGTGCAAGCCTCCAGGGCGGAGGGTGTGCCAAGGCAAATTATGGGGGTAGACAGGAGCTGGGGCGATTGGGTGTTGTCAGGGGCCTAGGATGCATAAGGGCCCAGGATATCAATCACAGCAACTGTGAGATTAGCAGAAGAAAGAAGAAGGGAAGGAGGGGGTAAAGAGTAAAGTTTTGAGGAGCTTCCAGAAATTTAAGAATGTCCTGCTCAAGGCGCGGAGAGAGGGCAAGGCCGTTTTATAGGTGGGGCCAGCTGAGGAAAGCGATCGACCACCTACCCTCTGTTTAGCTAAATGCTTTACACACAAATAGTTGGTGCCAGAGAAACGTAGCGGTCTAGACGGAGAGTATTTAGTAAGATAAAGTTAAAGATAGTGTGGTTCCCGGGCCCAGACATTCTTGTGGATGATGCAGAGGGATTTGACTTTAATCCGGGCAGCAACCGGGAGCCAGTGAAGACTTTTTTAAGAGCAGGAGAGATGCAGTCTCTGGGCTTAAATCCAAGGATAAGTCTTGCTGCCCTATTCTGCATTCGCTGGAAGGTTTGCAGCGTGGAAGAAGGTAGATTCAGGGGGAGGCTATTGCAATAGTCAAGCCTGGACAGAACCAGGGCTTGGGTAACATTGAGCCTCTGGGGGAAAGTGAGAAAAGGGAGAATTCCTTTGAGAAGGAAGAGCTGAAAGTGGGACTGCTTGGGAATGTCCTGAGTGCGTGGGAGGAAGGAGAAAGAGGAGTCGAAGATGACTCCAAGGTTTCTGGCTTCAGAAGAAGGAGCAGGGGAGAGCCCAAGGAGGAAGGGCAGAGTGAAGGGAAGAAGGAGGGAGCAGGCGTCCAGATGAGAAGGATCTCAGTTTTACAGGCGTTGAGGCAGAGATCATTGGAGGTGCACCAGGACTGGATGGCAGATAGGCAGTCAGAGATGATGGAAGGTACAAGAGGGCCAGACGGACGTTTGAAAAAGAGTTGTGTGTCGTCTATATAACACTGGAAGTTGGGGGGAAAAGAAGAGATGAGGCATGCAAGCTGAGCAAGGAAGATGTTAAAGAGACAAGGGAAGAGGATAGAACCCTGTGGGACACCACAGGTGGAGTAGAAAGTAGGAGAGAAGAAAGTGCTCAGGATGACTTCGGACGAGTGGTCAGTTATGACAGATGTCAGCCAGCCCAGTGCCCGTTCCGAGATACTAAGGGTATCATGGAGCCTTTGTATGAGGATGGAATGGTTGAACATGTCAAAGGCAGAGGAGAGATCGAGAAGGATGACGACAGCTGGGGAGTTGGATCCCTCCCATTAGACTCCTAAGAACACACCTCTACACCTCTACAACCCAATTACATACCACAACCCGGCCCAAGCCTCTGTGTGCTGGACAGTTTACAGGTGCAAGGTCAGTGCAAAGCATTTCAACCATTTCAACTGAAAAGGGCCTCCACACCTTAAGGGTTCCCAGCAGACCCAGTGCAAGTACTAGGAAAACTAGTCAGTTGCCTGTGGTGCTGGCCAGCAGGGGGCACATAAGACACGTTTTATCCCTCTGCTTTCAAAGACTTACAAAAGAAATGTAAACCAATCTGAGTTAAAGTGGCTGCATATTGTCCTCCTGCAGTTAGGGGTCTCACATTTATAGGAGTCTCTAACATGGCAGTGGACGCTAGGCCATTCCCTTTTGACATATGTTTTTAGGCATCACACTACATGGTCTGGCTCAAATAAAAGCACAAAGGCCTAACAGGAAGAAATGTTGATACAACAATGTGGCCAAAGCCAGGACCCTCACACTAGGTAAGTCAAGAGTCATGGTAGAGCCCTCCTGGGACTTCTGGCAGCTGAGTATGGGCCAGGTGAAGTACACCTCACAGGTCAAAGAGGAAGGAGATGGGGTTGGTGTAGGGGCCTTCTGCAGTTTGGGCAACAAGGAGTTTAGGGCCTTATCCACATCATCTTACAAAAGATCACAGTGTGCTTTGCTGGCCACACATTTACTCCCAAACATTTTCATTAGCATGAACAACATGCTAGATATAACCCCTTAAGCAATGCTGCAAGGGGTGACTGAATACTGGACCCACAATCGATGTGTTGGAATGTTTTAACTTTCAAGTGGAAGTAATGGCTATTTATTCATATAACTTTAAAATGACTTCCTGAATAAAAAGACTTTATTTTGGGCTCACACGCTATTTGTAAACTGAAATTCTTTGCATCCAGGTGAATTAGCAGCTTCAAATGTTATCTCGCATTTCTTGGAAAGTTAGCAAAGATGATCAATTTGCAGTTTTCTGTGCTCACTTACAAAGCAATGCTGTACTGTACTGGTCAACCCTTTTGGTCTTTGCCAGTATAGTTATATCGAGTGCAGGTCATAAATCCATAATAAGCCCCTGTATTTACAAGGAAAGAAATATCTTGTCACCTATGATTACTGCTACCCATGGTTCCTCTTATGGGTCTGGTGTAACAGATAAGATTGAACACATCAGGTCAGTCAGTGGGCTGTCCTATTGTGGGTATGGGTTCATTCCTGTCCTAGTGAAAGGGTTACCTCCCACTATGGTCACACTCCGTATTCTGGGTGTAGTTGTCTGTGCTGCTGCATTTGCGTTCCAAGTCGCCATGGTATTCTGTTGTACCGTTGCTTGTGGTTGCATCTGTGCTTGCTGTGTCTGTATAGGGGCTTGCTGTGCTTGTATCAGTGTCGATTGTGCAGGTTGTGTTTGTGGCGCATGTGTCTGATACTGTGTGTGATCTTGGGCAGAGCATTTGGGTGTCTCTGCACTGTATAATGGAGGATATACCGTCCCCCCTCTTGGATCCTTCCAATTCTGTTGCATCCCTCCCCTGCTCCTGCATGCTTGAGTGCTGTGTCCCATTTTCTCACATGTCCAACATTACTGTAGTGGTCCACCAAATCTGGGCTGTCCTCCATTAAACCCTCCTCCTTGTGGATCTTGAAATCCAACCTACCGAAAACTTAGACAGCTTTTCAGATCTAACATTGCTTCTTCTAGCTTTCTTTCCTCAAGCTTCTTCTTGGCTTTCTCTTGCAATAATTGACAATGGCGATCTTTAGTCAATTGAATCTCTGGCCATGGCTTTGCTTCCATTCTCACTAGTTTTTTTCAATTGTCTGCACTGGTTCGGGTAACCCCTGACACATTATGTGATAGAAAATGGCTATACTTTTTCCCCACCATTCCTGAGTCTCAAGATGCCACTGATCTTGAATCTCTTGAATATAAGCAACAGGGTCTTCATAATCGCGCATCTTGCACGTCACAATCACACTCATGTCTGACGTACAAGGATATTGCACTCTGAGTGCTCTCCATAAATCTGCCCTGCAATAATGAAAAGGTGCTCCATCATGAGCCGTGTTCTGTGCGGTCTCCACGGGGTACCTTGTCCTTTTGAAAATATCATCATCTCTCTCCCTGGTGGCAGGCAGCAAGCTTTTTATGTCACCCACTGCTAACGTCATTCCTGTTGTCAGTCTCTCTAGCTCATAAATCCATTTTTCAACCCCTGATGTTAAAGTTGGCACCTTACAGCACAAAGTATCCCTGTCCATTTGTGGCCATGCTATATATTGCTATTGTCCTCCCCCTTTTCTAATAAGGGAAATTGTGCTAATTCTGCATTATATTCAAGTCCAGTTGCATCCTTCGTTTTTGTGAAGGCACCTTTAATGCTTGCTTTCTTTTGTCCTGGTAATGTTCTTAACCTGTCTGCATATGGGGTTGTCTCCTCCAAGCTATGCCATTGTCCTTTTGGGCGTTTGGGGGTATGATACAGATTTGGGCTTTTCCCCTTCTAGTTCTTCCAAATCTGACACCTCTATCACTTTCTCTGGGTTCACACCGGTGGATGGGCCTTGCACGGCTCCCTCCCCTTCCACATTTTCACTTTCATGTCTCTCCTCATCTGAAAGCATTGTTCCCCGACTTCCATCACTTCCCTCATCTACTCCATCCTTCAAATCTATTCGTTTTTAGGGTGCTGGTCCCATACAATCCCTTCATTTCTTTTTCCAATAAGCTCTGTTCTCCTTTCTGTGGGGACCCTATTACACTCCTTTCTACCTTATGGATGATGCCACTGTCTCTCCTGCTTCTGTACAGATCACCGACCCTCCTTTGTATTGCTGCTCCCCCATCTTTGTCTGGAAAAGTATGATTTTTCATTATCTCCTCCATCTCCCTAAAGGGTCTTTCTAAACTCCTTTCTCTTTCCCGCTCCTCTTCCTCACTAAGTATGTGTTTCTTGACAATCCTTTGAATTTCTTTTCATCATCTCCCTCTGCTCTGTTCTATCTATCTCTCTCTCTTGCTCTTCTTCTATTTCCCTTGCTCTTTTTTCCTCTGCATCCCTTTGCCTTTCTCTTTTTTCCTTTTGTTTTCTCACTCTCTCCCCTAGCTCCATTCGTATCTATTCCTGTCGCTTCTTCTCCTTTTCTTTATTTCCTATGTTTTCTTTTCCTGTTTTTTACTTCTTCCATTATTCTGTCCCACTCTCTTTCTTCTTCCTCCTGCTTCTTTCTCTGTCGCGCCTCTTCTTCCTCTTTTCCTTGTCTCTCTTTAACTTCCCTTTCTTTGTCTTTAGAATTGTCCATATTCTTAATGTCCAATTTGAGTAATATCTGTCCTCCCACCCACACATTCAGAGGGATCATTGTCTCTTCCTTATTACTCTGTCTAACTTTCTGTTTTTGTATCTCCTCTTCAATCTCTATTAGCTACGACTGCAGCTTGCAGCGTTAATTATACTCATTGTACATAGACACTGACTTTTGATCATTTAACTTGGCTCCATTTATAGCATCTTCACTACTGTAAGCGGAGGGCCCATACATTCGTTTAGGATATCATTCTGCCCCAGATCCGGTACCCAGCCAGCACACAGCGTGCCCTGCTAGGATCTGCAGCAAGCTTCCTGGATAGAAAGTTCCAGAAGGTCTCTGAACCTACAACCAAGGACAAGGCAGCAGCCTGATTCCTGCAGCTGACTCCCGTCTTGAACTCTGTCACAGAAGCTGCAAAGCTCCATGAAGCCGACTCGACACTGTCGAACACCATGAACATCTACAAACATTGTGATTCAGCCCCCCTAGTCCTTCCCAGAAGGCAGCTAGAGACATTTTTAAACCCACTGCTCCCTTTGTGCTAAAGCCAAGAAACCTTAAGCTGTTGTGGTTAGTAACCATACTGACTACTCTCCTGTCAGTATCCAGAGGGCATCCCTTTTCCTTCTTTGAAACTGTCTATCCTCTGCATTGACAGAACTGTCTGTTGTGATATAAATAAAGTAGATGTTTTTATATACAACTTTGACTGGACAGTCTCTTTTATCTTTGAGTAATAATTTTATTTTCACTGTGTTGCATCCAACCAACGATTCACAACCTTTCAGAGATAAGCCTGCCGTTCCGTGTTCCGTCCATGTCACCAAAGTTGGACAAGGAGGTTTATAATTTGATTGTTATTTCATTTTGTTCGGATACCTTATGGGGAATTAGAGGTGGGAGGCTGATTGATAGTTTAGAAACCGATATTCACCCCTGGACCACTGGTACCCCAGAAGTTGATTTGTCACAGCCCACAGCAAGAGTATATGCTATAAAAGTATTTGAGGAGCACTGTGGTCCAGCCTGAGGCAAAAAGAATGAATTCATTGTTTGTACAGTAGCAGCGAGGGGCTATACTCTGAGTGCGTTCCAGCAACAGGGAGTGTTTACTGGAGCTCCAGGATTCCATACCATGGACCAGTTTTCAATTCAAGGCCCTGTTAATGGATATGTTGGGAAGGGCATTACCACCACTTTACGGTCACATCACTGCACCATCCGTTTCTGAGTTTGGAAGCAAAGTGGGGGATTCACCTCGAGCAACAGTTGGAGGTGCATCACCCACTTTGCCACCAATGATCTGTGGATTTACCCTTTGGAATTACTGCTCATGGTAAATCTACCAAAAATCCCCACTGAGTCCTATGAACTCCAAAAATTGGGATTTACACTGCCATACCACCACTCGCAATCCTATGGTAATAGCACAGTATGCAGTGGCAGTAACATTAAATGATTTTGGTGGCAAATCGACAGATTTACTGGCAATTTACCACCAAACTCGTAACAAAGCCCAGAGTGGTCTTTTGTCGTCAAGCAGGTCATGGTATTGCCCATTTACTAGCTTTTATTCCCTGGCAGCCCGTATCATCATGTGTAAGAGAGAGGAGGATCTGGCAGGGCTAGAGACCGCCTACCAGGTTACAGGGAGGTCAGTGTGATATACAGGTTTTGCTGTGTCTTAAAAAAATGAAACATTACTGTTTTGATACATCTGAAGACAGTTTGGACCCTGGGACCTTCCTTTGAGGTAAGGGTGAGAAAAGGGTCCCATCAAGGATTCTGGAAAGTTTGAGTCGGTTTGAAACACCCAAGGAATTTTTGGGAAGGCAACAGAGGTATTTGGTGGACTATCTTGGAAGGTTTGTTGGAAATGTAGCAGACATTATAGAACATGGCAGACACATCGATTCTTCACTTGACCTTGCAACAGTGGGCAGAAGCCAGCAGTTGAGTGGGCGAGGGAGAGAAGAAACGTTTGGCAAAGCAGGATATGCCAGGGTCACCTCATTGTTTTGGAAATATTTGCCAGGCCGCTGTGGCACACGGTATGGTCTATGCTGGCACCAAAAAAACAAGCATTGGCAATGGCAACAGTTTGGACTTTTGTATAGTCATGGGAAAGGAACTTGTCCAACACTGCTTTAGTGGTTGGCCATTGATAATAGTAGATGCAAAATGGTGCGAGTACCTGGGCATCTAATAGCAGCTCTTGGCAAATTCCTAATACAAAAAAATGATGTTGGCTTTGCCAATGCTTGTTAACAGGACTTCAGTGGAGGACACGTATAATGCTTATAAATTGAGTGGCTGAAGGCAGACCTGATTAAGACATTTTTATTACACCAGTAGCATGTTTACAACTTCAATTAGGCCATTAACTCTCAGAAGAATGCTTTGAAAAAACACTGGCAGACACTTTGAGTGTAACGTTTGATGGTAAGGCTTGATGAAAGTGAGCTCAAAGAGTTCCCACAAGGAGGTTCTTTGGTTAGGGAGAGGCAAGAACTGGATGGGAATGGCCAAAGGGATTAGCATGGCTATGAGCAGTCAATAAGTGGCTAAATGACCAAACAACACCTACAAGCTGTGTGCCCCTCCTCAATGCAATAATTTTGGCTTCTAGGAGGATCTGTCACCTAAAAGCCCAAACTAAAAATCATGTGTAAAAGGAAAGAATGGGGAGCAGAGGGCCGGGTTCTGCTTAATCCACTTTGGCAGACAGGTCACTTCTTACCTGGCCATGTAAATATCTGTTCTTTCTCGGTTTACATGGGGCCCACAAAGCGGTCAGGACATCTGTAAGAGGCACCAGAGAGTGGACCCTAGCATGGAGACCACTCTATCATTGGGAGGCCACTCGAGAAATGAGGCTAGCTTGCATATTCATCCCCTAAAACTACAGAAATAGGTCATCACTGGAAGACCCAAGTAGTACCATGGTATCCTGCATTCCTGGCTCTCACCTAGATACCAGCATGCGGGCACTGGGCAGCTGGAGGAACTGGCTATAATTCATCCAAAACCCAAGTTGCTTAGTGTCCTGAGGGAGAATCCCTGTAAATGAATCACAATATATCTTGAGGGCAAGTAATATTATCCAATAAGCAGCCTCAGCTGAGCATTTTTGAAGGATGGCAGGAGGCGTTCTGGGTTGGGGCAACTATGCACAGGGCATGGAAGCTGCTAGAGAAGTTAGAGGGATGCGTGACCAGGACTCACTAGGAACATTCTCCCACCCAGGTCATACCCCCTCCACATTCAAGGGCGTTGAGAGGAAAGGCAGGGACCAACAGGAAATACATACTGGCAATGGGAGGGGGTTCAAGCACTGTTTCTTTTTTGGCTCAGATTCCGTTTCCGTTTCCCATCCTGGTTCCCTAATAGGTGTGACAATGAGGCAGAGGACTTCAGGAACAGGCAAGAGCGTCATATGTCAGTGAATGTGGGGCATAACTGCAGATTGATCCCCTAAAACTCTGAAAATAGGGTTTTTAAGGGACATTCAAGATTCCAGTTAAAACCCTGGGGCCACTGGCAAGACTAGTGCATAGCCTGTGGCACCCTACCATGCTGGCTCTGAATTAGAGACTAGCTGAGTAGCACTGAGCAGCTGGAGACTCTGGCTATTACCCGGGCAACAATCAACGGTTACTCTGTGTCCTCAGGGTAACAACCTGCAAGATGATGTTTCCTATCTGTAGATACACCTCAATACATCTGCGGTCAAATTCTTTCCAATAACACTTCTCAGCTGTGTGTTTTGTTTGGCCACCAAGGTGGGCATTGAGGCTTGAGGGTGGCCTAAAGAAGTCATGGGGTGCAATCATTCTTCTCTTTGTGGCTTAGCTTTGGGGAGGGCAGTCTGGGTTGTTCTGCTCTGAATGTTTTCTACTGAATTGTCATGGTCTCGGACCACAGTGCCAAAAGAGATGTCACAATGGCACACCCTAAAAGAAAAGTTACACTGGGAAACCAATCAGACCGATATATATATATCATGCAGGGACTCCAACTACTCCAATGAAAAGTAGTTTAATCCTCATCTCTCTCTCTTTGAGAGCACAAGTATCTTCATGCTCATAAACGTAGACTGCAATTGGCCACCGTCAACTTGACTATTGCTGTTTTGTGAGACCTTCTCTTACTTATTTAACCTACATTTGAAATGTGTGTAGGAGATACCCTAGAAAAGCTCAACCAAACCCTTGTAACAGGAAACTGCTTATTTTCACTCGAACCATTTGATAAACATTGTTCTTTTTTTTAGCATTATTGTGTTTTAACCAATCTTAAACATGTATATGTTGGTGTTTTATATGACCAATGACTCTAGCGCTAGAATATTTAAATATGGTTGTTGATCCTAAAATCCCAAGGAAAAAGACAACTTTTTCACTGGGAATGGTGTGATGGCAAGGAATTTGGAAAGAGATCTCTTCTGTTACTGCACCTTTTTGAGTTTTGGTGTGTCTTGTTTCTTTCCCCATAGGTAACTGCACTAGAGTCTTGCCACCTGGGCTATGGCACATGTGTGATTGTAGGAGTGGCTCCTGCATTTTCGAAGATACCGGTTGATCCCATGCTGCTTTTCACAGGGCGGACTTGCAAAGGATCTGCTTTTGGAGGTAGGATGCGGCACTGACAGAAGAACACCGGCCTTGGGCATGGATCGACCATCGCTCACTGTCTTTGTTCATCTTCTGGAGATAAGTGCACAATGCAGCATTGTATTATCATCAAGCATGTGGGTTATGGTTGGCAATGCAATGAAGGGGATTTTGTTAGCAAATGATGGCTTTGCTGAGCCAAATTCATGGTGGGGACCACATTTGACCTCTAGAAATTGCAGGTTGCAGTGGTGAATTGAAGACACCCTGGGCAAAAATAAAAATGGGCTGGGGATGGGGTTTGAAAGATGGCCATGTAGAGGGGCAGATGTGTGGGTGTAGTGGTTTGGGGGCCTTGAGTGCATCAATGATGCATTTTAGACACAGGTGTCTTCAATTGATGTTTTTTTTAAGTCATTGGATACTCTTCAAATTGAGTGTTTGGAGGTTTGGCCTGGCACTAATTGTCTCCTAAGCCTTGCTACATGTCAAGCCAAGAAATAATGATGGCAATGTAGGTTTCAAGGTTCATAAGGAATGTCGTGGAAAAATAAATCATTGACTGTCTTTCCCAGGACCCTTAAAATGCAAATGTGGCCATCAGTTGACTTATGAGGGTAATGCTGGGTGATTAAACTGTGGCCTGCTGGGTTTGTGGTATGAAATGGTGTATTGCCTCTGTGTGTCCCCTGTAAGCAATCATATTTTATCAGGAAACAGACACACGCTGTCAGGAATGCTCAGGTTCCAGGCGCAGGAGTGATGCAGAACCAACCACCCCCTCTGCGGTCTTGGTGTCTGCAAGTCTAAGCTTACACAGACCTCCGTGACCAGAGCGGGGAAGGAGGGTTAGGGTCTCGATGGTTGGATAGGTAGGGGGATTATAGGGTAACCGGATTAAGGAATAGGAAGAGGTAATGGATAGGGCTGGGAATTAAGGGGAAGGCGATGATTGCACACTTTTGTTAGCCAATACTTGTTTGGCGCCCTTTTGAGGGTGCGATGTTTCAACACCTCTACATGTAAAGGTGTTCCCCTGTACACATGAGTAAAGAAACCCACAAGAACCTGTTAACCCCAACATCAAGATTGAGCACAATGCCACAATGGAGTTTCCAGCACAGGTTTAGCCCAAAATACGTTTGCACCCAAGGTTAGTCAACATGCACTTGCACACTTAGCTTTCACAGTCTGTAAGTCCAGTCCAGCAAGAGCTGTTGAGTCCTGTGGCACGTCCCTGAAGTCAGTGGGTCCTTTTCACACTAAAAGGAAACAAAAGATTGTATTAGCGTATGCCTTTGGATTCTTTGGTCATTCATTCCTCACAACACATCCGACACACTCATTCCGCACATAACGTGCACTGGAGTTCCAAATTCCTCTAACGTGCGCTGCCGCACGTGGCTGGTAACATCTATTGATGTTTATCTGCTCAGCACGGTCTTACATCAGACCGATCTGTCTTGCCGTAACACGCTTTTCGTCTCATGTGCCCTTCGGGCTTAACGTTCCGTGAGGCGAAATAGCGCGTAGTTAAATGCTGACCAAAAACGTTTTGGTAACGCCCAAAAAGTGCTTCCCCGGAGATCCCTGCCCACTTAGCTTTATGTCGGCGGCGCAGGGGCTCTGTAGGGGTTTGTAACGCCGCCTGCGCTTTCCCCTTTTTTCCCAATGAATGCCAATGCCAAGCGGTACTTATCTTCTGAAAGCGAGGGGCCGGATCGCTGCTCTGGAGGCTCTGGGCCCTTCGCGTGGGATTTTCTCGGAGCTCCTGGGCACACGTCCTGTCTCTCTGGAATCTCGAGCACAAGCCCCGGGCCTCGGGACTTGCGCATGCGCGTAGGTCTGCCACACCCGACACGGCTTCCCATTGGCTCGCGGGCCCGCAAAACCTGCTGGGTAGTGTAGTCCTGGCGTGCCTTTTGCCGGGTCTTGTAGTTTGTTAGTGTTTTCTGCCTGCAGAAAGGGCACAGCAGCCGTCTATACGGCTGCAATCTTTTAAACAGTGCTTTTTGGGATGATTCCAACCCCACAACCCCAATAGTTTGTGGCCCACGCCCAGTCCTGCCCCTGACACACGCCCTGCATTTTCAGAACTACAATGTCCATTACGATCCCAAAGATTTCCATGTTTAGTTTCTGATTAAAGTCGCTAAATCACAGGGGAGACTGTGATATTTGTACTGCTTGTTTTTTAAATCAGTATCTTTTGATGTACATTTGGCAGTTGTGGACTCGCATTGCATGCTGCGCAAGGGGAAGTTGAAGATTAAAAATGAAACCCCAAAGTACTCGTGAATAGGGCAGGCAGCGAATTTGATGATTAGAACCAGGGAAAGAGAACGCAATCTGTGCTTGGCTCACGGTAAGGGGTGTCTCTATAAAGCATTGATGAGGGTCCCAATAAAAGAAAGAGGTGGCACTGATGCCAAAGAGGAGAGGATGTTTCTATAACTTTTCACAGATGTAGGATATATATTCTATAGTTCCTAGGCTATGTGGTAGAATATTTCAAAATTGCACAGTTCCAGTAATGGTCTTCTGGATGCAATTGCCACTTCACGTCACAGGAGATCTGGTTAACTGGCAGTTTCCTGCTTCCACATTGACTTTGCTGATGGCAGACTGCTTGGACATGCACTGGTTTTCAGGGGTCTCGAGCCAGCAAGCAAGATACTACATGCATTGCTACCAAGCAATTCTCAAGTAGGCCGGGCAGGAAGACCTAACCGGTGCCGGCATCTGGGTAACTTACCAGTCTGGCAGCCTCTGAAGCAGAATGCGATGGAGCACACAAGTCGTCCATGAAATGCCATATCGTGGGTGCAAACGAGCACCCCATTCTCAATCCGTGTGGAAGGCTGGTGAATTCATTGGCATCTCTCTTCCCTTCATGGAGTTGCCTCATTATGTAAACCCTGGTATTCCTGCGAGTTCATCAACTGAGCCCCATCTGTGCGCGTAGCTCTAGCAGCACGACGGGGTCATTGCATGTCTGCCAAATGCACGACGAGGTCATTGCACGTCTGCCACATGCACAACGAGGTCATTGCATGTCTGCCACACGTGGCAGCCTGAACATTGCAAGTTTGAATCGGGGCAGGACTGACTCAGCCCTTCACCCTTTCCAGGTCTTCAAATTGGGTCAAAACAACCGCGATAACTAAAGTGCTTAGAAGTGTGATGACTCTGGCATGAAGCGCTATTTATTTTATAATCTGAAACCTGATTATGGTGCCAACTGAGACTCCCCTGTTGCAAACTCAAGTCCTTAAGTGTGATGGACAAGCAATACAAAAGTCAAGCTTGTACCATTGAGAAACACGGCAGATTGGGAATGTAGCTTTGCGCAAGGGCGGCATCTATAACAGCATCACTATCTGATGTGACAAAGGCCACTTGCAGGCCACTTTATCACACCTGGAAGACCCTGCCTTCCGCTTGGCTGAGGTGCTTGGTCCTGCTCCCCACCAGTCGTGGTGGTATGCAACGTGGGCGTCCTGTTCATTTCAGTGCTGTATTTCTCTCCAATAGTCTATGCTTCGACGAAGAGTGCCCTCTACCATCAGGGCCTCGTTGCCAAAATGTGAGACCTTAAACATTGGCAGTGTTTCAGGTGTAGTGCCTGAGCGCCTAATGAGTTGCACACAAAAAAGCTTGTGCTTAACAGTTTGTTGGCAAACTAAATTATAGTTGGCCGCCATTTTACGGAAAGCACAAATACTATTTGGCCCTTAACATTAAGCAAACACTGTCCTCATGTCTTACACGTGCTGTCAGTCATAACAGTTTTATCGATGGCTGATCACTATTACGTTAAAACAGAAAAGTCCTAAAGAAAAGTGGGAAGACTCATTAACAAGCAATGGGAAGTGACGCCACAGGAAGCGAACATATCATAAAGTGATATATGCAAAGTGCATTCACTTGGTCTTTCCCCAGTTGGCCTTTCCTGATCGAAAGCAAGTGCACCGGACAAATGAGCATCTGCGATTCAGAAAATGAATGTTTCATTATAATGTTGCTGGCAAAGTATAAAAGGCGCACAGTGTTTACGTCCAATACAATATATACAAATATTCCATGCTGAGAAAAATCTTAATATGAAACATTTCACACCAGGGTTCTAATCGCATCTTTGGCGTTGGCTGTAGCAGCCCAACATGCAATAACCCAATTAAAGGGAACACACTAACATTTTGCGCATCCCTGCCTCACAAACCCAAGAGGGATGGTGTCCACCCTCTAAAAACAAGCATTGGCAATGCCAATAGTTTTGGCGTTTACTGATCTTTGCATGTTTCATTTGTAGGCAACAGGGTGCAAAGAGGAGGGTGCAAAGGTTCAAGGGAGGATGCAATAAGGGGTGCAGAATGAGAAGGGGAAAAGAGCAGGGGAGAAAGCCACTAATAGAGGGTGCCTTTGATGATGAGCAGGAGGACATATGAGCAAGAATGGGTCAGAGTGAGAGGGTAAGAAATAGAGAGTGTGAGAGGTAGTATGAGCCGGGAGAGGGGTAATGTGGATGGAGGAATAGAGGGGGTTGAGTGGGGTAAGGTGTGTGGGGTAATGTGTGGGTGGAGCCAGAGAAAGGGGGTACGGTGCATGGTGGGGGGTAAAGAGAGAAGTAGTAGGGTTGAGTAGAGATGGGTGGTGGCACAGTGTGGGGGACCGTGTTTTGTTTGGAATTCTGGGAATTGTATTTTTTTAAAATTTCAAATGTCATGTGAAGGTCACCACATTTTTAATGCTGTGTTTCCAGCACACTAAAGGGTCTCCTAAAAAGGACAGCAGAACCTCCAAAAAGAATGTCAGCCCTAATGGAGACAACCCGCCTGGCAACATGATTGTGAAAAAACTTTAAAAATTGTAACACATTTAAAACTAAACAATTGGCAAATTCTTTTGCAAGATGTCCATTTCCCATGTACACACACATAGCATCGTGAAAGGAAATCTTGTGCTGTAAAATACGCAGTATAATGGCCCCAAGGCTTTGTCAGGTAATCCATTTTATGGAACCGGATGCAGTCACACAAGCCAGTGCCGGATTATCCATTAGGCCAAGTAGGCACCGGCCTATGAGCCCCACTCCTTTTAGGGGTCCCAGGAAGGCAGAGGTCTTGATGCACTGCTGCGCTGAGCAACGGCCTGCTCACGTTAGCATTCTTATGATTTGCAAAGGGGGCCCTGAAATTGTCACTACCTAAGGGCCTCCACAGGGATTAATCCAGTGCTGAGCTCAGCCTGCAGATTCTATGAAAAGACAGGAGGCTCATATTATGCATTCCAATCTTTACTCTGAAACCACAGCAGCAAAGAAAAAACTTTTAAAAACAAAAAAGTTTCAACAACAGAACTAGATAGAGTTCAATGTCAATGCATGGGGAACACCCCAAACCATCATGGAGGACAGGTCATGCCCTGCAGGGGACCAATGAGCACGCACCCTCCTCTATATATGTCCATTACTCTAACCCTAACCCCTCTTTCTTTGCTGCTGACACCACAGTTAAGTCCCCCTTTTAGTGTGCCTTACATGTTAGTCAGTTGTGGCATATGAATACTGTGTATATATTTATATTATATTTATATTATATATGGTGTGAAGGCAGTGTTTACTTTATAGTATGGCTTACTGTTTTCATCTTGGGAAAATGTCTTTCCTTATGTTATATTTTACTTGTTTTTATTGTGGTATCAATGAGTCGCGTGCGACCGGAGCCTTGTTTATGAGGTTTTCCCTTTGGTGAAGCGAGCATTCTGCTTCTAATGACACATTTTTCCTTTTGTTTGTCCAAAGCGCGCAGGCCTGTTTGAAGCTCTCGCTCAGGCCCGTCACGCGTGGATTGATGGCAATTAGCAGAGCTATGATGTTTTATTTCATTTTATGGGAGCCGTGAGGCGCAGGTCTTTTGAAGCCGTTGGCTTCAGACCTCTGGCGCACAGGTGATTTATTACTTCATCTCGCCGTCACGTGCCTTCCAGAAGCTTTTTGCTTCAGTCCCGGCGCGCGGCGGGAGGTTTCATTTAGTTTTAGTGTCGGCTAACCACCGACTGGACCCTCCCCACCCCGGACACCTCGCGCTCAGGAGTTTAAAGCTTTGCTTTAATCCTGAGGTGGGGGGATGGGGTTGGAGCAGTTTTCCTGGGGCTGGAGCAGTTTTCCTGTGCCCAGGGGAAAGTGCAGCACATTTCCTTATATTGTGTTGCTGCCTGCAGTCTGAATGAGACTGTGTTATTCGAACATGGGTAACTGACTCTCTCTAATGCTTTAAGAATGCTTAGGTTCACAAGGTGCATACCGCACAATTGCAAGCAGGGGAAACTACACTTCTTTATGCAATAGTTACCTAGCAGGGGAGGCTCCATAATCTCTAAGGCGGTTCTCCCAGCATGAAGCTCATTCATTACCCACTGGATGGGCAGACCCCTGCGATGTCCTCAAATGCGAGCAATGGTGCCTGCGGGTTAGTAGTGCATATAAAGGCTAAATAAATTTAAGTTTACCAAAAGTGAGACTTTTTTCCTTTTTCAAGGAAGCTGAATGTACATGTTCCATGAATAAACAGACTTCATTCCCCAAGCGCAGCCTGGCAGCAGTTGTTGCTTAGGAGCTGCACAGGGGGAGGAGGGAGCGCATGTATCATGCATCTCCCTCGTGAATTGAGTTAATTAAATTAAGACAGTGTCTCTTTCACTATTTATGGCAATACAAGATTGCTGCGCTGGAAGTTTTCGGCACAGGTTTTATGAGTGATGCTGCCTGCGCGGCTTCAGGCTTAGCCTGAGTTTGGATACGAGGTTTGTTCCTCAGGTGCTGCTGGTTTCCATACCCTGGTGGGTGAGCAGTTTGAGGTACACTTGCTCAGTGTATTCCTCCCTAAAAGTCAGCAACTTTGCTTGTGTGCTGCATATGGCATTGGTGATTACCTTAACTAGTTGTGTGCCATAACCTGCTTGGTTTCAGGTTCTACCTGAGTTCTAGTGCGAGGTTTCCTCCTCGTGCACTGCTGATTATCACGCCCTGCTCGGGCGAGCAGTTGGAGGCACACTTGCTCAGTGTTTTTCCCCCTTAAAGTTGGCAACTTTGTTTAGGTGCTGCATGTGGCAGTTGTCATTATCTTCCCTGTAGGTGTGCTGTCACCTGCTCGGTGACAGGCTTTGCATGTGTACTCCTGCGAGGTGTACCCCTCGTATACTGCTGGTTCCACACCCTGCTAGGGTGAACAGTTGAGATGCACTTGCTCATTGTATTTGTTGCTAAACAATATGTTTGCTTGAGGTCTGGAACACAGTTTCTTTTTCAGAATTGTCAGTAACCCGGACAACTTCTTTAAGGGGGGTTCTGACCCCTGTGAGGGCGTAACCCCTCATCCTTGGGTATTTTATATTTGATATATTTATATATATATGTTTTTATATTATTTATATTATTTATTTAATACTTTAAAGAAAAGAGTGTGTGGAGGTAGTTGTAAACAGACCCATGTGGGGGGGTTGTACCTTCCTCTCTAACCATCACTCTGGTGTTATCGTTCGTCTTTTAGTAAATTTCTGTCGCCCTTTACCTTAGTTAGTTTCAGGACAACTCAGTCTTTTCCTTAGGTTTTGCTTCCCCGGTCTCAATTGCTCCACCCAATACCCGTGCTGCTTACGCTACAGTATTTTCTCTCAACATGAGGAAGATAAAAGAGGATGCGTTATGCCTCTATTGAGGTCTGCAGGGCTTAGGGCTCTCTTTAGTGGGGACGTGTTTTTTCCCCTACTTTGTCCCATTGGACATTCATTATTCTATTGGATTTTGGTGGAAACAGGGTCAGCTCGAGGGTAACTGTTCAGTTGTTGCGTGACAAGTTGTGCAACCATGTTTTACTTGGACGGAGTGTTTGGAAACACTTGATGGTATCAGATAGACGAGTTGCCAAATAATAACTTTATGGTGCCTGCCCCATGGTTTTACTCCCAAAGCTTGGCCTATGGTTCAGCTAACCGTCTAACAGTGTGTTGCAACTTCTCCTCTGCTCGAGGAGTACAAGCAGGCTTCTGTACCCTCAAGAGCGTTGCTTAACCTCTTTAGTTATACTTATATATATTTTTTTTTCTATAGTGCAGCAAATAGAGTGCTGTTTTTCACATCCGTGCTGACCTTACTGATACAGGTTCCTAATTTTGGAAAGGTCTAAATCAGTCTTTTATCCTGCTTAGATCGATACGTGAACACCTCACACCGTTCGTAGTAGTGATAAGCACCACTCGTATACCTGAGGGTTCGTAGTACTGTATAAGTACTGATTTGCTATGGACAATGTGCTTAGTTTTTCCTTCCCCTGATTCCCTTAGTAGCCAGTCAGCCTCACATGAATACAGTGACTCAGACCTCAGGGTTTGAGGGGACGGCGGACCCAGTTTTCTTTCTCAACCTTGCATTTACGGGGCATTGATAATTATCCAGAGTCCTTTCCCCCTCATTCCCCTTCCCGCCACCCTTGGGGGAGATTGCATCATAATATTACACCTCTGGGAGTAACATCCGATGGTTTCCGCTTTTCCTTTTTACAGGAGTTCTGACGCGTGACCAGTGCAGACTCGCACTGAGCATTTCCCTTCCGTCAGTTACTTTCCTTTGTGCTAATTTCTGGTATTTCAATAAGTTAAGCGGAGCCTGTCCACGGCCAGGGGATTGGTTAGAGGCTACAGTGTATTTATTTCTCTTAAGGGTGTAAAGCGGGGCTTTAATATGGTCCTCAGGGTAGCTTTCTTCTGGGTTGCAAGGTTTTTCCCTTGGATAAGTGGGGGAGGTTTCTCCTCTTTTGGGTGGGCTCAATATCCCTTGGTGGGATAGAGGAGTCTGGGAGTGATACTAATCCCCCATCCACGTTATTATGACCCTCTATCACGATGCGTTCCAGCGTCTATACATTAACTATCAGAAGGTGTCTGCCGCTAAGATTCCCAGAGTGCTGGGATATATATTTGGTTAATGACTTGATTCTCATAGTCACCTGCATGGCAGGTGGACCTTTGGGTTTTCAGAAGAGTTTGTTTGCAGTAAGGTGCCAGCTCGGGTGCTGTGAGCTTCAGGGATCTGCAAATTGGCTTAAATATAGGTTGGACCTCTTCTGGTGTGCAACTTCAGTTTAACTGTTAAGTGATCTGTTCTTTGCAGTTTAGAGTCTTGCTAAGACTTTGGAATTTTGGTGTCCTCCTTCGGTTACTTTTGATCTTCTAGGGGATTTATCACCAGGGAGGAGGGAACAAGGTTCAATCACCGGGCATATCCACAAGGGGGTTTAGATATCACTATAATGGTAGCGATTGGATGTTGAATACATTTTTTCTCCTTGCCAAGTTTGGCCTCTTAAGGATCAGGTTTGTAAATATCTGCCTTTTTGTCATGGTAGCAGAGTCCTTCTTCAAGAGTTCGGGAGGTCTGAAGGTCTCTGTGTTGGAGGTTTGACGGGTTTAGCTTCTCAGGTGGGGCCCCTCTCTTCCATTCTGCTTCTGCCTCCAGAAGACTTCCCTCCTTAGTATACACATATGTCTGAAGACAATTGTAGGTTAATTCTATTGCTTTTCAGCTCCGCTCAGGATGGATTGTCCTATTACAAATTTATAAAATTACTTTTTACTCCCATTTTACCTTTTGAAGATTTGTCTTTCCCTCTTGGTTCCCCAGTGTAGTACTGTGACATGCCCTGTTTCTAATGCGATATCTTCTTTTAATGCATGGGATGGAACCTACAAGACTTTCACCCCTATGGGGTACTTTTCCTTATCTCCAGGAGAGCTAGGTGTTTGTTTTCTTTGGTTTGCTTTCTAGGTTCCCAAAGATGGTATGAATTGAAGTGTTTGGAATGTTTGATTGAACAACAGAGGCGTTTATTTCAGATGGGTTTTGTCCTAACCTATAAGTATAGGAAAACTTTGTTCAATGTTTTCCCCCCTTTTAACCAGTTGGTTTTGGTGGCCTGTAAGGAAAGCTGGAATTGGCACATTTCCTGTTTTCTTGCAGTGGATTTGACTATGCCTTATAAGACAGTTTTTCGGGCAACCTAGTCTTGGGCAATTCTCTGGCGGTCAGCAGATTGATTTAATGAAAGCATTTAAAAAATGTTTCCTTTCCTATTATTTTATTATATTATTTATTATATTGGCTCTATTGTATGGATCATGTTGTACTATTGAGATGTAAGGGCTTTGAACTTGCATAATATGAGCTTCCTGTCTTGTCATAGAATGACTAATCCCCCACACTAATGTGAGATGGGGGTTTAGATTCTATTAAAGACAAGGGCCCTCATTACGACCCTGGCGGAAAGTGACTGACCGGACCGCCACAGCGTAAATAGCGTTTCCGCCATTGCACGATGGAGCAAAGTGCGGCCCATTCCGACCCATCGGGCACGAGCACCACGCCATGGCGGAAGTGCAAAGTCCGCGATGGCGGAAATGACCCCAAAACGGCCCACACCGCCGCCGTACGGCGCCCTAGGTGCAATACCGCCACCCATCATAGCGGACACCGCAGTGAGCGCCAACCGGAAAGTACGGTGACCGTAAATATACGGAAACGGAAGTAAAACAACACGCCGTACACCTATAAAACCACAAAATACACACAACCACTAAAAACACCACCCTGAGACACATCCCAACCCGTCATCCACCCTAGTGAAACCAAGAAAAATGGGAAAAGTAGCGAAGAAAGCATGCGACCGCAAGCGGCAGGTCCACTTCTCCCGTGAGGAACTCACCGTGCTTACAGAGACCCTCCAGGAGAATGCCGCCGCCGTCTTCTCCACGCAAATGACCAGGACGGCACTTGCGAACAAGAAGGCCATATGGGCCCTGGTGGCACAGCGGGTAAGTGCGGTGGGGACCGCACCCCGCAACCCACAGCAATGCAGGAAGCGGTGGGACGACCTGCGGATACGCGTCCGTAGCATACTTTCTGCCAACCGCAACATTGCCACAGCCACCGGGGGAGGATCGGAATCACCCATCAAGTTGACCCCCTGGGAAGAAATCTGTGCCTCCACCATTGGAATGGAGAGCATAGAGGGAGTCGGAGGGATGGAGAAAGGAGTGCAGACATCCGGAGAATCAGGTAGGTGGCCCAAATAAAACCATGCCAAATCCACAATGTCCAATCATGTGACTCACATGTGTCCACATAGCGCAACAGCAACACATGGCCAGGAGAACGTCCACACACATTGGCCTGATAGCGCACTTTAAAACTCACAATAAATACATAAATAAGTAAAAACCCCAAAAACACCCACTACACGTGCAGCAGGCACACCCTAACTGCAGGCTGCCAAACAACTGCACCCTCACTCCACACACAAATGAAAGCACCTCCAAGGCCCCGACCCAAATCACCCTCAGGTACCACCCCAATGCATGTGATACATTGCCATTCCAATTCCCACAGACCCATTAATAACGCTCGCCCTCCTTTACTCCACCACAGGGTCCGATCCAAACGACGAGCTCCAGGACACCCCTACCAGCACACCTGCAAAGAGGGCCAAGACCGACGGCCAAAGACCCTCCACCTCAGCTGCACGCATCAAGACACGGCAGCAGCACATATCAAGTGGCAGCACACAGGAGGGAACATCAACAGGCACCCCAGCAGCCAGCATGCCCACAACAGCACCACCACAGGTCCCCCCAATGGATGCCACAGAAGGTACTGCCTCTGGTGGCAGCAGCACCATAGGTGACACCCCATTAATGGCAGCATGCTCCGACACAGAAGACGGGGATGTCGAAGTCAGATCCATCCATGACCTGTCCCAATCCCCCTGTCTGTTCCATCCCGTACACCATGAGGATACCACGCAGGGGCACCCACAAGACGACGACTGGCCATCCCCCACAAGCCCTGTGGCAGGGCAACATGAGGCGAACAGCCCCTCTGTGACACCACCGCAAATGGCCATGGCACAGCACAGGCAACAGTCCCTCGACCAGTTAATCGTGCAACAGCAGCAACTGGCCACGCTCCTCAAGGACCATGCCGATGGATGTGGGGGCACTAAGGCAGACATAGAAACATCAACTGAGACACTTAGGGCACAAATGGAGAGTAGCACCGAGAGCCTGAGAGTCCAAATGGAGAGTAGCACCGAGAGCCTGAGAGTCCAAATGGAGAGAAGCACCGAGAGCCTGAGGGGGGAACTGCATGCGACGTCCAAAGACGTATGTGCCGGACTTGCCACAGTGCGCCGTGTGCTCACTGAGCTCTCACAAACCCTTAGGGACATGCATGGACGTGAGCAGGCAGAGACATCATCCGTTGCAAGTTCCGTCCAGGGCAGCCCCCAACGTAGATCTGGGAGGAACCTGCGCTCCACAGGCAGGGGTGCCCCTGATACCCGCAGAGGGGGCTTGCAATAGCGACTGCCCACTGACAATGAGCATCTTTGGACACTGGTGTTCGGGGGGGAGGTAGGAGGGTGGAGGGGGTGTGTTGGGCTCACTTGGGTGGCGGGTCGATAGGGTGTTCAACATGATATCACATATGCCATAAACAATGCACGATCAAACAATGAGATGTGTGGACAATGATCTTTGTGTACTAGGCCATCATAGGCGTACAGTCCATATTGTGCATGTACCAGACACACACAGTGCCACGAGTCCCGTGTCCATGTATCAGCCACCAGGCGTGAATGCTAGAAGCATGCATCTATGAGATGCTGACGAATTTCACGGCCCTCCTGTGCCTCGCAGACTCCTTGAGGTGCTGCCACATCCCCACCCTCATCATGACCATCTTCAGGTGCTTGCAGTTCTGCGTCAGGGGGCATGGGCACATTTCTACGTACGCACATGTTGTGGAGCATGACACCACCATCTTTGCAACCTTCTCATGGCGGTACAGGAGTGCCCCGCCAGACCTGCTGAGGCACCGGAAACGGGTCTTCAGTAGGCCGAATGCCTGTTCAATGACTACACGGGTACGTGAGTGGGCATGGTTGTAGTCCTCCTCATGCTGGTCCCGTGGGTTCCGGACTGGTGTGAGGAGCCATCTCTTCAGTGGATATCCGGCATCACCTGTATGTGGACGATAAATGAATTATGTGGAATGCCATTGCTACGTACGCACCCCCCCCCCTTCCTGCCAGGTCATTGCCGCATCACATACCCCACATCATCATGCATGAAATGAGACTCACTGAGTAGCCAGGATCTGTTCCCTGCGTGTCGCTCCATGTAGCGTGGTATTGTAGAGTTCCTCAAGACCATAGAATCATGGGTTGATCCAGGGAATCGGGCAGAACAATGTGTAATGATCCTGTTGGAGTCACACACCATTTGTACATTCAGTGAATGAAATTGTTTTCGGTTGCGGTACTGGGCCTCCATGGCATGTGGGACGACCAATTCCACATGGGTGCAGTCGATGGCACCAATGCAACCCGGTATGCCGCCAAGTGCATGGAATCCCACTTTTGTGTTGGTTATTTCCTGCTCCGAGCGTGGTAGAGAGATGTAGTCGTCTGCGTGCTGCAGGAGGGCATCGAGCACTTGCAATAGTGTCCGTGAGAACAGTGGCTGAGAAATGCCATGCAACTGTCCGACTGTGTGCTGGTAGGTGCCTGTGGCCAGGAAGTGGAGTACAGACACCACCTTCAGTAGGGGTGGGATGGCGGTTGGGCTATCTATCATGCTGACAAGGTCAGCCTGTGTCATGTCCACAATGGCGGCTATGGTGTCCCGGTCCAAACGGTAGAGGGTGTGGATCTGCTCATCAGTGAGGTTGAACGGATGTGCTCGGAGGCGTGGGATTGCGGGCTGCCTGCGTGGTGGTAGTGGCTGTGCTGGCAGCCCTTGCTGGCCCTGCCTTGCCCTCCTCCTCCTCCTGCGTCTCCTCCGTGCGGCCGGTTGTAGTTGGTGTTCATCTTCTTCTTGGAGTTGGAGTACTTGCAGTGCTATCAGGTCCCCCAGGGCCAACATCGCGAGTCCTGCCGGTAGCATTTCGAAGTGGGTGTGGTTGTGGGAGGAGACTGGGTGTGCAATTTATGTGTTTTCAGGCTGTATGGCCTCCACCTGTGGTGATTCATTCCACCTGTGCAAGCTGCTCTCCCCTTTGGGCGAGCACGTCCCGCACACAACGCTGCAATTCGAGGAATGGCATCTTGCTATTACAATCATGTATTAGTACCCGATGGCCGTGTAACATTGGTTGATATGTTCATTCGGCTATGGTCCCATTGTTTCACATGCATTCTTTGCAGTCGCGAACAGACTTGTGAAGGGTCAGTGGAACGTAGTACTCGAGTAACGGTGGACCCTCATGCATCACTGTACCGAGGTTCACCGACGGGCGGGGCCTCCCATTTGTGAGTGAAGGCAGTTGCCATTTTCACACACAGCCGCACTAGATGGATTAATTTGTGATTTCAAGCGGCCACAGATGCCTTTTCGACGTGATGTTGCAAATGAGGAATTCGAAGGGCGGCGCTTTCGGTCTTCAGCTAGCGGCGAGGAGATGCCCACAGGTCTGACTGCAAATATAACGTTCTATTGTTCAGTGTCCTTGGGACAGGGGCCATGGCGAGGATGCAATGATTGATATGAATAGTTTGGGATGCGCAATAGCGAAGTGGATGATGAGGCCGGACGTTCCCAAATACATGTTACTTCACAACACTGGAATTACGGGCTGGGGCACAGTGGATTTTGCAGGCTGCATAACGCACAGACTCAATGGAATTCTCACATGTTATGTGAGTATGGAAACAGGCGTTATCATTACGGGATGAGGGAATGATGAATGGATGCATGGACAGATGATTTGATACGGTGTTTGCCATGTACAGGGCTTCTTGGAATCTGTCCGCCTCCCCTGCGCTATGTGATGCAGGGCTGCCATAGTGGGACCATCGTCTATCTGGCCTTGTTGAGCCCTCCCTGTCTCGACGCGCCTTCAGACACTTGTGTCCATGCACGTTACCAATCCCATCTGATGGATTCTGTTTTCACAGACGCATGCACAGGTACACTCGTTTGTGATGGTGTTTTCACCTCGATATGGATAGTTATGAGTCGCAAGTGGTTTTGGGGTGGTGATGATCCTTTGGAGTGGGCTAGCATGCATATGGCTGTGGATCTAGTGTGATCATTGAAGTGAGTTGTTCGAATGTAGTTCTGATGGCCATTCTATTCTTTTTCTTTTCTTTTGGTTGACAGGTATCTCCTCCCCTTTTGCCACTGCCATCTGTATGCCACTCCTGCAGATGGGTTTTACTCCCGACACCTGCTGCTTCGTGTTAATCAGTGGAGCAGCATTACGATCTTATGGGACGATCGCCAATGGGCCACATGCCCTTACGCAGTACTAGTGGCTCGGAGCAACATTTCGGCCTTTCAGCTGGACTAGTGCCTCCCTATTGGGACGGCCCTGCGGTTCTAGGCGCTTCCATGTTGCCTTTTCGTACGAGAATGTAGCCCCTGTGTACCATGAAGGTACAGGGCGTCACACAAGAAGTAGCTGGTCATTTATTGCGGATGCAGCCCACAATGGTGAAATATGTTTTGGAGTTCATGGCCTAATGGCTGTATGGGCTTGGTGAATTTGTTGTGCATTAAATTTCTATTCTGATATGGGCCGTGTAGCGTTCTTCTTTGCAAGTGATGTGGCATATTCCTATTTGGGGAGCGATGTATTGTGAGGAGATCTGCATTGGGTTCCAGCTTCGGAGTATAGTTGCGTGGTACTGTGCTGGGCGCGTTTGCCTACGAAGCCCAGTGAGGTCAGGGGTGAGGGCTGCCAATATGACTGTTTGAATGATGTCATGCTCAGGGGCGGGGGATTAGGTTTTGTGTAACAGATGCCGGTCAGCCAGGTGGATTGGTGGAATGATGTGATTATCGGAATATTGCTGGTCACAGGTGCCTGTGTTTGCGTGCGTTTCTTGGTGGGAGACTGAGGTCATGTCCATTGGTATAGCTTCTGTATTCGTGCCATCTGTGCCCTGCAGCTCCCATTGGCCCCTCTTGTGATTCTTTTGTTCGTTGGCATGCATGGGTGACTTGTACATTTCACTGGTTGCATTGTGACTTCGTTGCACCTACGGGGAGTTGTACTATGTGGCCAGGGAGCGGTGTACAGGCACTCAGTGGGGCCGTTTACGGTTGATTCGCGATGCCGTACTTCTCACCATGGCGGAATGGTACTTTCCGCCGTGCTTGATGGCGTTAAGTACATGTCCGCTAGGGTCGGAATTCGCGTACCCTTGCGCCATGGTGCTAATTACGGTTTGGCATGGCGCGCGCGCGCGTACTTGGTGCAGTTAGCGTTGGCGTTCACTACGGTGTCGCTAATGGCATCGTACTTTACGGTGACGGGTCATAATCGCACCGAGCGCTATTCGATGGCGGTATTGCATTTCCGCCATCGTTTTTCGATTTCCGCCAGGGTCGTAATGAGGGCCAAGGAGGCGATTATTAGACCACCCACCCACCCTCGATAGGATATGATATGACAATTGTGATACGCATGTACACAGGTGGTTCAAGTGAGAACATTCTTTGGTTTGTTGTTCTTCCCAACCACCCACCCCTCTTGCTTGTTGTTCTTACAGCTATGAGTTGAGGTTCTGATCAGGAGTGTGGCTTGTAGTTACAAGTTCTGGAGTGCGTGATTTCGGGCAAGAAGTCCTATCCAAAAGAACTTTTTTATCATAGCTTCAGGCTGCGGAAAGGTTGAGGTCTCCGGTTTCGCTGGATCCTTTCTCCGCGCTACGCAGTTCAACCGTTCCATTGGGCGTCTGGTGCAAGACAACTGCAGAAAGAGGGGTTGGGGCTAGAGTAATGGACATATATGGAGGAGGGTTCCTGCTCATTGGTCCCCTGCAGGGCATGACCTGTCCTCCATGTTGGTTTGGGGCGTTCCCCATGCATTGACATTGAACTCTATCTAGTTCTGTTGTTGAAACTGTTTTGTTTGTAAAAGTTTTTTCTTTGCTGCTTTGGTTTCAGAGTAAAGTTGGAATGCATAATAATCGCCTCCTTGTCTTTAATAGAATCTAAACCCCCATCTCAAGTTAGTGTGGGGGATTAGTCATTATAGGCCAAGGGCTGCCATAAAACACGTAACGGGACAAGCAAGCAAGCAGTCGTGTGTGTCTATGGGAATTTAGCTATTGCCGTGCCACTCCTCCTGCATGCATTGAATAGCCTGGGCAGCCAGAGCACAGGCCGTCTCGCTCACATATGCTGAATCTGGAACATGAAGCTAAGCAGGTTATCTGAATGGGCCAGCTGTGGAGGAATTGCATGGATGAATTTTGGGATCGGACGGACTGGTGCTTGCCCCACAGGAGGCCTGGTTCCTCGTTGAGTGTTCGGGTCCTAGGAAAATAAGTAAGCGTCATAGGAAGGCACCACTACTTGGCGAACGTACTCTCTAGATTTGCTCATTCTTAAATATGGCCCATTCCCACTCTGCCTCCTTACCCAGTTCAGTGTTCAGTCATCTGCGACACTATGGATGTGAAGCTAAAAATGATAGAATAAGGCACTGCAGGCACACACGTAATGCCATAAACAGTTCACATGCTTTCGGTCAAGTATTTTAATCACATTTTTGTACTATCTTCCATCATTGTAGCCCTGTTCGTATAGCTGCCATGCAGCTCACATTAGACTTCATATTTTGACCCGTGCATGGAAAACTCCAAAAGGCAGCCCTGGCTCTTCCTGCATAAAGGACTGCTGTGCATGCTCACACATTGCATTGTGTAATAGAGAGATTCTCCCAGCTGGGCTCCGATTAAGCTGGGAGCAACCAGCCTTTCTTTTCCATGCTGCTCCGGTGCATACCCTACTGACGACTAGGGACTTGCTACTTTCAGCTGAGACACTCTGGTGCTTCTGGTTAGGATGCTCTGATGATCGCTGCGAGGCTGCTGGGAGCAAACAACCTTTCCTTCCAATATACAGTGTCTTAAAGATTGAGGTCATTCATGGAGATGCACTCACATGCATTTTGTGTAACCTCAGTGTGCGCGGGCAACCTCTGATACATCATATCTATAGGAGCTAAGAGAATAGACTGCAGGACATACTGAAAGAGTTCTCATGACTTTTCAGGCATATTGGCTGCCTAGCCAGATGAATGGTTTGCCTGCATATCAATACTACGATGGAGCCCATGACCCTGCATCATCAGTGCATTTATTTACACCTACAGTGGATGGTTGGGGCTGAACTATGTAATTTGTAGCAGGAGGGTATCATTGAGAAAGAGAATGGGCCAACACTCTGGTTGTTACCGATAGTTGTAGCATGCAAACCAAAGCAGAAGGATTCCGTGTGAACCTGTGGAGACATACCCAAGCCAAATAAATCAGTAAAAAACGTGCCAAGTGTAGAAGATATGGTTGCTAACCTACAGGGGAACAGTACTCCCAAAACTTGACTTCAATGCAGGGCACATCAGCGCTTTCTGCATCCCATATTGCGGTATGTAACCCCTTTCTCTACCCACAAGAAGTTCAGCTCCGGACTGTTATCAGTAGCAGTAGAAGTATTTCAGGAGACTATCCATATTGTATTAGCAGGCATCCCAGGACTGAGGCTCAGGTGGCATTCTGGGCGTAAGCCGGGGAAGTGTACAGGTGTTTGAGGGGACAATTTATGGTTAATCTGTCAGGCTCTCCGCATCCAGCACTTCTCCTTGTAGTTGCGCTAAGTAAGTCAGAAAAGTGGGCCAAATATCAATCGGTTTGCATCTCACCGGCTGTAGTAAGGACCACCGCTCCTCTTGATCAAAAGCCCATGTCACAGCAGGTAACCAGTGTACAAATGATGGACTGATGAGCTTTAACCATAGCAGTAGTATACATCGAACCACCAGTAACATACATAGGCTCGCCAGTCTATGGAAGCAGGTTTGCACTGAATCAAACTTATGAAACAAACAGTGCATAGGGGTAGCCGCAATAGTGCAATCAAATATCTTCGACATAGCATCACACACTCCTCTCCAAAAGTCCCTTAGTTTCGAACACTCCCATAACATATGGAGGTATCTCGTCCCTTCCGAGTGACATCTTGAGCAGTGAGCAGAGTGGGCCTGAGAGAATAGATGCAGCCTAGCTGGGGTATAGTGAAACCTGTGTAGCAGCTTAAACTGTATTAAATGTAATCTATAATTGAGGGATACTGCGAGTCTGCAAACACATAGCTTCTGAGATTTCATGAGTAATATCTATATTCAAGTCTCTTGCCTAAGCCTCCCGCAGCCTAGTCCGGGGCCTAGTTCCACAATTCTGCAACTGGTCATATAGTCTAGCCACTCTGCCATTGGTTGCAGTCACCTCCATAACGAAGCCCAGCATTGATTCATCAGGTGGCTATGCCGGAAACCCCACCCATGCATCCATAACCTCCCGGCTGATTCCTCTGTATTGCAGCCATTGTGAGAATTGTCTCTGTCAGGGCCCCGGCATCTCATGAAGAGCAATAAAGGTTCCCATGGCATATACATCCTTCAGGGTTGCATATGCGTCTAATGCCCACTGATGCTCCACCGTCCTGCTTGCCTTAGGAAATGATGAAATTCCATAATGGAAGGTCCCCAGCAGCTTCCATATTTTACCCCAATCAAGTGCTATCACACTAACAGGGTTGTTTGTGCAAGGGTCAGGGAAAGGTGGAGGTAGCACCATCGAAAGAACATTGCATGTGCCGTTCAATTCTTACATGCGGCTGGGGAGTGTCATGGTCAAACCAGTAAGCCATGTATTGAGCCTGTGCTGCAATCCAGTACTTTTCGAAGTCACGGGCCACTAGGCCTCCCTGTGAATATGGTCTAATCAATGCATCCCACTTAAGATGGACCGCCCCAGCATGCCCCATAAAGCTGTTGATCGCTACCTTAATTCCTACAAAAAACCTAGCTCCTGGCCATAGGGGTATGTTTAAAAAATAATATAAATATTTCTGAAGGATGATAATTTTGCGTAGTGCTATTCGTCCCGCTGCAGTAAGTGGGAGTTTCGCCCAGCTTTAAAGCTTACTCATGAGTTGGGGCGTATATGAACCGTCATTTCGGTCCTAGTATGGTTAGGTGCCGTGCCACCACGTGGCCCAGGTATTTTATCTCCAAGGGAGACCAAGTTAACCCCATAAGATCTTGCGGCTCCATTGTCACGTCTGTCAGCGGAAAGAGCTCAGATTTAGCACAGTTTATGCAGAGTCCCAACAAATCCCCAAAGGGTAGGACGTCACTCATAATTTGGGCCAGATGCAGCTGTGGATTCCGCACAAATATAAGTGCATCGTCAGCATACAAAGAAATAATCTCGGGTTCCCCAGAAAGTCTAATCCCTCTGAATGCATGTTTATGGTGGATCAGGTCCGCTAGGGGCTCTAACACGATAGCAAATAATAGGCGCGACAGGAGGCACCCCTGACGAGTTCCCCAGGAGATATCAATGGAAGGTGATAGCAGTCCATTTATGCTAACTTTAGCAGACAGAGATGTATATAACAATTGTACCCACATCATAAATCTGGGCCCAGAATGACACTTCTTCACTGCCCACATGAATTGCCACGACACCGAGTCAAAGGCCTTTTGTATATTTAGTGCTGCTGCTACTGCCTCCACAGCCGGATCAATCTGAGCAAGAACGTTGAAGAGGTGTCTCAAATTGAGCACTCTAGAGCACCCAGGGACGAAACCAGACTGATCGGGGTGAATGATGTATCCCATATAGGTTGCCAGACTGAGGGCTAGTACTTTAGCGAATATCTTTACGTCTGAGTTCATCAGTGAGAGAGGATGGTAAGAGCCGCAATGCTCAGCTGGTTTATTAGGCTTTAGCAACACCATAATCACTGCCTCTCTCAGCATGAAGGGGAGTAGCCTACGGGAGCAGGATTCCACCAACAGAGCAGCAAGTTGAGGAACCAATTGTGATTTGAATTGTTTATAAAACTTCATTGTCTGGCTGTCAGGTCCAGGGGCCTTCCCATGAGGTAGGGCATCAATGACTAGGGATATCTCTTCTGGTGTGATGGGGAGGTCTAGAAGTTCCCTAGCTTCATTGGACAGCTCAGTTAATGGTAGGCCATGGAGGAATGTCAGTCAGGGATGCCATGTCCACCTTGGCGTACAGTTCAGCATAAAAAGAGTGGAACACATGATTCATCTCTGGTGTGGTACATACTAATTTGCCCAAACTGTCCTGCATGTATGGAATATGGTGGCTATCACCAGCCTGCCGCACAACTCTGGCCGGCAGTTTGCCGGGACGCTCCCCCTCCCCATAACTTCTCAACGATCTCAGCCTGTCAAAGAATTTAAACTCCCTATCTGCATGTGCCCGGAACGTATCCAGTGCTTCCTTAATGTCCCCCAAAATGGTGGTCGCGGGTGAGGATGCATATAGCTGCTCCAGCCGGCGTAGGGTGTTTTCGCTGGCTTTGATATCTCGTCGTATCGTTTTGATGACCCCAAATTCTGTGGTGATAGCCATGCCGCAAATATATACTTTAAAAGTCTCCCACAAAGTTGCATATGTGTCTACGAAGCCGTATTCACTACAAAGTACTCTGTAACACATTTAGACATCTCTGAGTCTAGCAATGCCTGTAACTTAAATCTCCACATCTGTCTAACTCCCAAAGATTCACCCAGTGTCAATGTCAGTGTAACTGGGGAATGGTCAGAGAAGGTCCTGGTCAGTATATCAGCATCACTGAGATCCCCAGTAAGGTCCCTGGACACCAACCACATATCTGTACAAGAATGAGAGCCGTGTACTGTAGAGTAGAAGGAGTATACATGTTATGTTGGGTTGAGTATTCTCCAGGTATCCGCTACCCCTAGGTCTGACATACTTCCCCGAATCAATTGGACATCTCTAGCAAGCTGCCGAGCCTTATGCCCGGACCTATTGATGTCTGCATCTAATATTGTGTTGAAATCGCCTCCCCACTGGATAGATATCAGGGAGGTATAGTGCCAGTAAATCCATTCCCACCAAGCGTTTCGGAAGTCCATCAAAACCAAGCTCTCTTCGTATAACTGCCGCCCAACTCCTTCACTTGTATTTGCTGGTGTATCCCTGAGTTACTGCTTACCCACTTGATTATGTTTTTTTCTTTATTAAGTCACCCAACTGTCATATACCTGTATGCACCTGTACCTAAGAGACCAATTTTGGTCACCTGTAACCCGCTCAAATCACATTTTCTTGTAAGATTTCATGTAACAGCGCCTCGATGCCCCAGGGCTGTAAGTGCGCTATACAAATGCAAATAAATAAATTATGTCGGGGTAGAACTCATGATCGTCCACATTTGGCCCATAAAAGTTTATCAAAACTACTTCATGTCCCATCAATATACCACATAGTAGCACATAGCGTCCCAGGGGGTCCAAGTGTGTTTTCTTATGTGTATATTATAACGATTTGTGGATGAAAGTCATCACTCCCCTGCTTTGAGTGGAGTATGTTGTATAATATCGATGTGCGCCCCAGTTCCTGGCAAACCGCTCACAGCCAGTTTTACTGCATGTGTTTCTTGCAAAAACAGGATGCAGGCTTTGTGTCGCTTCACATATAGTTGAAGTCTCTGCATTTTAACTGGATTTCCCAATCCCAGTACATTCCAACTCATGCATCGAAGTGTCTCAACCCCCATCAGGCCTGCATATGTCGTGGGTCTTGCACACATATCATGCCAATACTGAGCATTTTAAGGAAAACGCAACCGGGCAACACTGCACATTAGTAACAGTAGCACACATGTCAAGCACATTTTGATTTTTAACCCCAAAACTCCCACTCCTCTCCCTGACCCCTCTCCCAACCAGAGGAATACCTATCCCACCCCGTCAACCCAACAACAACTGCAACTTTGCATGGGGGAGCTATTCGTCAGCTACAGCCCGGACACCAACACAGCCATGACGCTGCATATCTTAAACATATTTTGTGGTGCATAGTGTGAAATCAACAATGTGTGAATGAGGAAATTATAACAACCGTATCAATCAAAACAACAGTGTTCAGTACGTAGATGCCATCTACAACAACAACGGAATCATGCAGCGCATCACTAGTATTTCAGTGAGCATCGATCAATGAGCTTGCCTGTGCAACAAGGGCTGCAGAGCATTCCCTCAACCAGGGGAGTGCTCATCTAGAAACCTCATGGCTTCCTCAGGTACGGTGAAGAAGTACACCTTGCCTCCATGTTCGATCCGTAGCTTAGCTGGGTATAGCATAGCGTATTTTACACCCCGGTCACAAAGTCGCTTCTTTATAGCCATGAAGGATTTTTGCTCCTGCTGCACTGCAATCGAGAAATCAGGGTAAAGAGGAATTCTGTTGGATCCTAGCAGCAGCTCGCCCGAGGCTCTTGCGGCCAGTAATATTGCACCTCTGTCTCGGTAGTTGAGCACACAGGCCATTATCGGGTGGGGTGGCATGTTCAATTGCAAATTGTGTGGTTAGTTTCAGGGCATCCAGTAAGGTTAAGAGGGTCTGTTCCACAAAGTCTTCCGTGGGTCCATCAGTGTTATCCCCCGGAATGCCTATAATCCACAGATTATTGCACCTTGATTGGGATTCCAAGTCATCATTCTTCTTGCCGATGGTGAGCAGCACTTGCTTTGAGAGTGAGGCAACATCTGCTCTGAGTGCGATGATCTCATCTTTGGTTGGTCCCACGCTATTTTCCGCTTCAAAGATGCTGAGGTCAGTTTTCTCCACACAGGACTTTATAGAGCTGATTGTACCACTGATGTCATCAAGCTTGGTGTGTATGGCGGGTCTACGTGATCCGACTGCGGCTGATTTTACCGCGGCCGGAAAGTTTGCATGACAAAGGTGCGAACCACCAAAGGTTCGCACCTTTCTCATGCGAACACACGTACATACCCACACCCCCATCCATGACACAGCCCCCACCCACACCCTCAACACACCCCCACCCACACCCCCAACATAAACAAACCCCACTTACCTTTTCTTCACGCTGTGTCCCTGCGTATGTATGGCAGTGAACCCCTCATGCATGTATTCCATCATGTAATATAATTCACTGTTCTGGCACATCCCCTCTAGTGCTTCCTGCTTCCTCCACTGGTTTAGGTGTGGTCTTGGCAAACATGTTTATGGGTCTTTGCTTCTTCCCTGCACCTTTAGTCATATCTACGTATCCCTGTAGTGCATTGGCAGACACAGAGTCTATGCAGCGTCTGTCAGAGATCCCGCGCAAGGGGGGAGAGGGAGGGAACAGCACCGCTATTGATAGTAGCACACAATAGTGTTTCACCGTGTGGTGTGGCAGGTGACTGGATCACAGGTTCATCAGTTACTGGGGGGCACAGACACACAGAGTTGGCATGGCCAAGCTTCACAATAGCCACCTCCCCCCACACCTCCGACCGACAAAGTGGTCCACATGGGTATGATGAATGCAGGACTGTAGGATACTGGGTACCAGCCCATAGTATTGCCTTGTTCCCAACTATTAATGATGGCGTGACTCCACCAATGCAGTTTCTAATATCTATTTGCTTAAGTATGGCCCCCAGTCTGGTGCTTCCACAACAGTATCACTAGACGTGCTTTGTAACAGGCTGTAACCCACTTGTGGTGTACCTGATTGTGCCGGCAGTCTCTCACCATAGACGGATGTGCTTCTCACTGGATTACTGGGCCATGTGCTTCCGGTATAGTGGAGGTCATTTCATCCCTCACTGTCTTGGAAGGATGGGCAGGGAGCCACGAATTAACCCTTGGTGTCTGCCTCGCAAACCGGCATCCTACATGGCCCGTGCCACCTTGGAGTGCACACAGGCTGACGCAGCCTGCCAGACCAACGTTCACTGCGTTCTCATCGCCATGCCAGGGACGCGAGTCGCTGCAGGGGAGTGCCCGCTGGGTCCTGGCAGGAGAGACGGTGCAGCTCATGACTTCGTAGTTCGTGCCAATCTGCCCGCTCAGCAGCGTATCAGCAGATTCACTGGTGTCCGAGAGATAGGGTCAGCATGCCACCAAAACTCAGCTTACTGGCACTATTTGGATCCACAGCTGTTCCGACAGAGCATACTATACATTGGAGCCGATGTGCACTCTCAAAAAACAAGTTATTGGCTATGTGTAGATCTCGGGCTGCGGAGCTCCTCATTCAGGCGGCCATCTTCTGACGCATGCAACAGCACCCAACTTTGCCTTTAGCACCCGCATGTGCTAAAGGCACTGTATGATGCGGTGGGAGGGCGCAAAGTTCAACAGGGCGAGGGATGCACAGGGACAGGGCGAGGGACGCACAGCCGAGGGGGAGCTCGGAATTGAGGCTTATCCCAAAGGATTCAGCCTGCATTCCGAGCTCGCTGATTGGCTGGCGCCCCAGCCCGAGGTGCTAATGCTATTTGTATGAGGTGACCTAATTTTATGTCGGTGGCATTATTCCTGGCACATTGCCATATGATGTATCACATCAATTCTGGTGCATTTATATACCAACATTACATACCATAAAGCATATTGCTTTTCTCCGTTTTGCAAATTGGGTTAGCACAAAACCCTAACTGAGAAGGATTATGCTGTGTTGGTCTCCCACCCGGCACCTCTTCAGTGGTTGTAGCCAAAAACGAGCCTTGAGGATTTTTTTTAAAAGATCATGGGTTGTTTTGTCAGTCATTGCTAGGTCGTTAGGACAAGATTCTTAAAGCTTTGTAACCCTTTAGAGAATTTGTAGGGTAGGCAGACTGGCTCGGGCAAAGGTTGAAATTTGAGTTGTGCTTATTGAATGTGTCCTTAATCTATGGCTGTGTGGCATCAATGATGGCTTCTTGTGTGATGGTGAGAAATTTTAAGATTTCACTGGGATCAGATGAGGCCATTTTAGGGAAGGAATTCTGCAAGCTCTCCTATTTGTTTTGGCGTCCATATATGTGTTGGTGTTACAAACCTTATCCAGTCAAGTCAGCAATTTAGTACACCTGAAAGTAGCAAGTTCAAATAGTTTAGTGTGCCTGTGACCATTATGTAAACAATAACATGGCACTAACATGCACGACACACATCCTGGTGCTTTTCTGGTTCATGGTCATTCAGTGTCGCACTTCAATTTATGTAGCTATGCCTGGAGTGAGCTTAAACTCCAATTAATTTCAGATAAAACACAACATTTATACCAAAAAATCGTCATCATTGACGTGTAATCTTAAAAACCTAACATGCAACTTGATTGGTTATAGGAAGGTAACTTTAACATAGGTACTGTATCTGTAAATGGTAAAGGGAGAGGGGATTGGATAATCACGTCAGGTGGGGCAACTAAGCCCTTCCTTCAAACTGCCCACTGTAAACGTCACTAAAAGTACGACGTCCCATTGGCTCTACTCTCTATAGGACCCTAGATTACATGGTCCACTGTGATTGGGTTGGCATCGAGCCCACTCAAACTTTTCCACTTGCGCTTAGCAGCATGCAGAATAATTAGCCAGGTGCAGGGAGTTAGTCTGCACTCCAGCTTCCCTCCAATTATTTTACTATCATCCTTCACCTCAGAGGTCGTGTGTCAATTACTGCTTTGTAGTTTGGCCTTGAGTCTGCCTCTTGGTCTGAGAAAGTTAAGGAGTATGGGTACGGCAAGGCTCCATGCGTAGGTGTGAAAGTCTCATCCCCTTCTGCCTGCCTTGCCACGTGACTAGGACACTGTGAAATCGGCCTCTTCTTCATGCATTTTCATGCATTTCATTTACTTCTGCCAGTCTTCCACCATCTGTGGCTTATCTCGATCTTGCTGAACAGGAGACTCTGTTATTTTCTCTCTTTAATTGTAGGCATTATTAGCCTATTCCAGTCTGATACGACCTTGGCTTCTATGCATGGTTACCTTCAGCTGAGTTTCTCTTTGTCTTTAAAGGAGAGTTCCGGGACTTTTTTTTTATTGTCCCTACGGTTCGGCCATGTGTTTTTAAGCATAACTCGGTAGATCGTAGAAAACTTTCCTATGGACCTTACCCGACTTTTCGTCCATTAACGCACTCGAAATCAGCCGCCATTTTATGATAATCCTATCACTTGCCGCATCGCCCTGGCTCACCTGCTTTTGCGGCACTAAATCAAATCCCCCGCCCCTGAAAAAGACTTTATCAAAACATTCATATTCCCCGCCTCTATCCGTGACGTGACTGTGCTGCGTAGGCAAACGCGCCCAGGCGTCTTCTACGCGACTCCACACAGAACCCGGAAACCAACACAGATCAGCTCACAACACAGCGCGCCACAATTCGCAATATGAAACTGTACTTTTAAATCAAACCGCAAGATTGTAAATTTGGTAAAGTACATTTATTTGACATCAAATGTTTAGAGAATATTCAGCGATTTTCTTTTTTATTTGCTCTCGATCCAAAATAGTTCGTTTCGAGGCACGCGATGTTCCTTTGCTGTACACAGGGTCTTAGATCATCTCACAATACAGCGCCACAATTCGGAATATCAAACTGTGGTTTAAAAGCAAACTGCAAGATTGTACATTTGGCAAAGTACATTTATTGGACATCAAATGTTTAGAGAATATTCAGCGATTTTCATTTTATTTGCTTTCGATCCAAAATAGTTCGTCTTGAGGCAAGCGATGTTCGTGTGCAGTAAACAGGGTGTTGGTTTACGATAAAATAAGCTCTTCGGTCGCACTGATAATCGCATGGCTGTTCCAACAACGAGGCACTAGGCCACCACAACGGTCTGTATGTTGCATCTAGCCGTTAGTACCGCATAAGGGCATACTTGTACTTGGCGATCGTCCCACAAAATGGTCAGGGTGCTAACGTTGTTCACGCGGAGAAGCAACTGGCGGTTAAAAAAACCGTCCGCCGGTGTCTGGTACTCGTGACACATGCAGTAATGCATGATGTACCTGTTTGAAAAACATAAACAATGAAATTAGTCTCACCATCAGATCTTTATTAAAATTATTCATTTTATATATTCGGTCGGGAAATTATTTCATAGCTAGGACAGTGCAACTGGGTTTTAAACGTCAAGGGGGGGCTGTAGGATACTGAGACAGTCCCCCAGTGCAGGGGTTGACAGGGAGTGCAGGTGGAGAGTGGAAGGGCCCAGGACCGAGATCGCAGACAGTGGACCAGTTGTAGCAGGGGAGAGGGAGAGAGAAAGCAGAAGCAAAGGTTTTTTGGTGCTTCCGTAAAAGTAGACGGTTCTCCCCAAGATAGTGCGCGGTACAAAACAACATGCCACATAGAACGAACAAGTACAACTTAACCCGTCTTTAAAGCTACTGTATAGTAATTAAATTGCGGTATAAACTCATCTAAAGAGTTACTTACATTATATTTGCATTTTCCATTGCGTCTGTGCGTAGGGCATCCCCGAAATACCACTCCTTCTATGCCGACGTTATTTCTTCTAATGAACGAACATGAAATGGCTTTCGTTTCTGAAATTATATTCATTATCGTTTCTTACGTGGTCCAGGCCTGTCAAGGTCAAAATACAATAGAACCTTATTCTGAGTCGTGGGCCATTCTGGCACCCGAGAAAAAATCAAAGCAGCTGACCTTCACTTTGAACGAGCACACATTCCAAGTTAGCTACATTCAGTGTAAGGCATTCTCACAGGACTTGAAATTTACACTCCATCTTTGCATTTTGTCTGCGTGCTTTGCAGCCACACAGAACCATAAATACGGAGAGATTCTATATTTATTGAAAAATGATTTATATTACTGTTTGGTTTAATTTAATGCGCAAATGAACAAGGTTGGCTAGATACACATATTCAATGGGCCTGCGACATGAGGAGACTTGAGAGAACAGACAATCAAATTACAATCATTTAAACCGTGATGTGTATTTCTCAATGAGTTCTTCTTTAGGTGGACATGGAACAGATGCAATGTTGGGTGGCAATGCAGTTGTCCCCTGCACAGGTTCGTTCACAACTCCATTTATGTGCCTATCTAGGACGTCAACAATAAGTTTCTCAATAAACTCATATTGCATATCCTCAAACACTGGTTTGATCACCCATTGTTTACTTCTTTTAGTGAAGG
The DNA here is from genome assembly GCF_040938575.1 of Ambystoma mexicanum. Taxonomy (NCBI): domain Eukaryota; kingdom Metazoa; phylum Chordata; class Amphibia; order Caudata; family Ambystomatidae; genus Ambystoma; species Ambystoma mexicanum. The sequence continues at coordinate 88,178,590 of NC_090937.1, read as the reverse complement.
CCTTATTGTAGCGAAGCGTCCCTAAAGTTCTGGTCGTCCTACTTTGTTGACGGCCAACATTATGGTTATGTGCCAAGACCGCTAAAAGAGTCCGATTTATCATGCCCTCCATGCCAAGATGCAATCGTTTTGGCCTGTACTTTAGGCACATATTGTGGAACACCTCCAAATCTCCTGTGTGGCAGAATTCCGTGAGTCCCCTCAAAGCTTTTGTTATAGTTTTATCAAATACAATCTTTTCAATGGCTTTGTGAGTGGGTGATGAAGGAATCAACCACTTCTTCTTCCGTGCCTCCTCTGTGGACAAATGGCCATGTTCACAATTGTGGAAATGTTGGTTCGTGTTCCATCGGTGAACGTTTGTACAGTGTGGCATTACTGACCGCCATTTTTCCAGTAGAATTTCCAACGACCCTCCACATGTTTTTGAGCTCCACCAAAGATGGTTGCTGATTGACTTGGACCACTGTGAAATACCTTGCAATTCTTTTTTTTTACCTGCAGCCGACAATTTTTTATTGATTGATTTTGCAAGATGCCAAACGTCAAATTGGTGATTTATATTTTTGTACTGTTCTCTCATTGTCTTGGCAATTGAAACGTGTCTGTCCGTGGCTATCAGGTCGATCACCATTCCCCGCGATTGTAGTTCTTGCAATGATGCTACAAAGCCAACTTTCTCCATGGCCACTGAGGATGTACTTTGTGACACCTGCACGACCACCGAACTCACAATTTTCTTACTTTCCATGTCCTGAAAGTGGTAGGTGCAGTACTTGGCTGAAAATCCTGGGCTGTCGCACTGTCCATCACCGGCTAGCCTGAACCGTTTGCCCGCGAATGTACTATCAATAGACATTTTTTCCATTCTCCAAGCTTCGCTAATGGCTGGAAATAGATAATCGGTTTGGTATTTGTAGAACTGAGTTTTCGCAATGAAATGGATTCCCACAAACTGAAAGAAAGACTCTAATTTTTTAAAACTTGAACCACTAAAAAGTGCAGCCGCTGCACAAAGTAGATTGCCTGCTGGCAGTTGTCCCAGCATAGGTTGTGCAGACCATGTGAAAGGATGATATTTTGTACAGGTGGCATGTATTTTAAGGTTAGTGCCTCGAATTGCACGAGTCACATTAATCAATGGCTCCCCACATACTTCCCCACCTACCAAATGCCCACATTTAATCCGAATAATAATATCAATCAAACAACTATAGAATACAATGAATTTGGCCTCTTTCCTTATACTGTCACTCTGCATCCCAGCTGGTTCGGCCTGTAACGTTGAGGACATGTCACTCACATGAAAGGTAGAATCTCTGATATCGTCTTCCGCTATGTTCAGTGATATTGATGGTGTTTCATTGTCGTCTACTTCATTCTCTTCCATTGCAACATCTGTTCCTTCTCCGGCGATGGGTGAATAAAACAATTTCTTCAACTTTCTCGCCGTCTTAGTCATCCTCAACACTGTCCGTGAGAGGCAGGCTTCCCTGAACTCTGGCAGCTCGGTGATGCATTGCGGACTTGGCTCGCCTTCCGAAATGTAGGCCAAGCACCCGGAATTTTCACGGCAGCAGCAGTTCTCCTCCTCAGTTGGCATTAGCTCGCACCGATTGCACGTGCACCAGGTGGAGACGCCGTCCATGCGACATGGTCCAGGCTCTTCATCCGTTGACTGGTCCTCCCAACTGCCGTCCGAATCCCCATCGTTTTCGCGTGCTTGCCTTTCCAGTAGTTCTTCCTCGGTGTACTCGGGCTCGTACATATACGGCATTATTGTAGCCATTGTGTGGTAAAGAAAGTAAAATAATTTATAGCGGTGGTACTGGTATCTGTTCACACGGGCTACAATCAACGAAGGTAGCTGACCAGAGCACAGAAACGAGTCACAGAATACTCAAAGTAATACAGCGAGAGTAATGGAATCGAAAATCTGCTGCTGTGTGTTGTGAAACGGTGTGTTTATACTTATTGAGGAAAGAGGCGTCCTGCCGTTTCCATGGCGACACTTCATTAGCTGAGGCGCAGCGATTGTTGACACGAAACGTGCTTTGGCGTTGGGAAATGGGCGGTACGCGTCTGCTGATGTCAGGCTCAGGGGCGGGGGATTTGATTTAGTGCCGCAAAAGCAGGTGAGCCAGGGCGATGCGGCAAGTGATAGGATTATCATAAAATGGCGGCTGATTTCGAGTGCGTTAATGGACGAAAAGTCGGGTAAGGTCCATAGGAAAGTTTTCTACGATCTACCGAGTTATGCTTAAAAACACATGGCCGAACCGTAGGGACAATAAAAAAAAAGTCCCGGAACTCTCCTTTAATTCTTGATTTGTTTGCTGTGGACCTCATATCTTGAGACCTTTAGTAACCTCTATTCAATTCTGTGCATGTGCGTAGTGGATTTTCACTCATCTACAAGGTGCTTTTGAGGTAGATATGTGTACAGTTGGCGCTTGCCGCAATCTATTTTACTACCAAGCATAAGCAAGCTTTACGATTTCTCTGCTTCTTGCGGTTTCTTGCATATGTACATGTTTAAACTGGCTTAATGGCTTCATCGTGCATATGGCATACGTTTCTTCATCTTGAAACCAACTGTTTCACCTTAGGCTCAAGATGTCACTGATTGACGGTATTTCCTCTCTTCATCAGCATTCTCAGGTCATTATATACTCTATGTGTAAATCAGTCCGATCTCTCATGACGTCACCAGTCGTCTTCTTTTACTATCTTCTTGGCTTCTTCGGGTATTTCAATCTGACAAATGTCCTTGTCTGTAGATATGGATTTCTCAGTGGGTACCTTACTGTCCAGGTTTGCTTAGGTGTAGGTACTTCAATAGGTGCTTTTACTCCGAAAGACACTGGGCAGAGCCCAACTGCGGCTCTCTGCTGGTTTATCTGTTCTCCAGAAGTCACATATCTTGGTGTGAACGTTCCTGGCACTTCGAAGGGGGTGGCTGGAGTGCGGATGATGCCTGGCACTTCCTCTTCAATGCTCCATGCCAACCTTGGCTTCTAGTGTCAACATCCCAGCTTACAGTAGCAGTTGCAACACTCAGGTTACATGTCTCCAAGTCCAACTCTGCAAGCCTAAAGTACCTTAAATTCCAATCCATTTTCTGTCGGCCACATGCAGTTTAGCCGCGCCCTCCTGCACAGCCGAGACAACTCCTGATACAGCAAATAATACTTTTCTCCACTTTATGCACGCTCCGCACCTCGCTGTCTCCAGTCTATCTGACAGCAGTTCACAAAGTGCAATGCTGTCGTCCCCCCAGCATTTCAAATGAATCATGTCAACACAGTGATCTGGAGCTCTCTCCACCATCGTACATCGCGTTCCGTTCTCTCAAAAGAAAAAAGGACCTTGTCACGTGACAACAACGTGGTCTCATTATATCCATTGCTGTGAAACACGGAGCCGTTGAGGGCCGCCGACCCTCAACATGGCACCCATTTTGCTCCCCTGGCCCAGTCACCATTGTGCTTCCACATCTCCACCACAATGGCACCTCCTGAGCTCGCTACAGCCGCCACTCAGCTCCCATGCGTCTAGAACCCTCTTTACACTCCTACTGAGGCACTGCCACCTCTCTGCTCCTCAGCTCCATGTCGGAAGAGCACACCAGTGCCCCAGTTCGCTCCAGCCTCTCCACCGGCCTGTTCCTCCTCCAGACCTGCAGCTGCACCCCTCACCCGGCAGACAGCTCACGAACCACTGTAAAAATGACAGGCACATCACTCTACTCCTTAAGTACGGCTTTCAGAATACTCAGCAACACGGGAGTCTGGCCACTGCAACATATATTAGAGAGAGGGTTCTTTTTTTTCTACGGTTTGAGGGGCAGCGCATGTGATTGTCCTTTCCTTCCGGCTTTGCCCCAGCACATCTCATGTCCCCAGCACAGCGTAGGTCCTTTTAACTCGTCACCATTGTGGTAAATTGTGTTTATCCATAGATACATCAGGAGCTTTCTGATATAAAAGGAGTCTTCTTTATTAGTTACAGGTTAGTAGGTTCAAGCAGTAGGAACTGGACACAGGTACATAAATGACACATCCACCGGCCACCCTCTCTCTAGACAGCCTCTCTCCAACTGTCACTGCAGGAACACACTGCGGAGAACTCTCCCACAACATTGTACCCTAGGAACACTCATACCATCACAGCCATACATAGCAGAACAAATAGTTAAAGGCACAATACCACAGTCAGCGTGGGACATCGTGGATTTGTATTTTCCACCAACCCGTCAGTATTGTTACAACTCTTTCCCAGTCTGTTCAGATCATCGCACAGCCCCATAGTAAGTGGAAGAAAGTTCCCTCCCACCATGCATTTCAGACAGATATCATCAGCAGTCCTACCCATCTCTACAGCGCTCCGCTGCTCTTGAGCTAGGTTTGTGCTTTAAATAATAAAATAAAATACATTTTAAAAGAATCAAATGAGTAGCCCTACCCTGGAGTAATCCACTGTGTATAGGATTTTAAGTTGCACCAGCCTTAATCTTGTGGACGTGTTAGCCTCTCTCAGCGCTATTTGCACTTCCACCCATTCTTCCTTTTCTAGCAATCCTAGATCCTGTTCCCATTTTGATTTCAGTTTAGGCAGTGCTGGGGAAGTAAAGTTATTTATCACCTGATACAGTGTCGTTATCCCTTTCCTTTGCAATTTTTCAGTGAGCAGGTTGACTTCCGGGGGTGGTGTGCTCTGGGCTATCAACCTCCCTACCGATAAATCCTGAATGGCATGCTTTAGGCTTGTGTGTGTATAGAGATGCCTCTGCGTCAGCCTGTATTGCTTACGCAGTACAGGAAACAATGGCAGTTCTTCCCCTTGTACGATGTCCCTAACTTTGAGGATCTCTTTCCTTGCTCATCTCAGCTGTTTCCCTAATTTATTCACTTCCAGGATGCTCGGGTACTCCCACAACTGTGATCATTTAGTGATTTTCCCCTTCCACCCCTTGGCATTCCTGACCTCTCTCCTCCTCTCCCTTTCTCCCTTTTCCTATCTCCTCCCCTCCTCCCCTCCTTCCCTTACTTTCTTCTACACACTTACTCTATCAGAATTGTCCCTGGGCCTAGTATGATGGCGACCTCATCTGTCGCCTCCCCCTTCCCTTACTTGTTTTTTTTCCTCTCCCACCCCTCCAGCCCTATCTGGAATGTCATCAGGCCTAGTATGATAGTCGCTTGTTTTGTTCCTCCCCTCCCTTTCTGCACCCCTCTCCCTCCCCTTTTGTATTTCTCGGGCTCTACCATAAATGTCGTCAGGCCTAGCACGGTAGTCGCCTGTCTGTATCCATTTCCTTCCGACTCTCCCCCTCCTTTCCTTATCTATGTCTTAGCTCTTGCACTATCTGAAATGTCGTCAGGCCAAGTACGATAGTTAATTTCACGTCCTTACTGTTCATGGCCTGTAAGAGTGTCATTGTATTTTTCCTTGTTCCCTGCCTTGCCTTGAAGCGCTTTGAAACACATTGTGTATAGGCGCTATATAAATAAACTATCATATCATATCATAACCCTCTGCCCTGCTAATGGTACTTCTTCTCAGCGTATGCGGCCGTACAATATTTGCAGGGGGGGATCTATCTCCCATCAGGTTTATCTCTAATTTAATGGGTTATGTTCGCCCCGCGAAACTCCCATCCATTTGCCACTACCAAATGTGATGCCCAGTAGTATTTCTGGGCATCTGGCACCTGCAAACCCACTTATCAAACTGACTTCATCAAGGTCTTTAGTGCAATCCATGTACTGCTGTGCCCCCAAATAATCCCTATTGATTTGGGAACCTCTGTTGGGGTATTTTGTGGTGTATACAATAGCCGTGGGGGTGTAACCATTTTAAATAAATTGGCTCTGCCTACCAGTGCCAGTGGCAAGCCCTCCCAGTGTTTTGCACATTCCCGAAGTCTCTTAAGTTCTGGTTCCTGGTGATTCTGTAGGAACCCATTTTCCCAGGAATGTGAATGGGTCTGTGGTGATCTGTAAAGGGCAGCTTTCTGAGATTGCTTCGGTCTCTCCTTTCACCGGGACGAATACGGACGTGTCCCATTTTAATTTAAGACCACCATATTTGCCATATGTCTGTATTATTTGGATAACTCGGGGTCTGTCCACTGCGGATCCCCCAGATATATTAATAAGTCATCTGCATATAAGGATATACACGATTCTCCCACCACTCCAGGCTACCAATCGCTTCTTTAAACTCAGTGTCCAAGTTTATTTTCTGCCATATCTCTAACTGAACAAAAAAACGAAATACTAATTCGGTTGCAGTTTATTCAGTAGAAACCTCCAGAATATCGCTCTACACAGTGTACAACCAGTGCGAGACAACCGGGTGGGCCTGCCAGGAATACCCGAGTGATGAAGATAGTGAAACCTGGCCCAGAAAGTGCTTTTTAAGTGTATTTTACTATATCATCAGGGCACTTCGTCCCCTCACTCTATTGCTCACAGCCTGTACAGTACATTTTAATTCGTGGGAGCTATTTGCAATGCAGTCGCTGGAGTATTTATGTACTCTATGTTTGCATGTTCTTGTTAACTTGTTGCTTATTTCATTTAGGTTGGAAAAGCAAAGACAGTGTGCCAAAACTGGTTTCTGATTATTTGGCAAAGAAGTTTAATCTGGATGGGCTAGTGAGCCACGAACTGCCATTTGAGAAAATCAATGAGGGGTTTGACCTGCTGCGTAGAGGAGAGAGGTGAGCCTGCTGCTATTTTTGTTACAATGAACCATCATGGAGATGTCGTTTGCTGCACAAAATGTTGTTTTCATCCTTATTGTTTTTAGGATCACATGTCCTGCATTTCATATGGCTAGGTTTTCTCAGTAAAGAGGCTTAGCTGTTTTTTTGGGTGTACCATGGTTTTTGGAGCTTGAATCTAAAGTAGAATCGCATGCTATGCTTGGTATTAGGTCAAGAAAACTTTTTTTAAAGCAAAAAAATAAATTGATTTAGGAAGACCGCTCTGTGACCGCACAGAACGGTCTTTCTAAATCAAACTGTCAGCCTGTGCGCGCAATGGCTGGCAGGCAAGCCAGGATCCGGAAGCGGCCATGAGGGAGAACGGGTAAGTGGATATGTGCGTGTGTGTGTTGGCTGTTCGTGTGTATGTGTTTGTGTGTGTTTTGGTGGGGGGAAGGTATGGGAGGGGAGGGAGGCTGTGGGGGCCGAGGGAGAAACGCTTGGGGGGTGACACGCCCCTATTTGGAGTAAATCTGGGAAGAGGGGGTGGGGCAAAAGAATTTCATTATTTAAATTTTTGTGGGCCGCCTAAAACCGGGCAAACAAAATCGGTCTTTTGGTTAGGCAACCTACATCTATTGGCTTGCCCATAGGATTTCAATTTGTTCACTAGAACTGAAAGTCAGGCATTGACCGGGGGAGGATTTATGTAACACAACCCCTGGACTATGTTTTCAGGCTAATTCTCATGGTCGAGGGATCCAGTGATGACTTGAGACCAATACACAGTTCACTACTTATTTTATATCCAAATAGGGAATTAGGTTTGACTGAATCAACAGTGGTGGGGTTGGAAATTGTAAAATAAACAGTCATCAGCCAACCAGGTTATCAAAATAAAATGTCTTTAGGGCCATGGATCTCAATTTTCATAGTCTCTGGATTTGTTTGTTGTGTCCCTGACATTGCTTTTTTGACTTAGTATTTCTTGGCTGGTGCATGGTCATCTGGCTTTAGCACTGATCCTCATGGACTGAGCTACCAGGAACCACCACCCTGCCCCCTTAGACTGTGGGTCAGACATCAGGCACATAATATACAGTTGGACACCAGGGTACTTCGGAGTTTGACCCTCCTGTGATGTCTCAGAACATGGGCCTCATTACAACTTTGCGGGTATCCTGGCGGTAGAGCCGCCAGGATACTGGCAAAGGGTGTTACCATTTCCGGCACTTGGTCTGGTGGCATTGCCGCCAGATTATGAGTGCCGGTGGTGCAATGTAAATCCCCATTCATGGAGTTCCATTGGACTCCATGAGGGGATTTGCCGTCATTACCGCCACTGGCATTACCGGTGCCAGTAATGAGGGATTTTATTGCTGGTAGTGCACCTGGGTTACCTCCAGCTGTTAGCTGGAGGTAAGCCAAGGTGCACCACCGGTAAACCCGTAGTCAGGCAGTCCGATAAAGTGCCAGTATCTGCAGATACCTGCTCTTTTTTACCATACCGCCTGACTCGGAATGAGCTCCATAGTCTTTGCAACTTAGGCTGCCTTAGGTCTCCGCCTCTATACTAACCATTCTGGCTTAGTTTTGGCACCTGCTGCCACTCCTGACTACCAATTTAGCAATACCCTTCTATCCATGGTCTTGAAAGGCTCCCATATTTTTTCATTCCACCTCGATCCTACTCCCCTTCACTTTCCCTATGAATCATCTTTTCCCCTCTACAAAAAGTGTCTGCTTCCTCTCTGTCGTTTATTAGCCCCACCCATTCCTGTCCCTCTACCTCTCCTTTGAGGTGGTTCTTCTCCTCCTCCTTCCCTTCTTCTCTCTTTTTATATATCCCTACTCCATCTTCCCACTCGCTCCCTCTGTTCTTCACCTGCACCCGCTCCTCTCCTTCCTCTTTCAACTAATTTCTCCTTCTCCTCCACTACGGTCTCTCTTCTCATTCCTCCTCCCTTGCTCATTTCTCTCTCTGCTTGCTCCTCCTACTCTACTCCTTTCCTCTCAACCTGCTTTCTCTCCAACCATCTCTAAACTCTCATGCTTCCCCTTTGATACACCAATCTTTATACTCTAGTAGAGTTTCGGATTCCACGAGTGTCGTCCACAAACCTACTTCTTTCTATCAGCTCATACTTGCGTAAGCTTTTTCACACATAGTCTCAATAGCACACAAGCTCCAAGATAGTTCCAGGGTTTGTATTAAAGGTCTTGAATGGGAGGTCGTGAGAGTCACAGGGAGAGGAATATCAGGGCATGAAAGTAAGATGATAGATTGGGGTTCCAGTGTTTTGATTGGGGTTTTGATTGGGGTTCAAGTGTTTGGAAGGTACAACCCAGCACCTGATCCCCAATCTGTCGCCTTCCTTTCATGCCCTGATATTCCTCTCCCTGCGTCTTTCACTACCTCTCCTCTCCATTTGCTACTCTCTTCCCTCCATTGCCACCCAGCTTTTCTCTTCTCCCATGTCTACCAACTCTGTGCCTCTCTCTCACTCTCTCTCCATCTCCCTCCACCCTCAGATGTTATTCCTTCCTACCCTCTCTCCAATTACAATACCGCTACTACTCTTCCCTCTCCACTGCACTACTACTCTCCCCTCTCAAATCTACTACTACTCCAACCCACCTTCTACTCAGTCCCCCACTTTTCACTCTGTCACCTGTGATGAATCCAATGGAGTCATCATGTATTCCCTGATGATGAACTCCTCTCATGTGGCCACGGGATAGCAGTTGCTACCTGATCCTGACCCTGGGGGCAGTTATATGAAGGAGGATCACATGGGAGGAGTCAACTACCGGGGAGATGTTTTGACTTCATTGGACAAGACACAGTATTCCCCCCTTCCCCATCAGGAAGACCCTAGAATACCCACATTGTTAATGGCATATTGTCATTCTGGTCAGACCCAAACACCCACAACTCACACACAACACCTTCTGTTTCTAATGCAGATTTATCTGAAACCTCTGAGAAAGACCATCTGAGAGTTAAAAGTCCAATGACATCCATGGACTCCAACTCCCATAACCACTCAGGTACTGAGATAAGTAGGAGGATGAGGGAGTTTGTGCAAAGTGACAGGAACTCGAAGTACAACATGCAGGCTAGTTGTTTTTCCAAGTCTTCAGTGTGTGGGACATTTAAAGACGGCAACCGCACTATTGAATTGAGCCGTGCAGGAGAGGACGTTGAATCCCATGCTGAGGCACCCGAACGCAAGGCCCATGGACAGGTGTGGTGGAACGGAGAAGGTCGCCGGGACAGGTGGAGAAATGCCGTGAGCGAGCAAGAAGGGCCGTGGAGATGCCAGGAGCCGTGCTGTGGTGGAGAATGGGTGAAGGAACCACGCTGCAAAGGCGCTAGCAGAGTTGGAGGCGCTGGAAGGAACGAGTCAGTCGAAATTGCTGATGCAGAAAATATCAGAAGAACGTTTAAATGCAGTCAAGGCAAAGTACAAAATCAACACCCAATGAAAAGAATGTTTGAATTCAGACAAGGCAAAGTACAAAGGCAAACTCCAACCCCAATCAAGTACAGATGCATGATAGAAATCCTGCGAGTGAGCCGGGTATTGCACTCATGTGGGCTCAGAGGGTTGGCAAAGCATTACACTTAAATGCACTTTAGGAAAATCAAATGGATCAACCTGAGGAGGATAATCAGGCACATCTGATCCCTCCTTCGTAGTCAGCACTGTATGTATCTCTAAAGCACATGAGGATGGGCCTTACCACCATATGTAGACATGAAAGGACCTTTTTGAACTTGAAGGAACTAGGGATGGCAATGTATTGCTCTAAGATGCTCTCCGAGGTAGAGTATTTATTAATTCATTTTTTGCACATAGATCGTATATGCCACTTAGCACTGTTCTTTGTACATAGATGGAACCCAGGGTGTAGGCATTGTTTTTTGTACAGCTAACCCATTTCCTTTCCTCTCACACACCTTCCGAACTTAGCGGAAGGCATGGGCACATTCCCACACACCCTGCACTCACATATAACACAAACACTATTGCACAACACCTCTGCCATAATAATTAAGCCACCTCTCATGACACAAATTCGAACTGTAGCTACTCACATCATTTTCTATCCACTTAAACACAATCCACCCCTGTTGTGTTGTGCCCATCCACATGCCATTCAGATGTGGTGACTAGCAGGCTCTTGGCCAATCTTTCACAATTTTAATGGCCGAAATGCATATACGTATATTAGCACCTCCCAATTCTCCCATATTCTGGACCCCGGCCTCTCCAAGGTCGTTCAACCAACAGCGCGTTGGGACCATAATTAAGGTGAAAGGTGCTATGCAAATGACAAAATGAATGAAGTTGACAACATCAACCAGGATTTGCTGTGGACTACACTTGTCCACTTTGACAAAAGCTGTGGCACCCTGAACAAATTCTTTTTTAGGCATGAGGTGGTGCGGTACACCCTATAATCGATATTTACAAATCCCAAGCCAAGGCGGTTGCTTTCTATGGTGTAGAAATGTGGGGATTCCCCAAAAGTGAAGTATTGATAACATGCAAAAACACATTCTTAAAAGGTATTCTGTTACTCCCGCAAAGCGCACCAACAGCAGCTGTGCACATGAAATGTAACATATGCACAATTGGTGAAGAAGCTGCGTTAAGACCTGTTCTTCACTGGATTAGGTTATGGGGAAATCCTGCACTTGGCAAATACTGCAAAGCACTGACCTATCTATTGCACATGGAAGGTGGGTTGTCACATATACACAATGTCTTAATAGCATTGGACCTTCCATGTTATTGCACTATCCCCAATCTTATTACAAAAGACATCCTTCACAGGGTGAAAAAAGCATGGGCTGATTTCAGGTCAAGGACAATGGTAAATGCATGTTTCCCTTTATCACATGGCACAGACTTTTTGTCTGCTAAAGATTTATTTGGCTGTGAACCATATTTGGACATAATAACGCCACATTACTAAAGTGCAGTCTCTTATTGAATATAGAATTGGCAGCTTAAAGGTCTGTGATTACACTAACCATTGGAATAACTGTGCAAAATGTCGATTATGCGGTATGAGCAAAGAAGATACTACCCACTTCATGCACATATGTGATGCGTTGAAGTCTCTCAGAGTTATGTATCTTAAACCATTATTATATAAGATCTGCTCTCTATCGGAAACAATTGCATTTTGTAAAAGTACCTGTAGATGGATGTTGTGTTTTTCATAGCTAAATACACTCAACGGGCCTAGTTCAAAAGACACCCAATGGATGTAATATAGGCCTAAATCTTTTTCAAATGGACCTTGGCTATGAGGTTGGAAGGACTCGGTTAGCACATGATTTACATACAGTGAATACATGTATTACAAAAAACAAATATACACGACTGTTTGCTTATATAAAAGTCAATAAAGGTTCATACCTATGACATCATCAAAAACATTCCACCATCCATACACTTACTCACTCACACTTTCACATATGCCAATGTGCACTTACAATAATATGGGTTGTTAAATTATAAACCCTTTCCGAAAAACATAGAGAACTTCATTTTTTTACACCCACTTCTATTACAAGTGTATATAATAGTCAAATAGCAAAGACTTATTAGACATCATTGTCTACACGTGTTTCGGTCGGCTCTTCTGGCTCATGTTGTAGCCTTGCGGGACTCCGACCTTCTTCAGGACAGGGGCATGGCGTAAGTGTCGTTCCACCCTAACACAATCATCCAGTGGAAGATGTCTTCAGATAAAGTCTCTACAGTGTATACTTGTAGGGGTAGTGTGAACTTGGGAATGAATCCTGGAAACTCCAATGAGTTAACCCAATTTTCAAAGGAGCTTATCAAACAGCTGCAACCGGCACCAGCTTGTTTCAATCTCTGCCACGCATATGCGCCTCCTATTAATTTCTCGAACGTGCATGCGCGGAATATGTTATATAATCAAACACCTGTGTTCCGTTGCCTTGCAGTGTAGCAGTGTCTCATCATCCCTGTAAGTGTTGGGATTTCAATGTTGATAAATCATTCCTGCGGGGTCCACTGGAAAACATCAGCATGTATTAATCATGTGCTGTGTATTTGTCATGATCTCTGCTTCCAAAAGGTCAGGGTTTTCCCAACTGCCTTGGAAGCAGATCCATAACCCAGGTTCCGAGTGCCAACCAGTCCCAATTGGGACCTTTTGGACCCAGTCCTGGTGCCAGTGGCACCAGGCTCATAAATATGCCCAGTCCCAGCGCTGGAAGCGCCGGGCTCATAATGCTTGGGTGGACTTACCTGCAGCAGACCATGCTGCTTACTTGCCTGCCAGTTGAGCCTCTGATCCTCTTCTGTTTGGAACTACTTTTCCTGTTGGGTGGGGCAGGAGCCACTCCCTAGATTCAGAACACTGGAACTCTTCTGGAAAGCAGGAACTCTTTTCTTACCTAGGCGTGGCTGTGGAAGGAGACACCTAAGCACTACAGGAGGCTATTTAAACCACACCCGATGGATGAATCTTGCTTTGCGTTATTCTGCATCCTCTGCAGCAGAACGCTCATCGTGTCTTCTGCATCTGATCCTGGGCCTAAGGAAAAAGGCTTACCATCCTGAATGCAGTCTTCAGCAACACCTATAAAGACAAGAAAGAACAGGTTAGCATTACGGTCTTCAGTGACAGCTCTTCACTTACCTGGTCCATCGGCTGTCACCAACGCCTCGCGCTGCATTCCGGCATCTGAAAGACAAAGGCTTACCTACTCTTCGTGCGCTCCGGAGGTCTTCACACTGCATTCCGGCATCTGAAAGACAAAAGCTTGCCAACTCTTTGCACGCTCCGGAGGCCTTCGGCGCTGCATCCCGCATCTGAAAGACAAAACAAGGTGCGTTTAAAGACATTGGGGAACTTTAATACTCACGTGCCATTACTCCTTTCCACATCCAACCCAGTGGGTATTCCGGCACCCTGCAGCCGCTCCGAACTTGTACCTGCAAAATAAAAGACAGTTAGAGCGCATCGTGAAGCAGGCAACAAGCGCTTACTTACGTGCTTCCAGGCGCTTCTATTCATCACACAGGCTCCATCTTCAACTCACTTCAGCCAGTCATCCGCCATCGCTGGAACCCTGCAAAACAAGAGACATCATTCCTAAAGACTTTTAAAGACATTAGAATTACTCGAAACTTACCGTTCGTGCAGTAAACGACGGACAGCAGTCCTCTGAAGTCAAGAGGCCTGCTCCCCTTATCCAGTGAAGAAACTGGTTACAGCACCCTGCCCCGAGGCAGATGGAGAGCACGGCGTTCACTTACCTAAGGTGAGAGCGTTAACCTTTGGGTTCTACAGGAGAAGAGAAAGGGAAGAAGAGAGAGACATTCAATAACCCAGTTCATTAATCCCATATTTTCTATCTGCAGACATCTTACCCTTCGAGTCAGACATACAGTGCACAGAGGTCCAGCCCAAAGAGCCAGCCGTGTGTTACACATCACCTTTGAAGATACGGTATACGCCCAGTCAAGACCGGCGCCTCTACGGGAATCAGGTGAGCGTTACAGAACGCAAAGCCTACCGCAAAACTCCCGTCCAGGCGCTATGGAAACCTCGGATACCGACCAGCTAGCCCAGTTACTTGGGGAACTAAGGGCAGAAGTGCATGCAGCCCGTCAGGAAACGAACGCTCTAAGAAGGGAACTGATTATTTCCAAGGAGCGAACAGATGATCTCGCTAGACAATTGCTACAGTCACAAGCCGGACAGACCCCGTTACCCGCATCTGGGGGAAATCTTCCTTCTACATCCTCTATGAATCCAGTGCAGATCAACCTACCTGGGAATGTACCTCTGGCTCCGCCCGAACGATTTTCTGGTGACCCAAAGAGGTTTGCAGTATTTATCAATCAGTGCCGGTTGCATTTCTTATGCCGGCCAGCAGCCTTTCCAACTGATCAAGCTAAAGTAGCTTTCGTGCTTTCGTACCTTAGTGGCAATGCGGCAGACTGGTTGATCCCTCTAGTAATTCAAGATGATCCGGTCCTCCATGATTTTCAAGCTTTTCAGCTCAGTATGGAAAAACTGTTCGCAAGACATTCACAGGGGCAGGCCTTGGACAATGAGCTTCTTTCGTTGCGACAAGGTAATCAAGACCTTTTGGCTTATATTGCGTCAGACTGATAGTGGAAACTCAATGGCCTGAGGACAAAAGGATTACGCTGTTTTATAGAGGTCTACGTGGAGAGCTCAAAGATGTGTTAGCCCAAGTAGTGAATCCCCCACAAGATTGTTCGGACTATATAGACTTAGTCGTTCAAATAGATCACAGACTGCAGAACAGGAAGGCCGATCGTTCCAAGTTTGATGCTCGAGTATTTTCCAAACCGCCAACTCCTTCCAAAGGAGCAGACTCCGGGGAACCCATGCAAATAGGGGGCCTGAAAGGTCCTCTAACACAAAAGGAGCGGGAAAGGAGAAAACAGTTGCAATTATGCCTCTATTGCGGAAACTCAGGGCACTTTCTTCGAGACTGTCCGGTGAAACCTGCCAAGAAGGCAGTAGGAGCTGCAGTTACCAAAGTTACAAACTCTGAGCAGGGAAACGACCTCGCCCGACAAGAATAGCCCAGTTCCGTGACCTCGCATTTCGTGATACCTATGGTCCTCATTAGCCCTGATAATCCGGATCGATTACATGCAATTGAAGCTTACGTCGACAGCGGTGCCATCGGCAATTATGTGGATCATGAAATGGTTTTGAGGATGAATCTAACTCTTTGTCCCAAGGCTGTAAAGGACGTCATTACTACGGTGGATGGTACGGAGATAGCCTCCGGGCCAGTAACGCATACCACTCAAGAGGTGACGCTAGTAAGTCAAGATGGACACCATGGGAAGATCGTGTTCGATGTGATCAAGGCCCCTCAGTTTCAGATTATTCTAGGAATACCTTGGTTAGAGAAACACAATCCTCTGATCGATTGGCGAGCAAGAACGGTCCAGTTTCCAGAATGTGTCTCTACTTGTCACCCTCCACCTGGTGTTGCACTGGCAGCAATTTCTTCAGAGACTCCCCAGTTACCTCCCGAATACCTAGAATACCAAGATGTTTTCCGGAAGGATCAGGCTAACTCTCTACCTCCTCATAGGTCTTATGACTGCCAGATAGACCTGATACCTGGATCTACTCCTCCTTGTAGTAGAATTTATGCCCTCACCGAGCCTGAGAACCTTCACCTTCGACAATACCTGGATCACTACCTGGCAAATGGGTTTATTCGTCCTTCCAAGTCCCCTGCTTCTTCAGCTTTGTTCTTCGTTCCAAAAAAGGAAGGAGACCTTAGAACTTGTATAGATTATCGCTCCCTGAACCAGATCACCGTTAAGAATAGATATCCGTTACCTTTGATCCCTGAACTCCTGGACCAAGTCAGAAAAGCATGCATATATACAAAGCTGGATCTTAGAGGAGCTTACCACTTGGTGCGAGTAAAAGAGGGCGATGAATGGAAGACGGCCTTCCGCACCAAGTATGGGCTATTTGAATATCAGGTCATGCCCTTCGGACTTTGCAATGCCCCGGCCGCCTTTCAATATTTTATGAACGATGTCCTCAGAGAGCTCATAGATGTGTGTGTTGTTGTTTACATTGACGACATCCTCGTTTATTCTTCATCGGAATCTGAACATCGGAAACACGTGAAAATGGTCCTCGAAAGATTGCGTCAACACAAACTTTTCGCTAAGTTGGAAAAATGTGTTTTCAACGTGACTGAAGTTGAATTCTTGGGATTCATATTATCACCTAGCGGAGTGCGTATGGATTCAAAGAAGGTCGATGCAGTTCTCAAATGGCCATCACCATCCTCCGTAAAAGGTGTGCAAAGCATGTTAGGCTTCGCTAACTTTTACCGCAGGTTTATCCCCGAATTCTCTCGAATAGTCCAGCCCATCACTGCCTTGTTAAAGAAAAACAAACGTTTTGAATGGTCTACCGAGGCGGAACAAGCTTTCCAGGATTTGAAGACTAAATTTATCTCTGCACCAATCTTGAAACACCCTCGCCCCGAACTCCCCTACATCGTGGAAACTGATGCTTCAAGCCTTGCCATGGGGGCAGTTCTATCACAAAAGGACCCGGTAACCAATCAGTTGCATCCCGTGGCATTTTGGTCCTGCAAATTCTCGCCTCCTGAAATCAATTACACGATTACTGACAAGGAACTTCTGGCTATCAAGTCTGCCTTTAAGGCTTGGCGGCATTATCTGCTGGGGGCCCGACACACCGTTACTGTGATTACGGATCACCGAAACCTGCAATATTTGAAAACCGCAAAAGCCCAATCCTCTAGACAACTCCGTTGGGCATTATTCTTTGCCGAGTTTGACTTCATAATTACCTATCGACCTGGTACAAAGAACGGTAAAGCTGATGCCCTTTCTCGGATGGGAGTGGAAGAACACTTGATCAACCCTAAACCTGTACCAATCATTCCCGAACAAAGAATTCTGGGTGTAATCGCCACAGAATTTATAGAGGAAGTTAAGGATAAAGCCAGGCAACTTGTAACTCCAGTAGACATACAGAATTGGCATCTGCAGGGAAAGGACTTTGCAGTAAAGGACAACTTATTGTATTTCCAAGAACGATTATACCTACCCAGCACAGATTTACAGAAAAAAGTAATCTCTTGTTATCACGATTCTTTAATGGAAGGACATCCCGGTATGGCCAAGACCTCAGAAAAGATCAAGCGCTACTTCTGGTGGCCGTCTTGGAAAAAAGATATCAGAGACTTTATAATGTCCTGTGGAGTATGCGCCCAAAACAAGAGTCAAAAGGAAAGACCAGCAGGCCTCTTACGCCCTATTGACATCCCACCTCGCCCTTGGCATACGCTTTCTATGGACTTCATCCCCGATCTACCTCCATGCTCCGGATACAATACGATTCTAGTAATCGTGGACTTATTCTCCAAGATGGCGCATTTCATTCCGCTCAAAGGCTTGCCAACAGCAGCAACTCTGGCCCGAGAATTTCTCGAAAACATCATCCGACTGCACGGTTTTCCTTCGGTTCTAATTTCGGATCGAGGTAGTCAATTTATTTCTCATTTTTGGCGAAGTTGCTGTCGGTCGGTTCAAATTGATGTGAGACTATCGACCAGTCACCACCCTCAGACCGACGGACAAACCGAGAGGACCAATCAAACTCTGGAACAGTATTTACGCTGCATGCTGCAACAAACTGAAAAAACTTGGAAAGACATCCTTTGGATAGCCGAATATGCCTACAATAACTCTGTCCATTCGGGAACTGGGAAAACCCCGTTTTTTCTTTTGTACGGCAGTCACCCTCGAACCTCGGAGTTGGATCCCCTCCAAGATCTTGAAACACCAGCAGTAGACTACCTGCATTCTACAATCACCCAAGCCTTTAAGGAAGCTGTTTCTCACCTTCAAAGGGCTAAAGAACAATACAAGAAAGGAGCAGATCAACATCGGAAGGAAGCCCCTCAATATCAAGTAGGGGATCAAGTCTGGTTATCCACCAAATTTCTACCTCTAAAAGGGCCACGCACATTCAACCCAAGATACCTTGTTCCCTATTCCATCACTACCATAGTAAACCCAGTAGCGGTCAAGTTGGACTTGCCCCCGCACATGAAGATACATCCGGTCTTCCACGTCTCTCTATTAAAACCCGTGCAACCTCAAACCCGACTAACGAAATCTCCAAAACCTATCCTAGTTGATGGAGAACTCGAGTTTGAAGTCAAAAGCATTCTGGACTCCAAGATCTCCAAATCTAAACTATTTTACCTAATTGACTGGAAAGGCTACGGCCCCCAAGAGAGATCCTGGGAACCTGCTGAATATGTCCACGCTCCTCGCCTAATCAAAAGATTTCACCGAACATTTCCTGACAAGCCAAAACCCCCGGAGAAGCCCGGTTTGGGAGGGGCCTTGAGGGGGGGTACTGTCATGATCTCTGCTTCCAAAAGGTCAGGGTTTTCCCAACTCCCTTGGAAGCAGATCCATAACCCAGGTTCCGAGTGCCAACCAGTCCCAATTGGGACCTTTTGGACCCAGTCCTGGCGCCAGTGGCACCAGGCTCATAAATATGCCCAGTCCCAGCGCTGGAAGCGCCGGGCTCATAATGCTTGGGTGGACTTACCTGCAGCAGACCATGCTGCTTACTTGCCTGCCAGTTGAGCCTCTGATCCTCTTCTGTTTGGAACTACTTTTCCTGTTGGGTGGGGCAGGAGCCACTCCCTAGATTCAGAACACTGGAACTCTTCTGGAAAGCAGGAACTCTTTTCTTACCTAGGCGTGGCTGTGGAAGGAGACACCTAAGCACTACAGGAGGCTATTTAAACCACACCCGATGGATAAATCTTGCTTTGCGTTATTCTGCATCCTCTGCAGCAGAACGCTCATTGTGTCTTCTGCATCTGATCCTGGGCCTAAGGAAAAAGGCTTACCATCCTGAATCCAGTCTTCAGCAACACCTATAAAGACAAGAAAGAACAGGTTAGCATTACGGTCTTCAGTGACAGCTCTTCACTTACCTGGTCCATCGGCTGTCACCAACGCCTCGCGCTGCATTCCGGCATCTGAAAGACAAAGGCTTACCTACTCTTCGTGCGCTCCGGAGGTCTTCACACTGCATTCCGGCATCTGAAAGACAAAAGCTTACCAACTCTTCGCACGCTCCGGAGGCCTTCGGCGCTGCATCCCGCATCTGAAAGACAAAACAAGGTGCGTTTAAAGACATTGGGGAACTTTAATACTCACGTGCCATTACTCCTTTCCACATCCAACCCAGTGGGTATTCCGGCACCCTGCAGCCGCTCCGAACTTGTACCTGCAAAATAAAAGACAGTTAGAGCGCATCGTGAAGCAGGCAACAAGCGCTTACTTACGTGCTTCCAGGCGCTTCTATTCATCACACAGGCTCCATCTTCAACTCACTTCAGCCAGTCATCCGCCATCGCCGGAACCCTGCAAAACAAGAGACATCATTCCTAAAGACTTTTAAAGACATTAGAATTACTCGAAACTTACCGTTCGTGCAGTAAACGACGGACAGCAGTCCTCTGAAGTCAAGAGGCCTGCTCCCCTTATCCAGTGAAGAAACTGGTTACAGCACCCTGCCCCGAGGCAGATGGAGAGCACGGCGTTCACTTACCTAAGGTGAGAGCGTTAACCTTTGGGTTCTACAGGAGAAGAGAAAGGGAAGAAGAGAGAGACATTCAATAACCCAGGTCATTAATCCCATATTTTCTATCTGCAGACATCTTACCCTTCGAGTCAGACATACAGTGCACAGAGGTCCAGCCCAAAGAGCCAGCCGTGTGTTACACATCACCTTTGAAGATACGGTATACGCCCAGTCAAGACCGGCGCCTCTACGGGAATCAGGTGAGCGTTACAGAATTCAAAGGATTTCTTCCTATACGTCTGTGGTATACTGACTGTTCGGGCCGAACACTTGCCGCCCAAGCAGTCAGCATACCATGGTGGGTCTGCAAAGGAAGGTGGATTGCAGGGGTAGTTAGTGGGATTGAGAGGGAGAACAGCAAGAGAGCTTTGATGTGCTGTTGGCAGCTTCATTTCGGAGAAACCAGTCACTGAACGTTGACGCGTTCTTTGGTTGGTAGCCTTCATGTGGTCTTGAGGTGTGATTGTGAGTGTTTTGTTTTATATCAGGGGTTGTAAAATGTGTGCAGTATGTGGTGCAGTAAAGAAGTGGTTGTGTTTAGTTCAGAGTTTGAGGGTGCGTAAGCAGAAGGATTCGTTTTTATTATGGTTGGTAAGTGGCAATACATTTCCTACACCCAGCAATCCCTCTAAATGTGATACATTTCCCACCACCAACAGTTCATACAAGTGCAATGCATTTCCCACACCCCACAATCCATCCAAGTGAGACACATTCCCTGTCCCCAACATTCCATCCATGCGTGGCACAGTTTCTGCCTCCAAGCAATCCGGCTAAGTGTGATGCATTCCTCATCCCAGGCAGTCCATCCAGGTGTGATACATCTCCCGCTCATAACTGTCCATCCAAGTTTGACACAATCTTTTCCCCTAACACTCCATCCAGGTTTGGTGCACCTCATGTTCCCAACTGCCCGTCTAAGTGCAATGCAACCCACCCCCCTGCAATCTATCCCAGTGCGACACACTTCTCATCTCTAAACAATCCACCTAGGTGTGATACATTCCCTGCCCCCAACAGTGTATCTAAGTGCAATGCATTTCCCACCCCAACAATCAGTCTAGTGGAGCCAAATGCTGCATTCTACAGATGTTGAATAGTGCCTATCTCAAGGTGCTGCACGGAATATAAGGCTTAGCTATATTACAATACCAGATGCAGAATGTGGCTTGTTTACACAGTTAGGCTACATGACGGATAGGGTTAACCTATGCTAGTAGGCTAAATGCTAGTAGATGTATGATATCAGGTAATTAGAGGGGTGGTTTTTTTCTGAACTCCAGAAATAACGTTCCCTTGTAGGGGTTTATCTGAAAATGTCAGAAAATGTCCACTAAATGGCAGCGCTGACTTTGCTATAAATAGTATCCTGTATTAAATTGAACATTAAAAGCAAGGCTAGTGCTGCCATCTACTGGAGATTTGTAGGCATTTTCCTACCTCAATATGAAAAAAACTGAAATAGACCACATGATGTGTTCCCATTAATAATTATTTATTGTATGGACCATCTATTTTAAAAAATACTAATTTGCAGTTAAGTATTGGATTCTCAAAGGTACGTGCCAGAAAAACCTTTGCTAGCCACTTGTCAGAGAAGATCCTTTGTCTTGCATTCCAATGATTCTCTATCAAATACAAGTCCATCGAAGTTCTATCTGGGAAACGAACCAAAGAAAGAAATGTTTTCAGCAAAATGTGATTGTACAGTTCGGTCAATAAACAGCAGAGTTACATCTGTGATTTTGAATTCTAATTCCCATCAAAAACATATCCAGATCGTTTTATGGTTCCAGACCCTTTTCAAAGGTTCAATTAGTAAATATGCAAACTTTATATTTTACCAAGGGTTTCATTGTAATCTGTGTGTTGATGAGAATCTTAATTCTTCACAAGTGGGTTTTAAAAAAGGTTTCTCAGTTCTTTGTACTGCATGGAAATTTAAAAATGAAAATACACATACACCTGCCTCTCTTCCCCTTCATCTCCTGTTCACCATGAACTATTTTAACTTTGGCTAGGGCATGTCTTAGGGTTCACTGCACAATTAATTTGAGCTCTTAGTTCACCCCCTTTCAGGAACCTGGAGTCCATCAAGATCCTATTTGAATCTTAGCATTTTTATATTTACAGATGTTTGTCTTGATTATAAATGTGCGACTGCAAGGAGGTAACAAGGGCTGCATCAGCATAATCTGTGATTTCTTTTGGTTTCAAAAGAATTATGCATAATAAACATGCAGCATTGAAAGATATATTTTGTTTGCCCTGGAAAAACACAGTTGGCAGTGATAGTTTTTTTAGGGAAACAATGGGTAAGCAATGATGAACACAGATTTTGAAAACAAAATGGAAACCGTGTAGAAACACCACCGGAATTTGAAAAACACTGAAAACAGGAAACCCTGCATATAATATAGGACAGGCGCCTACAGTAAGTAGTGCTTCCCTATCGGGTGAGCGCTCCAGGGTCTTAAAGGGTTCAAGATGCAGGTACACGTACCTGAACTGGGGGAAGGGTTAGAAGGCTCAAAGTTCCCCTGCACAAGATTTGGCTAGAGCCAACAGGCAAGCAAGAATTGTGTTTTAAAAGCACACTTTCTAGAAAAAGGTATAGGAACAAAATGAGGGGTGCACTCCAAATTCCACCACACTAAGGGCCACACAGGACAATCTTAGACTAGAATTCATCCGATCACAATCAGGTGAGTGTAGTGCCAGGGAGTGGGCTTTGTGTATCAGTAAAAGGCCACCAAAAGTGGTAAGTACACTCATAGCCCTTACTCTGATTTTCCAAGTGATCATCCATGGGGTTCTCTGAATCTCAGATGATACTTACATCTGCTGTTGGCCAAGTCAGTTGGGTCCAGAGGGTCATGTACGCAGTGGCTGTAAAAGGTGTTGGTATTGGGTCTGGCTAAGCGGCTGTGCAGATCCCCACTTACAGGGCAATTTCAGCAGACGTGCAACAGGAAAGGCCAGGCATCACAGACCATCACCCGAAACAAAGTCCCTGATGAGCAGGGACCCCCAGGACACGACATGTGAAGTGCAGCAGTGAAGAAACCACACACAGGAGTCAGCAGGCTTGGTTTGGGATGGTAAAAAAGAGCAGGCTCCAAGCATATCCCACTGCATACAGGCAAGCAACAGGCCACAGAGTTTTTGGGACACAAGTTGAGGATCTGGTCCAACTCAGAATGGCAACGGTTGCAGGAGAGAGGCCAGTTCAGTGAATATGCACTGTACAGGTTGGTCCCAGGACACTTCAAACACCAATCAGACCAAGTTAGGAAGGCACCATTGAGGGCCTTCGATGGTCAGGCGAGAGGCAGAAGGGCTTCAATGGTAGATGGTTTGGGCAATGCTGGGTGACCATAGTAGCAGACCTCTGGATCTCCAATGCAGTCTTCTTCAGATTCATGGCTCCAATGAGCAAACTCCAGAACAGTTGCAGTGTTCCACTCCTGATCCAAAATCCAGGCTGGGGAGTTGCTCCAGCTCTACAGTGGAAAGGATGTGTGCCACGCAAACAGGTATGGGCTGTCAATCATGGACAAACACCTACCCCCCGCCCATCTACCTAGCAACAGGCATCCCCTGGCTGAGATGTGGATTCGGACTAGCCAGTCCCAAGCCCAGTTTTGGCCAGTTCAATCACACAACACACCATTCTCTGGAGTCAGACCCTGAGAATGGGTATGCTTCTGCCTCGGAGGTTTCCGACCTGAGAGGGCAGGAAAACAGCAAAAAATCAAAATGGCCAAAGGCCAGAATTTAAACCATAGATGGTTGCCATTCTGAGTATTTGGTACTCATATCAGCATTATGTGGTAAACAAATGGTGTGTGGTGGTTGTGAGGGGTCAGACATGTGATGCAGACAACTTGGTAAAGGGTTTTCACAAGTATCCACTTTATGAACTCAAAAGGGGGTGATAAACTCCTCACTATCCCTAACCTAAAGAGGATTTCCCTGCGTATAAAAACATGACTAAAGGAAAACACTCTAAAAAAGGATTCTGTCCCTCACAGTTGTACATACATACAACTCATAAAGGAACAATATGGCACTTCAAGTTTAACAGAAAGAACATTTATGTTCAACATGAACCTGATAACTGTGTATCCTTCTAGCCTGGGTCAATTCCCCTTCCCCGGGTTCAAAAACAGGATATTCAATCAAGGTTCCAAACAAGCAAGTTCCTCCTTTGTATAGCCACGTTCTATTCATAAAGTTCTTCTTGCTCCAAAAGTCTTTTACTTGGCATTTGACAACAAAATGAAAATAAAAGACTTAATCTTCAAACTGATAATCATCACTGCAATGACACTTCTCCTTCTTGGAACATGAGCAGTTCAACAATGCTTCTTGATTCACAATAATGTCTTTGTCAGGATGGTTTTTACCATTATCCATCAAACACAATTACAACCTTCAACAACAATGCAGTATTTCAATGCCTCCTTCCTGGTCCACTAATCTGCCAGGACTACCACTAATGTTCCCAATCTTGTATACATCCCTGCCAGCACAAAAACCTATAACTCTACTACAGTACCTTGTGGTTTGGTTTGTGTCACAACCTTCAGGAAAAGTCTTTGGCTTTTAACAACCTTTACAATTCACAATTCCTGCTGTGAAGTCAAAATACACATTGATACTGTTCATTCCACTGCTGACAATGTCTCTTTATCACACTTGCCTTTCTTAGGCTTATGTAATGCTTGTTGGTGGGTGGCTTACCTATTGCCTCTTCCTCACTCTGGGAATAATGGTTACAATTTTGCTGCAATAGCGTTCTCTTATTATACTGCCAATGTGGGCTATATGTTTGCCAAAGTATTGCCTCCTCTTTACTTTGGCGATGCAGTATTTTAAGTTACTCCCTAAGTTACTCCCTTTTCATTTTGGCAGTAATGGTTGTAACCTTGCTTTCCTTTAAAGTGAGGATATCACCCAAGTAACCTTCTTTCATTATTTTGGTATTCAAAATTATTTCAAGCGGCCAGCTTTTGACAACGGAACGTTCCAGGGTTTCCTACTACAGGCAAACTCACTGGTCTATCCACAAATACGTCCGCTCGAACCACTGCCTCGGCTGTGGAATTTGGAACTCATGACAGTCTCAGTGGCATTCCCGTAGCCTGTGCCACTTGGGAAAGGAGCTTGCCTTGCTCCTTCTGTACTTCGGTGCTCGCCAGCCACTGAAACCAGGCATAAAATGAAGAGTCTCTCTCTTTCTTACAGGACGGCGTGTCAGTTTACCGCTTCCTTCTGTGCTACCTCTGAAATTCAGAGTTTCCACTCTGAAGACCCTCTCAATGCCGAATTTAGGTTCAACAACAGTGGCGGCTCCGGCGTATTCAGTTCTTTGCTGCTGCAACTGCTGCCCGCAACTACTACTGCTGTTCTACCCACTATTTCGAATGGCTTGCACCTGAGAGGGTCTTAAATAATAAAAGTCAAGTTCAGGTGTGGGTCATTAGGATCATTTAACTGCACACTGCAGTTTTGTGCCTCTGAGCCCCTCTTCCTCGTCCCACTACTTCGGGCATTGTGGGACTTGAAGTTCTCAATGTTCTGATCTCTTTTCATTATACAAATACAGGCTTCCATTTGACTTCATTCACTCTTTTTGGCAAACACATCTTTAGGGAAGGATTTGGGAGGGATTAGTGATTGGTCTAGATTTAAGGGAGAATTATATTCATTGGAAGTCAGAGTCTCAATGCTCTGCTATCTATATATTTTCTTCCCGTGCTGTTCACAACTGTTTTCACTACCAACAAAATAGGTAGGTCTAAGAAGAGAAGCCTTACTCCGACAGCAAGCCCTTACATTTTCTGGCATCATAGAAATCGCCCCTTCTGAATGAGACAAATACTGTGTCCCTCCCAACGGAGCCATCCCATTCCCCTGGGGGCCTTCTCCTCCCGGGTGATCCTCCCAGCTAATACTACCCCCGGGGTTAGGATCAGGTGGTGGCTGCTTTCCCCTGGCCACCTGGGAGGAGACTTCGGGCAGGGTTTCTGTGAGGACTCCGCAGGATACATCACATAATCCTCCAGATAAATAAAGTAAAACAGTTCATTGTCACCACCTTGTCCTAAGCACATCTAAAAAGCATATAAAATGCAGTCAGAAAAAAGGATAAAAAGGCATAGCAAGTGCCCACGTAACACTCTAAGTTAAGTGGTGTGTTTTACAAAATGAAGACAGAGGAAAATACGAAATGGAGAAACAGTCTCCCTGCGCTGGGAGCCTAAGGACCTGGCTGGCCCTCCCAAAATGTATGGATTAAAAAGACAGGTTAAGCTAAAAAGGCTTTAATTACCTCAAAAAGTAATCCACAGTTCCAGGACATAGGCAGAAAGCTGAGAGTCCCACTGAAATAAATGGGGGGAAAGTTACACAAAGAAAAATCTTTCCTAAGCAATACGGAAACATGGCAGCTAGAAACCCAGGAGACCAAATTAAGGAGTCAAGAGAGGTGGAGTAAGAGGCAAGGAATGGGAGAGTGTTGGCCAAAGAAGGTGAAAGAATTAAGAAAGAAGGTAATGCCATGAGGGGCAGAGAAGGCGCCCATATGGTAGAGAACCTGTCAGAGATCTAAAGACATCAAGTTTGGGCCCACTAGCCAATCCCCACACACAGGTGAAGAGACACGCCTGAGTTCGCTTAGCCTAGAGAGAGGCTGGAAGACAGGGCAACGAGGAAGCAGGCACAGGGAGGTGCACCCAAGCAGAGGGATGAGCCAATCCTAAGTGCCATATCAGAGCTGTAAGGCAACCACAGGGATGGAGCGTGGCAGCCAATTCCCATAGCATATAACACACCTGAGTCCCCTTTCAGCAGTGAGAAGCTGGAAAGTGGGAACAAAGCCCTATAAAAGCCCACAAGCTTAGTCTGGCAATGTGGGTATTTGGAGTAGGAGCTTGAGACCCAAGAGTGGAGACCGGAGCTTGTTTGGAGAGGATTGGAAGAAAAGGCAAGAGATTAAGCAAGATGCAGAAGACTGGAGGGGAGATGTAGGCAATACTGGAATCTGGGAGCTGGAGGAAAGAGACCCAGGAGACCAGACCAAAGATTCTCCTGCAGCAATGTGGTGGGAAGGTCGCTGGCCTGCCCCCACTCCCACTACCAACACACTGATTCTGGATGGCTGCCGTTTTCTTTATTTCTACACCTGCACGAGGTAAAACCTCTTGCTGGTTGCTTTGCAGCCCTTTTTTGGGCAAACTCATGGAGAAGCTGGTCATCCCCCAACTGAACCTCCACACCAAAGTGGCTGGATTCCTTCATGACCACTAATCTATTTTTAGGGCATACAGAGGCACGGAAACCGCTATCCTGAACACCCATCAGTAACTACTCCCTAATCTGGACACAAACACTCCCTTTGTTCCTATCCTCTCTTCTGCCTTCGAAACAGTCAACCACTATATCCTCATAAACAGTCTCCATGATACCCTTGGAATCATGGACATATCACTGGCGTGCCTTACCTCCTGCCTTTCAAACAGACCATCCCAAGTGAAAATGGGTTCTTTTATCTCCCCATACTCATTCTCTACCTGTGGCATCCCTCAGGGCTCTATCCTATCGCCATGGCTCTTCAACATCTACCTGGCCCCTCTGGCCCACCGGATCTCCACCTTCTCCCACCTCTTCCAGTGTTATGCAGTGTTATACGGACAACACACAGCTCTCTTTCAAGCTGCCATCTTCTACCTCCTCTGCCTCCTCCCTCATACTTGACTGCCCGACTGCTATTCAGGAATGGTGCTCTGCTAATGATCTCTGCCTTAATTCAAGTAAAAGGAATATCCTTCTCATTGGGATGCCTGCTGCCTTGTTTCCTCTCCACTCTCTGGCCGGACTCCAAGGGTCCCCTGCCCTCACCCACTTGTGAGGCAAAAAACCTTTGACTCCTCTCTCTCTTTCTCTCCACGCATTAGAGACGTTGCCAAGAAGTCCAACTTTCAACTGCACCTCCTCAGGGGCACTCTACCTTTCCTCACCTTCCTCTAGAAGTTCAACGTCTCCAGAGTCTTGGTTCTATATAGGGCGGACTACTGCAACAGCCTCCTCCTTAATCTGCCTCTTTTCTCCCTTTGCCCCCTTCTACTAATCCAGAATAGGACTGCATCTCTCCAGTCTTAACATCTCTCCACTGGCTCCTGGTGACCACAAGGATCAGATTCAAGACCCTTTGCATCATCCACAAGGCTGTCTGGGGCCTGGAACCTCTCCACATCCAGCTTTCCCTCCCTAAATACCTCCCGGTCAGAGTCCTTCGGTACTCTGTCTCCAACTCTCTGCAGGTCAAACGCTTCTCCAAGCAGAGAGTGGGAGGTCGATCCCTCTCCTTAGCAGTTTCTTCCCTCTGGAATGGCCTCCCTGCCCCCCTCAGACTTGAGCCGGATCTTCTTAAGTTCTGTAAACTTCTCAAGACTTTCGTTTTCTCCTCTTCCTTCCTTCTCTCCCTCCGGTGCTAACTCTCCCTCTGCCACTGTACTGGGGCCTGGTCCCTTCAGAGTCATACAAGGGCCAGACCACCCCATACCAGTCCCCCCAGCATCCCTTGCCAGCACTTGCCTTCAGGCTCCCTTACACAGACTAGCCCAACCGGATCCTCCCTGTCCACTGCACTCATCCTCCCTTCCCCCTCCTCCCCTGGCACGTGCCACCTTGGATTGCCCATCCCCAAGCTTGGGGCACCTATTCTCCCTCTACCCCTGCCCCCTGTACTTACCACCTTGTTATGCACTTGCATGGTAGGATTGTCACAAGGCCAATATAACCATTTTTGTTGTTCTACTTTTGTGTTCCCATGTCCCTCCAACCCCCCTTCTTGTCTTGTGGTGCCTAGAAACACTTGTGTATAAGCGCCATACAAATGTGCAATACATAAAATAAATAAATAAGACAAGAAGGGTGGTGCCCAAAGAGACGAAGAAGGTGGCTAGATGAGTGAAGAAGCTGGAAGAGACCTAGTGCACCTAGAATGTGAAGGTAAAGAGCAGGAGGTTGGTTCCCAAAGGTGTAAAGAAGGAGAGACTGGAATTGGACAAGACAAGAGAGGCCAAAGTTGTGAAAAAGGTGAACAAGATATAGAGGTCCTTAAAGTCCAGAAAAAAATGGGGAAAGTGTGGTGCTCAGAGGAGTGAAGAAGGAATCCAAAGAAGTGAAGAATGTGGGAGAGACAAGAGAGACTTAAAGGGTAGTGATAGTAGTACGAAAAGGGGTGAAGATGGGATCAGACCGCAGGGAGATTTATGGAGCAGTGACCATAATGTGGTCCTTAAGACGGTCAGAGGAAGGGGCGAGATCTGGAAATTCCACTGACTGAAATCACCACACGAAGCAGACAGTGGTGATGCTGAAGGAAGACCGCTGACTGCAGACCAGTAAGGCCAGGCAACATATGAGAAGGGAAAAAAGGGAGGACGTCACGGTTCTTGTTCTCCATTCTTTTCTTCTGTCAGTTCTCTTGTTTGCTTTGTGACTAAAACTATCCGCTCTGCAACTTTTCAACTCTAGGAGGAAAGCTTCCAACTATATTCTCTCTGCATCCTCTTGTTCTCCGTGTCCTTATCTGCTTTGCTAGCAGATGATGCCATCAATTCATGTTTTAAACATATCCAATTACGATGAATTGAAGATTGAAGAACCTCTCAGCAGTAAATCTATTTCTTCTGTGCTGCGGTTGCTGGCCAAGCAGCCAGCTATGAAAATAGGAATAGAAATACTTTAACATATGTCAGGATCTTGCAAGTAGCAGGAGATGTTAGAGGACTAGCCATCTTGAAATCTGCTAATTCAACAAAGCCTTAAGCTAAAAACCTGGCTGTTTGACTAAATTCTCGCTGTGCGTTTTACTTCCCCCCTCGGGCCTGACCTCTGCATATGTGCCTTGTCTGTTTAATGTTGTCTGTGCCATCATGCCTCTGGGTCCATTGCCGCGCAATACATGTTTATTGAAGTAAAGTAGAAGATAACCTGCCAAAAAGCCATTTAATCAGAAGAATATAGCAATCACACCTGTGTGCATACGTGGACAGTAACGACAAAAAACGTCAGGCCGTGTATACTGACATTTTCTGCAAGACTGGACTGAATAAGCGATCTTTGCAAAGCAAAATTCCCACCGCCATTCTTCTAATACAGTGAAACTGCTGAATGAAGCTTGTGTTGACTGACACCAGTTCACCAGTTATTTACCTTTTCCCCAATGTGCAGCTCTTTCCTCATATTCAAAGGACACTTTGGACTGTGTACATAATGACCAGGACTGCCAACATCATTGGGCAAACATAATGCACCATGGTCAATTTAGATGTCAAGTCCTTGAATAGACGTGTGACGTATGACTGGGGAATAGAAATGCACAAATCTTACCTTTTCACCAGATCCAGAAGCTTCCTTCAACATAGTAGCTTGCTCTGTCCCATGCTGAGGTTTACTCTGAAAAACAATGTGTTCCGCCTAAGTAAACAATTGTATATACAAAATCGTGGGACTGCATTGTGAGCGAAATGTGCTAATTTGTTTGCCAACCTGCTAATTTGCATTTTTGTAATGCAGTCCGGCTCGAATAGACGCCACTGATGTTGTAGAAAGTGTCATGCTTTGGGTGTGGTACAAACATGACATTTTAATTAATATAAAAGGCACAGATTCCATCTTGGACGACTTTGTAACTCAGCCACAATAGCCATAATGTGCAGTTTAACACTTACAGAAGAAAATGAAGTGTGACCCGCCATACAACAACACAATGCACTCTTAGAAATGTGACTGCAACACATTGGGTTCTCTGCTGGGCAGTGCACATCTTAAGAGTTTAAACAATAATATCCCATCTGAGGAATTGCGGAGGACTAGACACAATTGCAGACTAAAGTCAGATTGCAAAGTTGGTCCCTTCACTTATAGCAAATAGTGTACAATGCAGAGGCTTCCAGAATAGCATAAATCTGATAAGAAACAGAGCAGACCAAATTGAACCAAGAATGACTTTAAACCGCAATAGTCATGACAATGTCAAGAATGCAGAAAGACTTATGACTACATAGTCTAGACGAGTGGTCCTCAAACTGTGGGGCTGGTCCGCCTAGCGGGTCCTGGATGATGTTGGGGTAGCGGGTATAAGGACATTCCAAAATGGAGGACAATGACTGCTTTTAATAGGAAATAAAAGTAAATATGGCATTTGGGGGGGGGGGGCAGAATAAAGAATTTGAATCGAGGGGGGCTCAGCATAAACACGTTTGAAGATCACTGCTCTAGACAGAGCCCCAAAGATGCAGACTTACAATATTGCATTAGAGCCATGCCTGAGATTACCTTCAGATGCAGCAGGAACCTCAGGACCAAGCGACATCAAATCGCCATCTGCACAGGCGACTACATGGCTCACGTGCCTCCTAAATGATGATGTGTCTGTATTAAATGCAGTTATAGTCTTAACAAGACTCACGAATTTCAGTACACAAATCCATGTACCTTTTCTATCCTGTAGGTGGGCAGCACTAAAATAGAACTGAAAATCAGGATTGCATCGAATCGAGCAGGCATTTGTAATGAAAAAACAACTCTTCCATGACAAGCCATTTCCCAAAAAACTATAAAAGTGACACCAGCAACCAACATGAAGTTCCAAACTGATCTTGCCCCCACCACATGGAGGCAACAGAGAGAGAAGCAAGATGGATATTAAGTCTAGGCTGTATCAAAAAGGGTCTCAACACATATTGGGAACTTAAAATCTACCGAATTTGGCTACCCATCAAATGACTTTCTCCTACTGTTTCCTTTTGCTTACCCCTCCTCCCCACTGGCAGGCATGAATACTGCTTTGGTGGTACCTGTCTTCTGCTTGGCACTTCTCCCAGTTAACCCTTTGCCATCTAACTGCCTTAGAGGGCGACAAGGTTGTTTGTGTCT
Organism: Ambystoma mexicanum; assembly: GCF_040938575.1. NCBI lineage: Eukaryota > Metazoa > Chordata > Amphibia > Caudata > Ambystomatidae > Ambystoma > Ambystoma mexicanum. The sequence goes on along the minus strand of NC_090937.1, from coordinate 88,146,708 downwards.
TTCATGCCTCTCTCCCACTTTACTTAATGTTCTCTGATAATATGTTACTTATGTATATGACGCTTTCACCACATAGCCTGCATTTCTTTCTTATCATGCTACTCACATGGGATCACTAGTATTACAATTTGGTCTCTGACCCATGTGAAGACCAGCTGACACCTTGACGGAGCTCCATTGTGTGGAACACATTGGCGTTTCATTACACTCTCCTTCATCAGGTGTCGCGCCTTTATTTTCTTTGAATGTGATTTTAGGTTGAACGTTTTGTGGGTTGATTTCCCTTGAGGAAACACCATAGCCTTCTTTTCTTAAGACAGGGTTTTTGTTTCAGACTCCTTTTCAACAGGCCTACTCCTCACCAACCACCAAATATTGCAGAGACATCTTAAGACAACTCAGTGTTAAGTGCTCATCTCTAACGTGTGTGCAACCTGGTTTAACCTATTCGAAATCTTGATATGCTGACTTGGACCTTCATCCTTCCCGGTTCATTAATTGGGCACCACTACATTGGTTAATAGTAACACCTATTATTACACTGCTGAGAAGCATGAAGAATCTGTCATGAGGTGCTCATAAACAGTGAGATCATCCTTAGTGTTGTGATTGGGCTTGTTTGCATGCCCAAGTAACGCATCACCAATTGCCCCTGCAGAAGACATGAGAGACATCACCCTCCAAAGCGTGAACTTCGGAACATCCTAAAAACACCCTCTCATAAACATCTAATGGCTTCTTAGCAAGTCCAGTGAATAAAAACCTCTGTGGAGAAACTCCACTGCTAATACACTAACACGCTCTGAAGTGGAGCCACGTTGACATGGTTGCACCAATCAAGACTACTAAACAAACAAATGAGTAAATAAATTGACTGAGCTTGAAACTTAACAAAGTCTCAAACGCTACGGTTCTAAAGTAGAAATCAAAACGTCTGACAAAACAGCAATCTATCTATAATCTGATTTTTCTCAAAAGTCACTATCATTTAAAACAATTCTCACTTAATGTCCCTTAGTTTTAAACAATGAAGTTGGATTTGAAAATGTTTTTCTACACTTTTATATTGCAAAAGCCGAACCAAAATCTGGAGTCTATCGTTCAAGTAAATTGTGGTACTCCAAAGTTGTATACTAAAGGACATATTTAGAGAATAGTGTTATTAACTTTGGTAATAGCGCAAATAGAAATATGTTATGACGACCATCCACTAATCCCACATTTTGCTGTCTCATAGGAGTCCATGGGGATTACCACATGCAATAATTACAATATGTAGTTATTAACGGATGCAGTAATGGCTTTTTGTGGGGGCAATTTCCTCTGCATAAAACCATGCAGTTTCCAGAGAGTTTCATTTTGAAACAATACATTTGGTTATGTGGTAAATGTGGCAGTTATCACGTTACTCCTACTTTTTACTGCTTCGCCAAACTTTACATAAAGCCCTAAGGCACAACCTATGGGACCTCTTCAATCTGACTTGTGATCTTTGCATCCTAACGAGACAGCCCTCCTCAATGTCAGCGTCTTCATCTCTTCTTCTCGGCATGCAAACCTTTCATCTATTCTTATTCTTCTCAACCTCTCTGCTGCCTTAAATACTGTCAACCATTCTGATCTTCTCTACACTATCTTCCTTGGCATTAGAGATAAGACCTCGCTTGGTTGGCTTCATACCTTACCTCCACCATCAAATATGGGATGGCGTCTGACTCGCTCCTGCTCAACTCCAATAAGACTGAAGTTCTGTACTTCCCAGCCAAACAGGCTATCTCGTCCTCTCCGCCTCTTCTTCTCTTCTCTCCCCACTACCTTCCTTACTCTGATTCCACTCATAACCTTAGTTCATCTTCGACCCATCACACAACTTCTCACTCTTCATCACCAAATCTGCCACTGCAGCCAGACACAACAGTCTCAATTTTAGAAAAATCTGCCATCTTCTTCCTTTCAATACTGCTTAAAAGCAAATCTGCTCCTAAGTCCTTTCTAGATCCAACTAGTGTACAAGTCTCCTCTATGGCCTTCCCAATCATGCTTTTCACCTCTGGCAAAGTCATCAAATTTGCGGTCTGCACACTTTTCAACCTTTCTCACTTTACCTCTACCTCCTCTACCCGTCGCCAGATTTGTTTGCTATCTATGAAACAAAGGGCTAAATATAAACGTCTTCTCATCATCTTCAAACCTATCCATGGACCTGCCTCTTCCTACGTATCTGCTCATCTTACTCCAAATACCTACCTTGATCATTAATATCATACTCAGCTAACCTCCTTGGCACCACGCGAGCCCCCTGTGCTCTGTCTCATTTCTGTTCTCTCTCTCTTTTCGCTCCCCTACTCTGGAATACTCGTTCTCTCCCTCTACATACTGCTCCAACTCTACCACTATTCAAATCCAACCTCCAAGCTCTCCTTCTTTCTGAATAACCTGTTTCCTAGCACTCTATGCTACTGCATCATCCTGTTTTCCTCTCTCCTCACCCTTCATGGACAACCCTACAGCACTTTTCCATTGTCCCTCCATCCTTAATTCAGCACTTCCTCCACCATCCAGTTCCAATGTCATTCTGTCCTTTCCATGTCCCTGGTTTCTGTTTCCACCTTCCCCTGCAACATCTGGTCTTCAAGTCACATTCTCTCACCCCATTGAAAAGCACCCATGTCCTCCGCTCTGTCCTCACTGGTAAATTCTGTATGTGTCTTTCTGCCAAAAATGCATTGCTTACTATTGATTTTTATTAGTAAATAAAAATAGATTAAAAAGTGTAATCTTGGGACGGTTCCTTCTAATTAGTGAGAGATTCCTTGAGAAAGATTAGGTTAGAGAAGTACCACTAAAACAAAATAGGGACAGACACCACCAGCATAATTTGCGGAAAAAGAATTTAGGAGAGGTGTCATGTCGCCCTCCATCAGCTGGACAGCACGTGCTCAGACAGGTTATGCAGCAATTAAGTTAGAGCTCCGAAAAAGTCTTGATGTCATGTACCCAGCATGATTTACTATTTTATAGCCTGGCATGAATTCACAAGCTACCTTTTAGTGTTTCCTATGATAGTTCATGTATTTTGCTTGCTGTATTTTGTCCCCCGTCTGTAATTAGTGCGTCCCAAGGCACCCTGTAAAAGTGTCATTGTTTGTTTTTCAGCATCCGGAGCATCCTGCTATTTGATGCAGCCGCCTAGGAAAAAGCCTGAAGAAGAACTGATCCTCTCTTTGCCAACCAAGAGATTATGGGGTCATGTTTCGAGCGTGAGCCTGTCGTGGATGAAGGATTTCGTTTGGAGAGTGCAACTTATGTTAGAGCCCCTAATTTGTTTGGTCTTCTTATACTTTCACATTAGCACGTTCTTTTGTCTTCATGTTGCTTTCAATTATCCTTTAATAGGGTTATGAAAGTGGTGCATTATCATGGTCATGTACCCCAGGCCACATGATTCACTTTGTGGTGTAGGGTGAGATGAATAAATATCGGAGCCTGGGGTTTATAACTTCTGTTTTGTAAATGTGCTATGTAGCGCAGAGCGGGAGCATCATGGGAAATCTGAGGGATGTGGTGCTGGTGCAGTTATGCAAAGAGTATGATTGGTAACATGGCAGGATTTTAGTTAGGGAAGAATCTCATATCCTACCCATGAATTGACTTCATGGATTTGTCAACTAGTGAGACCCTAGGGCTTAAAATCAGTGGGCCAGTCTGCCTTAATACAGGTAGAGGTTGTCACAGACCTAGCATGCATAGGGCCTCATTACACGGTAGGCGGTGGACCAAGGAGCTATTAGCACCTTGGTCCATGCCGGTAAAATACCGGAACCGCCTTGGAGGAAAGGGGAATGACCGCCCTATTCCAAGGTTGGCGGGGCGGTAATTCCCCCTTCCCCCATTGCCCTTCCCCATTCCCATTTTTGCCCCATAGGGCATAATGGGAATGGGGAAAGCACTAATTACGGTACCGCAAATTGCGGTACCGTAATTAGCACCCTGGTCCCTTTGCGGGTTGGGTTTTAACACCTGCTAAAAAGCAGACGTTAAAGTACCAACCCGCAAAGGGACCTCGTAATCAGGCGGTAAGGGTTAACGGTCACCGGTACCATTACCGGTGACCGTTAACCCTTACCGCCTTCCATGTAATGAGGCCCATAGTCTTATAATCCTTTGTGAAAGGAAATTGCTGGTCCTATCGGGCAATAAAGCATGTTCTCATCTCTTTAGACAATCAAAAAGTGTGGAATTCCATGCTTCGCTATGAGTTGTGTGCACAGTGAGTACTCAGCAATGAAACATGGACAAACTCCGTCCAAAGAAGTACCAGTTGAAGATTCCCTTTTTATCCCACGGACAAGCTCTGGTAGTGTTATAGCCCTTACCATCAGGCTCTGTTGGGTGCTTGGTGTCCTTCAAACTTATTAGAGGCCTACCTTTCACTCTGGATCACTAACCTCGGCGGCTGTCACCTACCACTCAATAGAGCCTTCTGGTGTGATTGGTGCTCCACAACCGTATGTGTTTGGTGTTATGGACAGGGTGGCGAGATGCACATTTTTGTTGATACGCCGCAACCAGCGCCCTAACCAGACTGCAACAGGATCATGGGAAGGTCTGTAAAAGGAAGTCAGAGGGCCTCATTACGACCCTGGCGGTAAGGGGTTAGCGCCAGCGTTAGCTGCGCCGACCCCTTACCGCCAATTACGAGTTCCCTTTCCGCCATGGCGGTTTTTACACCTGCTTTTAGCGGGTGTAAAAAACCATGGCTGTAAGGGAACTTGGTGTTAATTACGCCACCGTAATTTACGGTGGCGTAATTAACGCCTTCCCCACTCCCATTATGCCCTATGGGGCAAAAATGGGAATGGGGAAGGGTAAATGGGGATTGGGGATTTACCGCCCCGCCAAGGTCGGAATGGGGCGGTAAATCCCCTTACCGCCATGGCGTTAACGTAGTTAGCACCATGGCGGTAAAGTCACGGCCCTGGCGGTAACTTACCGCCAGGGTCGTAATGAGGCCCAGATACTCTAGGCTAAGTGGTCCTTTGCGAGACCCCGCAATACGCTTGTTCTTAATTCATCCAGTGATTCAATGTGACAAAGCAGAGTTCCTTGAGCGGATGCAGGTCCTTGTGTCCTTGTGTTTGTTGTTAATCCTGTGGCATTAAGGGATTAACTGCTTTTGAATGTATCTAATAGGACTGATGTCAAATTATTGAAAATAAACTGTTAAATCTTGATTTTCTTTTCTGTTGTAACCTTTTCATAAGTTTGGGGAAAATTATAGTGTGGTCTTTTTTTTCCTTGCTATATTTCTAAGATGTGTAATAACATTGTCTGTACTGTTGTCAGTATGGTTTTTTTAACTGTACCTGGATGTGAATAATAACAAATAAAGTTTAATTGGTTTTAATTAAAAGAAAAGAATGTGGTTGTATAAGTTAATTATGTATATAGTGCAAAGAACCATTTATATGTATACATCATATTCATTAAAGGGGTACTTGCTTGCTGAGGAGATAGTGAATAATACAACCCCCTTCATTTGCCAAAGCTTCCCAGTCCATTTCCTAGTTTGGAAAATATTTCTTTTTATATATAAGCATGCAAACCATTCTTGATGCCATAGATCTATTTCTGGACGCATGGAATGAACATAATTTATTACCTTATCGCTGTCAATATATTTGTCTATCTCTATCCAAATATCTATCTATCTATCTATCTATCTATCTATCTATCTATCTATCTATCTATCTATCTATCTATCTATCTATCTATCTGTCTGTCTATCTATCTATCTGTCTGTCTGTCTGTCTGTCTGTCTGTCTGTCTGTCTGTCTGTCTGTCTGTCTATCCTATCTATCTATCTATCTATCTATCTATCTATCTATCTATCTATCTATCTATCTATCTATCTATCTATCTGTCTGTCTGTCTGTCTGTCTGTCTGTCTGTCTGTCTGTCTGTCTGTCTGTCTGTCTGTCTATCTATCTATCTATCTATCTGTCTGTCTGTCTATCTATTTATCTGTCTGTCTGTCTGCCTGTCTGTCTATCTTATCTATCTATCTATCTATGTTTTTATCTACATTTTGCAGAGCCGGTAATAGAAGCTCTGTAGTTATTGTTAAGTTAGACTCTGGATTGGAAGAGGACTTATTCAGATGCTTATCATGTTCAATTGATCGGAACATCGTCACAAAACATTCCAAATACAATATAGATCCAGCACAGATTTTGTTTGGGAAGTTTTATGAACTTCCAGAGCGGGTGAGGAGTTATAAAAGTGGGTCACAATGTTTGCATTTCCGTTAAACCCATCGCAGGCATATTTTGCTCTCACCTACAGAAGATAAAAACACTGGACAGATCTGGTCCCTAAAGCATTATTTTCTTTATTTGGTTCAAATCAATCCAGGAGTGTTTTTTTGAATTCCCCAAAAGTAGCTAAAATCCCAATGTGTATATTTTGAGCTTGTGGACAACCTATTTGCAGCCCACTCAGCACTGTTTTTGAAGGTCTGCTTGTCCCTTACTAATGTCTGTGACCCAGCCTGGGTCCTCAGACAGGAAATGGCTTCACAGATTGCCAATCAAAAGTCGCTGTGCTTGCATGCAGGCAATGCTCTGTGGCCATAGAGGTGGATTGTGGGCGCTCTAGCCATTTATTTATTTATTATTCATTTATATACCGCTTGTACACAGGTGAAGTGCTTCAAATCGCTTCAAGGCAGGTAACAAGGGAATACAGTAGTCATTCTTAGGCCTTGAAGATTTCGAATGATCTCAACAGAAAAACTATCATACTAGGCCTGATGACATTTTTTCTAGTGCAAGTGCATGAAGTGGCACAGTTGAGGCCAGGCTCGGGACGGAAAAATGGTGTGGGGGGAGGGGCAGGACAGACTAACTGATCCTAGTACATTTAGGTCATGCATACGTACAGAGAGAGGTGCAGAGAAGTGTCGGGTTGGTGGGGGGACAAAGAGTCCAGTCAAGCAGAGCCCTGGGTTAAGTGCAGAGAGGTGGCCCCGTTCAAGGAGCGTTAGCTGAAAGTGCAGTAATGTTGAACAAAGTGCAGAGGCAAGTGCAAAAGACTGGGGGGAGCCTTGGACCTGTAGGCTCTGGAAGTGAACCAGGCAGCCAGTCAGCAAAAACTGAACAGAGTTAGAGAGGAGAAGGAGGGTGCAGAGAAAAGAAAGGTGATTAGAAGCCGAGAGGGAGAGAGAAGGAGGAAGTTAAAAGCAAGGTCTTGATGAGTTTCTGGAAGTTTAGGTGCTCTGGCTCAAGACGTTGAGGGGCAGGGAGGCAATTCCAGAAGGAAGCACCTGCAGAGGATAAAGACCTACCCCCAAATATCTGTTTGTGAAAGCGGCTCACCCGCAGAGAGTTGGAGGAGGACGAGCTGAGGACTCTAGAGGGAGAGTATTTAGGAAGAGAGTGTTGTAGATAGTGCGGGCCCCGGCCCCAGACAGCCTTGTGGATAATGCAGAGAGCCTTGAACTTAATCCTTGCAGCCACAGGGAGCAAGTGGAGGAATTTCAGCACCAGAGAGATGCGGTCCCAGGGCTTGAGGCCAAGGATAGGTCTTGCGGTTCTGTACTGGATGAGTTGTAGACGACGGAAAGTAGAAGTAGGAAGATTGAGAAATAGGCTGTTGCAATGGTCCAGCCTAGAGAGAACCAGGACTTTCGATGTGATGAGCCTCTGGGGGAAAGTGATAAAAGGTAGAGTATGTCTGAGAAGGTGCAGTTGGCAGTTGGTCTTTTTGGAGATGCCTGAGATGTGCAAAGAGAAGGAGAGAGTGGAGTCAAAGATGACACCAAGATTTTTTGCCTCATTGGTAGGAGAGGGTGCAGGGCCAAGGGAGGCATGTCAGTGATAAAGTGGGAAAGCGGGAGCAAGGGTCCCAATGAGTACGATCTCTGTCTTACTGGCATTGAGGCATAGATCGTTAGCAGCACACCAAGCCTGGATTGCGGATAGACAGTCAGGGATGAGCGAGGAGGAGGAGGTGGAGGCAGAGGGTAGCCTGAAAGAGAGCTACGTGTCATCCGCATAACACTGAAAGTCAGAGGTAAAGGTAGAGATCATGTGGGTCAAGGTGGGCCATGTAGATATTGAAAAACAAGGGGGAAAGGTTATATCCCTTGACAACACCACAAGTAGAGAGAGAGGTAGAGGAGAGAAAGGGCCCGAGTTTCACCTGGGAGGGAAGTTCAGAGAGAAAGGAGGTGAGCCATGCCAGGGCCTGATATGTGATGCCCAGGGTATCACGGAGATGGGTGATCAGGATGTTATGGTTTACTGTATCGAAAGCAGAAGAGAGGTCGAGAAGAATGAGGACAGAGGGAGAGTTGGAGTCAAGATTTGAGAGCAGGTCTTCACAGGTATTTAGAAGAGCAGTTTCCATGCTTCTGGATACTCTAAAGCCAGACTGATGGTTGTCGAGACAATCAACAGATTCAGTATGGAGGGTAAGTTGAGTGATAGCCAGCTTCTCCAGGAGTTTTGCCAGTTTTTGTCCTTGATGGTTTTGGAGGGACCGGGGTCCACCTGTTTGGAGGATGCTTTCATAGACCAGACTTTTCTTGAGACATCATCTGGTGTGACGGGAGAGGGAGGAGAGTAGAGGGGGAGGGGTTGGGACAGTCGCAGGGGGCCCAAGAGATGTTGGTGCAGGGGATGGGGCAGAAGAGAGAGAGGACAGGAAGTCATATGTTTTGGTGGCGAAGTGTGCAGCCAGGGCAGAGCAAAGGGCCTGTGTAGGTGTAGTAGAGGATACGGCTGCGGTAGGGTTGGCCAGTTCCTTGAAGACTTTGAAGAGTTCAGCCATGTTGTTAGACATTGCGGAGATGCAGGCTTGAGAGTAGACTAATTTCTTGGATGTTTTGAATTATTAAAATAATGGTTTGAATCAAGATTAAGGCAAATCAAGTTTTATTTTGTAGAAATAAATATAGTTAAAATTCCACTTTTGTTGGGCTCATTCAATATTTGTACAATGTGTAATTATTGAGACAACCAGGCTTATAGTGTATAAGTGACCATCAAGACTCTATTAGAATTTGTTGCATTGATATAGTCTCTCAGGTGGTGCCTGTAGGTCTGGGGGGAGCTGGGACTGTGGCATTGATCTCATTTTAGGATTCCTACCAAACCTAGTTCAGTGCCTACCGGGTAAGGTTCCTCATGCATGTGAAGCATTGCGCAGCTGTCTCTCCGATGAGAGTAACGCTCTTGCTTTAGTATACGACCTCTCCAGCAGTGCAACATGTTATTAATCTAGAGAGTGATCATTCTAAGCCGGTTGAGGAAACTGTTGTATCGCATGAATTAACACACATTTCTGATATGACAGAATATTGTTTCTCCATCTTGCATTTTAGAAAACGGGGCCAAATGATGCAGAGACCTGATCATTGGTACAGAAATGGGCCAGCACCACAGTAGGGGTGACCGTTCTAAGACAAAGAGTGAACAATTGAACAATAGTAATTATAGTGAAGTAGTTAATGTTTCTCTGGGGTTTGCCCAGGTGGCATTGCAAGGCAGTTGCAGAATGGAGGTACTTGAAAGGGAATTATAGAAGGATGTTAGTGATGCTGTCTGTTTTGTTTCTTGATAACTATTTTGAGTTCTAGGAACACCACGCAGAAATTCAAGTTAGTTGCAGGTAATATGTGAATGTGGCAGAGGGGAAAGTAATAGGTCATGTACCCTAGTTCAGGATTTACCTGTGCATGCTGTGGAGGTAGCCGCGGTTTCCAACCATACTAGGGTCAGCTCTCAGCCTCTGTGGTATAGCATTGTCAGTAGGATAGATAGGTCTGGGTTTCGTTACGTTATTATTAATGCTACATTAGGCACCGTGATTCTTTCCCTGCCTTTGTCTGGTTTTTAGGTCCCACACAGTTTCCCAACTGTGGGGAAGGAGCACAGGTCAGGCTGCAGTAGTAGTTTGAAGAAATGTTTGCCGAACACTTGGTCAGGGTGCGAGATGTTGCAAACACAGTCCTTGCACAATGGGAAGGGTTGAATGACCACTTGGCTTGGGTACAATGTTCTGCAGGTCTTACGACTGGGGCACAGTTGACAAACACTGATACTAATATCGGTGAAATCCATGTGATTGCTACGCAAAGCAAAATTACTCCAGATGTGCTGGGTCAACTATTAGGAGGAACTGTAGCAGCAGGGCCAAAGATGGAATGGGATAGTGCCTGTGAAGAAGTACAAGACTACTCGAACAGCCAGCTCCTGAGCATCAAAGAAGATGTGTTACACAACAGCTGGCCAAAAATTTTCGATAACGACTCTGGGAGGCCAGAATACCTGTGGCCATGGAGAGACCTGTGGAAGTTCAGAGAGTGGACCTCTGAAAGACAAGCCTGTACATTCAAATCAAAGGGTACCTTGAAAGGACTACAGTCTCTGACTAGCAAGAATGTTCCTGGTCTATCTATGGGCAGGCTGCAACTGGGACTGGGTCACCCAGATTGATGTGTGGGAGGTTGGACACCCTGGAAGCCCTATCCGGTACTTATCTTCTGCCCCAGAGCCAACCCCTGACTTAAGGGATAGGATTACAATCTCCCCAGTTGCAATGTCTCAGTAAGCTAGTGCGAGGACAGGTGCTGCCAGTGGGCACTAGGGTTTGTTTAGATGGAACAGCAAAGGTCACTCTGCATGGTGAGCTGCTGTTCAAGAAGAAAGATTTTTGGTTATAACTGGTTTCTGTACCTTCGGTCGGCATTCATTTTGTCTTACAGACACAGAGTCGCCAGTTTGATGTCTTTTTGACTGGAGAGGTAAGTACAGTCAAAGAGGCTCAAAGTATTGCAAAGGTAGTTTGACATATTTTGCAATTGCTGCCTGAAGTAAGACTGATAATGGATGTAGAAAAAAACAAAAGTTTGCGTGTGTTGGAAGTTATATTTAATGAGGAGGAGAGGGCGTTTCAGGGTGCGCATCCCACTGCCCCCTTGTGTACACCCTATCACAACATATGTTGTGTTGGCAATGAAATGTCTGAAAAATGTTCCTCTCTGCTGATGTCTGTCTGGCCACTTTTCTTTTTGTTTCCCTACAAGGGATAATCATTTGATGCTGCAGATGTGACCTTTGAGGAAGAGGGGTGATGGAATTCCAGGCCTCAGTCAAAATTGAAGAGTGAACATATGAACCCTATTTTTGGGATGCAGAAGCTGCATGAAGAAATCAATGTATTTGCAGGCGGAAAATTGAAAGTTTATTGGCTATTCAAACTGAATGAAGTTTGATTGGTTTAGATTAAAATCTGGGGGGACAGTCTCTCTGCAGTGACCCAGGCACCATAAAACTATGTTGTATAGTAGAGTGACTAAAGGTTTGAGAAAGGTTTGTTGCACTAATAGCGTAAAAGGGGGGGCTGTCGGAGTGGGTGTCCATTTCGTTCACAAATAAGTAAATGCATGAACGGAAGTACCATGAAGACGATGTGGATGGCGGGTGAGGGGGTTCCTTTGCAGAAGGGATTGGGAATAACCCATATTAACTTTAACTATAGACACACCATTTTTATGATATCCTGCACTGTGTGTCCGTAGTCTTTCGTTTTTCAGCAGACGTTTATAAGGCCCTGCATTCCCCTCTTGTCTGAAGGCAATGATGGACATTAAACGCATGTCCAAAAACAATGGACAGCGACGCTCCATCCCCTCTGGGGTCACCGGTGCAAGAATGTAGGGCTCACATTCCACGATCCGGCCAGCCTGAACTAGTCTAAACAATGACACCGGCCATTTTTAAGGGGCAGTGGACCGACGCCCCTCAGCTGATCCAGCGGGACTGCAAGGACTTTCCTGGAAGTAATTTCCAACCCCTTACAGGTTACGTGATACCGGAAGTGTCTCATATTCGTTCATGGACAGACACAACAGACACTTTGATATATGAATAGTCTGAGCATCCTCGCAGAGGTGGGACGACTGTGCCCAAAGGGCTGGGAGAGAGTTATTTTGAATGCTTTATGATCCAGTGACCATGGAGGTATAAGGTTCCTGGGCCTGGAAGGCGGGTTAGGGTAGTTAGCTGGAATTGGTGCGGTTGCTACGCTGTGTTCTTTGACTTGCAAGTCAATGAATAAATCACCTCTATTTGGCATTTATTTTCAGAATAATGAGGGAGACTGATTTCTTCCATACACCAAATCCAATAAGTGGTACCAAGGAAATTGCAGATAGAAGACAGGAGTGAAGGAGAAAGAGACATAAAATGACGGATAACATTGGTGGTCCTGAGACCATTTTGCAAGTTTAGATATAAAATATTGACTGATAAGTGAGAATCTAAGTGATGGTTCAAAGAAAGTTGGGTGATGCCAAGTGAATTAAATAATTGGAGAATGGCAGGCAAGTGGCTAGGGTTTTGGACTAGTCTTCAAAAGTTGATACAGGAGAGGTTATTCATATTTAGCAAACTGAAGCATGAGGTGACCGAGATGCTCCATTACAAATGATCTGGAGAAAGAAGGAGGGACAGAAAAAGAGATGTATAGAAAGTTGTTGAAGAGAATGAATGACTGTTGGAAGCAGAAGGGAGATAGTGTGCTGGTTGGTGAGCCTATAGAAGTTATATCCGTACAACTGGTGAGTATGAATGCACAATGCGGGCAGCAATTTCACTGCCAGGATTATCAGCTGTATAGCAACAGAGAAGGTTCCCGAGGTGGAAGAGGATGAGGGGATGCAATTACCGAGGAATAAATGGTGATGGTAGACCAGAAAAGTTTGATACATGACCCAAAACTGTTTCATGTAAGGAGAACAGGAGAAGAATGTAGGGCAGCCATGGGTCTGCGGTGTAAGACAGGTGCTACAGGAAGTGACTCAGGAAATGGAGGTCAGTGAAAAGTTGAGGGAAAAACTGGCCAAACAGCGAATTAAGCAGATGCCCCCAGTAAGAGTGGCTTTGGTGGATACAGAGGACAATAATGAAAGTGAAACTCCTCCACAGCTCTTGACACTTGATGTTGGCACTTACCCCTGCACTTGCCACTAGCTGGCTGCACTTTTTACATATTATTATGTTATTTATATGATTTATTACTGTTGATCCTATGTACTGCACTGCCCTCTCTCCCTTGCCCCCCCAGCACTTGCCCTTCCCCCTCCGCCTGCACTTGTGCGATCTCAATGTCACGTGGCCTAGTAAGATCGTTGTCTCTGCCATCCCTCTGTTCCCCCTCCCTTGCCTCGTCGCGCCTTCAAACACTTGTTTATAGGCGCATTATAAATGCCATATCATATCATATCGTAGCATTGTAGAGACAATCTGAGCCTGTTACACTGCCAATCATCTGACACAGAAAGACGTTGAGCCACAGAGACTGAGTGAGGTTTGCTGCATGTAACCTGCCTATATCTCAGGCCTCTTCCCTGGGTCATGTGAATTGCCAAATTGGAAGGAGGGGAAGTCATCCTTTGTTGTGGCCAGGTGCTGCTCCATCGATGGAAACAGAGACACATCCAACACAGCCAACACTAGAAATGCGTATTCTACATCAAATAAACTGATTACTGTTCAGTTGACAGGGAAAGAGTTACAGAACGATAGTGGGAGACACTGTAACAGGAAGGTGAAGGTGGCCACAGGTGAGGAGCATGACGTTTTCGTTGTCAATATGCATCATCAGTTTCAGATAATGGTGGCAGAGTGAACAACATACTCTGGCAGCTGGAAGGTCATAAACGAAACAGTGGTTGGCAGCACACACAGCCATCATCATCACTACATGTTCTAGAGGAGTTGACCCAAAAGCAAGGTGGGGATATCTTAGCGACAGCCCAAGCTGAGTTGTTGGACTTTCTGCCAAGACATATTTACAAAAGTAAAGTTAGATGTGGGAAAGTTAACAATATTGTAGGAGCCCCTCTATTGAAATCGAACAAGGTTCAAATAACCTGTTCTATGGAGTTTCTTCCACTCGTGTGGGTCTACAACCAGTTTTTAGCTCATTGCACCCTTCACAGAGGAGAAATATCCATTTTCACACCAGTCTGGTCACCCCCCCGACATGCTATGCAATTCTCCTCTGAACTAGAGTACCATCAGCAAATTCAGACACGTGTTTCGGCCTAGTCGGGCCTCCTCAGCGAGGTGAAGCTGAGCCTCTCTAAGGTACATTGAGCAAAGGGGGTCCACATCTGGATTACCCTTTATTTAATTTGGGTGAACGTTTTTATGGGGTGAGGTCATACTTGGGGTTCTCTCTAAGCATTTCAGTACCGGACTGGATATTTCTCCTCTGTGAAGGATCAGTGAGCTGAAATGTGATTGAAGAGTGGAGGAAATTCAATAGAACAGGTTATTTGAACGATGCTCATTCTCAGGAGAGGGGCCCCCCACACTCTTCTTTACTAGATGTGGCTAAGTGCAAAACTGAACTCGAGATGTTCAAAGTACAACCCGCAGCAAGTGAAGTCCTACCTGGTGCCTGATCATGCATTCCCAGTATCAATGAGGTTATAAAGCAACTGCTCGTGAGAGGGGTTGCCTCCCAAGTAACCAGTTACTTTGCTCCTTCATTGTTGGACCATTAGAAGATAAAGACACGTGGGCATGAAGATACCTGTTTGACAGTAGATTATTGCCAGTTGAACATGGTCTTTGTGTCAACATCCTAAATTGGGCCAGCCTCTTCTGAACTGATTGCCAACATAAGTCTAAAGACAAAGGTGTTTACATTAATCAATATGTCAAATCCTTTTTGGAATGTGCCCCATACGAAAGAGAGCCAAGGGAAAAACCTTTTTATGCCAGAACTCAATCTAGCAGTGGATCGTTCTGCCACAAGGGTTGGGAAACCTCCCTACCATTGTCCATGGACTTATGCACAACATTTCTAAGGACTTTAAATGTGGGGCTGAAGGCATCCATTATGTGAACAATCTTTTAAGAGTGACCAATCACATTTTCAACTACCTTGCCCACGTTAAGATGGTCCTGGGAGACCTGAGGCAAGGAGGGTTGAAGGTGAATAAAGACAAAGTGCACTTGGCGCAGCCAATGCTCAAGTTCTTTGGGCTGGAAATATCAGGTAACAGAAAGAATATAAAGCAGGGCAGACTGAAACAGATCACCCAGTTTCCTGTTCCCGATGACGTTACTTCTTTACAGAGATCGTTGGGAGTGCAAGGGTTGTCCAAACCATTTACCCCTCTCTTTTCAGAGTTGGCTGCACCTCTATAAGAGCTGCTGAGGGTGAAGGGGTGGTTTGGGCACAGAATCATACAGAGGCAGTTACAAAACAGAAGCAGGCTTTGTTTGATGCTCCAAACTCTATTAACTGCCGGTGGCCATGGCAAGGCTGGAAGGGTATCTGGTCATTGCATCGAATGAAATAGCATCGAATGCCTTACCATAGATACAAATGCATCGAAAAAAAAGCAGCAAATGCATTTTTTTAAGGTAAAGGGTTTATTTTCATTATAATGGGATTTAAAGGTTAAAAAAGGGGGCTGGCGTGCAGGGGAGAGACCCCCCCCATTAAAAAAAAGAAAATAAATGAATTTGATGTTTTTTTTCCGATGCATTGTTTTCGATGGTTAGGCATTCAATGCTATTTAATTTGATGCAATGACTATCAACCGGCTGGGAGCCCTCCTATTATTTATACTTTTGTTTTTATTGATCGTGTGTGTGTTTACAAAAGTAAATGAGGCATGCTGATTGCAATGATAGACACCCAAACAATCTCTGGAATAGCACGTATAACAATTTTACTGTATATCATGATCACATTTGGATGTACCTAACGGTTATGGTCCTCATTACGAGGTTGGTGGTTATCCGTCAGTGCTACCGGTGGGTTGCCACCAACCCCATAATACGGATTCTGCCGCCTGATATCCTGGTGCCACCGGGATATCACAAGTGGAGGCGGAAACAGTACAGTCCCATGGAGTCCAATAGGACTCCATGGGAATGGGGACATTGAAGCACCGGCACCGTTGCTAACTCAATGAGGTACATACCAGTAGGGGCCTGATTTCCTGGCAGGTCAGGACTGCTGGGGGTTCTGTGCCCCTACCGGCATTTTAGGAGTATGGCAGTCTGGAAAGGATGCTGGTACGTTTCTACCACCACCCCCATGTTTTCGGGCCGCCATACTCGTAATGAGGCCCAATGTGTCAACAATAGAATCACCAATACTGTCCAAACAAGGATGGGCTATTAAATGTTGTATCTGTGTGTTTCCTTAGGTTAAAGGGCACCTGTGTGATACTGCAACTCTTCATACATGGTTATGAGATGTCCACTACTGTATTGTTGGGCAATGGTGCCCAACAAATGCACAGGATTACTTGGGGAATGTAAGAGTGAATGAATGGTCCTGGGGTGCTCACATTTTCCAAAATATGTCACTGTTTTCCTGTTGCAGGTCTGGTGGTAGGGTTCGAGATCCACTGTCCAGGCACCCGAGAGCAGGGCCACCCTAAGGAATCTTGGGGCCTACGGCACAGACTTGTTTGGGGCCCCCTTCTGAAACAAAGAAATTTGCGGGACACAAAATCCCTGGTTGGCACCCCCACATACCTCTGTAACCAGTGCCTAACAAACTGAACTATCTTCTGAGCAATCATGGCACTCACATTTATCAATATGCATTTCTGCTTTCGGTATGGCACATGATGTGTATATAAGCCACAGAATGGTGCAAATACTACAGGAGTTGTGCTATCATGACTGGACAAACTTAGTGTACTACAGTGAACACAAAAGCTTTATTGGATTAATTGATCCTAGCAAAATGCACTGGTCAGCAACAGCCTGGCTGCAGGTTTGGCAACTCGGCAGCACACCATAAAGCATGGAATAAAAAGAGGTATGGGAGCCCCTCTACCGAGAACAAACACGGCTGAATAAACTGTTCTTTGGGAAGGCACCCACTCGAGAGTCCACAGCCACACTTTAGCTCACTGAACCTTTCACAGATGGGAAATAGCCATTTGCATATCATTCTTTATCCCGCCCACATGGGCAGTCCAGCACCGAAATGCTTTGGATATTCTCTTCTGAACAAGAGTACCAACAGCAACTCTAGACACATGTTTCGGCCTAGTCGGGCCTCATCAGTGAGGCGGAGCTGTGTCTCTCTAAGCACAGTGAGCAAGGGGTCCACATCTGGATTACCCTGGGTAATTTAGGGTGAAACCCCAAGTTCCTAAACATACAAAAAGAGGTCTGGGAGTCCCTCTTCCAGGAGCAAACATGGCCAAATTACCTGTTCTTTGGGAAGGTCCCCACGGTTTAGCTCACTGTACCTTTCATATATCAATGTGTATATTAGTCTTTGACCCATGTTCGTTCTCAGTAAAGGGGCTCCCACACTCCATTTTAATATTGTAAAACTTGGGGTTTCACCCTAAGTAACCCAGGGTAATCCAGACGTGGACCACTTGCTCACTGTGCCGTAGAGAGGCTCAGCTTCACCTCACTGAGGAGGCCAAGGTGAAGGTTCCAGAGAGCTCAAATGTGGTTGTAGATCCTCCTGGGTGGAAGAAATTCCATAGAGTAGGGCATTTGACTCATGTTCGTTCTCAGTAGAAGGGCTCCCACGCTCCTTTGTAATATTATAAAACATGGTATGCATTATTTTATTTTTTTAAATGAATGGGCACTGATTAATTTCAATCAGACAGCCATGTGAGGGTCCCCTCCAGAGTGGGGGGCTGGGGCACGTGCCTGTTGGCCCTCCCATAAAGACGTCTCTGCCTTAGAGTGAAGGTCAACCGGCCAATCAGAGGCCTGAGCAATTCTGAAACACATTTGGACCACCTTTAAACATCCAAGATTGCTTGCCTTGTGTGTTTTATTGCCTCGTGAGTTAGGAATGGACAGTGCAGGATGAATGACTATTGGAAGCAGAAGGGAGATACACCATTAGCGGTTTCAGAGGTGGTTTGCAGTGCTTTCAGTGAGTTTAGGATAGGTCAGTAGTGCTATGGAGGATTTTTTTTATTTTTGTGGTGTTTTGGGTGTTTGTTGATCCGAGTTTTACCCCTTTTTCTGTTTGTGTGTGATCTTTAGGCTAATTTTGACAGTCTACCTTTGCTTCTGTTATAAATAAGTAGTTCCCCTGTTTCTTGTTTGTCACCTCTAAAATTCAAAACATACACGTTTAAAATCTGGCCTCCATTTTGTGTGTTTGTAGAGAAAGATTTGTGGGTGAAATCTGGGATTATTCCTTTGCTATGCTCGGTCACCCTCCCTACTGTTTCTGTTTGCAGAACCCCTTTTTCAGTGTGTGAAACTTTTGAGAATCTCTCTGTTTGTCTTTAACACTTGTGTTGCCTTTTGCGCTTAAACCCCTGAGGCAACATGTCATTTTATTCAGAGGTAGTGCCAGAACGAAAAGATGAGGCGCTGACCACTCCGCAACCTCTATGCCAGAGGTACAGGTAGTCAGCCAAGAAGGGCAGCCCGAGCTGGAGGAGCGGTGGAAGGAGGTTGAGACAGAGCGTCAGGAGGGTAAGACAGTGGTTGAAGAGGAGTAGGTGGTGTTTGAGGGAGGGGAGACGGTGGATGAAGAGGGGGAGGTGAAGCATAAGAAGTATGTGGCTGGCTAGTTGGTGGAAGTTGTGGTCGCTGCAGTGTTACTTAACGAGTACCTGTGGAGTAGGAAGGTACAAGGTGGTACTTCAGGAGTAGCACGAATGCATAGCAACAGAGCTGCAGGGGGCAACATGTACAAAGGCAGGCAGTGGTGTGGCAAGAGACTGAACAACACCAGGCACAGGAACCACAGATGGTCCTCCAGCAGATGGCTCAGAAGGTGGAGACCGGTGCGACTGCAGAATTGCCTGTCAGTATGGAGAGGAAAAGATGGGCTCAGGCTTTCCTCAATAGGGTGAAATCTGGTGAGAAAGCACCATTGCCCATGGCATCACTGCCCATTGTGTCATGAGACTGGGACACATTCAGCTTTCTGGAGAGTGTGACTGTCAGGCGGGGCGCAGGTTGTGTAATGTGCAACCACTCCCAGAAGACAGTTCATCTGGGTAGCTCAAGTAATAGTGCCTAGGGCACCATATTGATGTGCAAGTAGTGTAGGCTGGAGAACATTGGTGTGCATAAGTAGCCCACATCATGTACCATAGACAAACCTAATGCAGCACCCTCATCCAGCAGTAATGGTAGCTGCAAGGGATTGTTGGATGACACTCCAGTTTGTGCCAGATGACACTCCAGTTTGTGCTAGTCATGTTCTAGCAAGCCACCCGCTCACTTCCCCGACTCTCAGCCAGCCTAACTATCTTACTGATCCCCCATATCTGGCTTGGCACACCTTGGCCCAGTGGTCCCATCGATTAGCAAGGGCAATTTATTTTGACCACTAGCACAGCGCCTCCTTTTAGTAGTGGAAGAATTCAGAGTGTGGCGCCATTTTGGCAGGATAGGTGTGAGGAAGAGGGTTGAGGAATGCAGCATATACTGTGTGTATTATAGAACCCCAGTTAGGGGAGGTGGATCTGACGCAATGATGTATTCCGCAGAGAGCCACGCGCTCCTTTACCCCCTAGGCTGTTCAATGACTGGGCAAGAAGGTTGTAAAAATGGGGTAGGTTGCACTTCGAGAGTGCCGAAAACAGGCTCTACTGGAAGGGAGCGCCATACAGATGGAGGGATAATGTCCAGATTATGTGCCAGATACTAGGACTCAGAAAACCGCTCTGCAGGTTGGTAGGCCAAATAAATGAACGCAGAGCCTCCAGCGTGTGGCTGGTCTACTAGTTCTCAGAGAATGGCTCCGCTGGTTAGTAGAGCCATATGAATTGAAGTTGAATCGAAAGCTAAAGATTTACATTTGAAATGCATGCAGCCACTACTGGTAGACTCAGGGCCTGATTTGCACAATGTTCTTAAATGGCAAAGCCCCATTGAGATCCTTTATGTAAATCAGGCCCTCAGCTTCTAGCACCTTGCTCCATCCATGTGACTGTAATTGGCCCACACACAAATCATCGTCATATTAAGAATCTGTTGGAGGGTTTTTGAGAGATAAGCCTGTTGTCTCCATCCATCGCAACCTCCGGCGATAAGATTCAGGTTCATTTATATTGAGGGAAGCTCTCTAATGTGCACGTTTTTGCGGCATCTCCTGTGGTCTGAGATAATCGCTCCAGCAGTGCTGCAAACCTGCTCACACTGCATGCTCGCCAGGGGGCAGCGTAGCCTTTCCACAGCTATTGACCAAGTTACCCTCTGGCTGCTCTGGCAGCTCGCCAACCCAGACTTGCAGGGAATCCTCCCCACTAGCCACTTGGTGTGTGCCAAGAGCATCAGCATCAACCATCCCGTCTACAATGGGCCCACTTCACTCCTGTAGGGAACCCGATGCACAGAGCAATCCAGGCTGGAGGGGGGAGTCCGACCGACGGACGCTTGCATTTTTCCACTGTCAGAGAGTGTGCCTCCTAAAGTAGTGTCAGCAGTTGTGGAAAATGAGTGTGCACTGTGCAAATACATTCTTTGCAGTGGTGGGTCCCGCGCTGAGTTGATTGATTGATTGATTGTAAATGTTTATGCGAATAATAAAATATTAATTTAACACATACATGTAAAGTATCACAGTAAAACATAATTCATTGGTGCATTTAAGATACATAGGTATTCAATACATTTTAAAACAATCACTAAGAAGAATTACTATTGAGTACACATTTTACAATATTTTAAAATGCAGCCACTTGGCTTCTTAAAAAAAAACTTTTAGAGGATATTGCAGCTTTTAAATACAACAGGGTCCATGCCGACAATTCCGTTCCTGCCCTTACTAAAAAAGACCATGCTGGCCTGTATAGTTGTTGATCTCTGACCCCTGCCTCTCTATGTTCCATCAGGCTTTTTGAATGTGTGGTTAGTGTATCCGTACACCTGGCGACGCATTCTTTTGCAAATGTCAACCCGCTATGTTTTCCCCATCCTCATGTACATACCTCTTAAACGGTGCTGCCTTCACTTTGAACTGTGGGTCAGGAAAAGAGGCCAGTTGGCACTTCATGTTGCCCTGGAATTTGCGTCACCAGACAGTTCATGATTGATAGTTCCAACTCCAACAGATACACCCAAGGCAGCACCTGGCTGAGTGATAACTGATACAGGCCACGCCGGACGCTTGGTGGCCATTTTAAAATGCTGACGTAAAGTCAAACATTGTGCAACATTTGCTTTTGATGTAGTAGTTCAGTGCCTCCGTGCTGCAATTTTCTAGCAGAGGCACAAGCACAGAGGCGTGGCTGGGGGGGATCCAAGGGGGCTATAGCCCTTGATCTTTTGGTTGTAGCCCCAGATAGAATCTCAGGAGCTACAACCAAAAGGCTAGCTAGCCCCCAGTCCCAACAGTTCCGCCCCGGGTCTTTTCCAGACCAGGCAACATCCCTGCACAAGCACATGGAGGATTGAATTCCACCCCCTCACATGTCGGCTTTCATCTGGTGGCATGACTGTATCTTTGCTAATGTATTCCCAGCGCTTTGGGACTATCCAAAGTGGACACAGATCTTTTGGTCCACACTTAACATCTCTTCTAGTGGTGGCTACTGGCTTTCGGTAACCAGTGATTACGTTGCAGGAAAAAATAAAGAGTCAATAATAGAAGATGTAAAAATAACAACAATCTAAAAAAAACGAGGGTAAAAAACATCGAAATGAGGTTTTGCAGATCGACGAACAAGTAAAAATGAAGATTTGCATGTCGGAATTGTATATCAAAAACATATCTAGGTAGAGTGCAGTTAAAATGCATTTAAAAAACGGGGAAGGGCTATGGGAGGCTTCAGGGGGAAAAGGGGGAAAAGGGATTTGGGGAGATTCCCTCCAAAAAGAGGTATTTGTAAGTCAGGTGTTGATAGTATGCATGTTCGGCGAGGGAAAGGACATGAAACGACCTTAACAAACATTATAGCAACACAAACGCATTATTGAAAGAATCACCAGAGGGCGCTCTGACACCATATATCTGAATGCAGGCAGCTCTGAAAAGAGGATCTCGAGATTTTTCTCACAGTGGTTTGCGGATCGACGGATCATCTTCTGGTTATAAAAACTGTACAATCACATATAACCCTGTCTTACCAAGGGAGACATCATAATATGGAGGACATGAGCAGAACAGAGCACATGCATGTTGGTAGCTGTACTAAGGGCGGCTGCAACATTAGATCCATTGTCAGCTGCCATAATGTCCACTTGCAAACCATGAAGAAAGTACAAATGTGCCTCAGCCACTCACCTATTGGACCTGCTGGCAAACCCTTCTGTACTCAAGGTGGTCTGCTGCCGAATGCTTTCCTATGCTTTGCTGACAAGAGGCATGGGGGAAAGTGTCTGTGTCCGGTGATGGCCTTGAAATCTGGGTCACATTTCCCTTGCACTTTCTGACCTTCGTGGTGTGGGACAATTCCCACTGCTTCCACAATATGTTAGTAGAGGGCAGGGACGCCATTTCACCAAAATGCCAGTAGTAGCGGAAGTGACATCACAGGAAGTGATGTCATTTGACCCCCACCCAAAGTGACATCCTGGGAATCAATGAAACACGACCTTTCACCCCTTGACAAAACAGGAAGTGGCATCACATAGCGTTGTTTCCTAAGTACGCTAAGAAATATATGGTTTACGATATCACTAATGAGATATACATCTCATACAAGAATGGATCACCATATGTATCGTTAATGTCAGTGTGTATAGGCCCATATTACCAAACTATTGTAAATGCATGCAGACGTCCAAGGCCAAATGATAATGATGTGTTATTAGATAGCACTTTATATAGAACAAATATACATACAATATCACCCAACCTGTGTTGGCACTCATTTATCGACCTCAGAAGGATGAAAGGCTGAGTTGGCCTTGCCGGGATACGAACCTGCAACCTGCAGATCACACACACATCGCAGTAGCAAGCGATCAGCCCACTGAGCTATCTTACTGGATACAACTATCGTACGGGTTGTGGCAAAACGAGCAATTACAGGTCTGAATGGTCTGAAAGTCAGAAAGCAAATTACACTCTGTAGCAGATACCATTAAACTGCTAACTGAGATTTAACAGCAGGCCAGTTCATCTGCAGGTCTGGTGCAATGCTGGCCACATGTCAAGCCTGCGTGGATCTACTTTTCAGGCTTCAGAGGTTGGCAAAATAGGGAAACCAGCACATTCACATGACATCCCATACTCTGGGCATACATGCAAACAATCATCCTGAACAGCATGCCACAAAGATGGTAAAGATAGACACATTACAACAAGCATTAATTGTGGCACAATGAACCACTTGATGTGCTAGGGTCAAACATTTCTACACAGTACACACGCTTTTAGGCACAAGGATTTTGTCAAGTGATAGAGGACACTGAGATGGAATGTCTTGTGATGATTGTAACAGAGACAACGGCAGAAAAAACATGCTATAACAGCAACTTTCAAAAAACAAAATACATAGTCCGAAACGGATGCTTATTCTACTCTAAATAAGTTGTTGTCTGCATTGAGAATTTGAGGTGTTTAAGAATAGACTAAATCAGTGACTCAGCCCCTGAAGGTGCATGAAATATACCTTTAATGAGTCTAGCAATTATTGTACAGAATTCCAGAAAGACAAATTATTTGTTATTCCTATTCTTCACTGCTCAAAATGTTACACTTGTGGAACCCCCTGTTTTTTTAAAAAGGCCTGAACAAGAAAGCCGGCCTCTCTAGAAACAAGAGCCACATGGCGCTACGCTCAGCCCAGGAGCCTCAATTTAAAAAAAAAGAAATTGTTCAGGGTAGCAAGGGAGAACTCAGGAGTCGCAGATGCGACCCCTGGCGACCCCCAAATGACATCCCTGGTAGCAGCATGGTCGGGAAGTTCCTGTAAATTAGTGCTGACTTGGAATTCCCCAGCAGGTGATTAACAAGGCCAAGGAGCCTTCATAGCCACAGTTTTCTACAAAGCAATGGGACAGTACATCTATTCAACAACGAGGATTTCTTTAAATTCTGTAGGAGCAATCGGTGTAGGAGTGGCTGGGCCCAAACCCACTAGAACAAAAAACAATGGGAAAGGCTTGAGGACATTTCCACGAGACCACCGAGGCACAACTGAAATCCATTTATGAATGTTCAATAGATGTTTAATGGTATCCATCTTTCAGGGTTTCCGACATAAAGCTAAACGATACTCAAAAACGTTGGAAAAATCATTAATATTCACTAAAATTTGTTATACCAGGGTTGTAATTAACATATTTGAATCCATACAGGGGGATAATGTAATCGCATATAGAATGGTTAGAAATCACATATAGTGATTGTTGTACTACACATTCAATAACTAAACATATCAACAAATTAACTCAAAAGAAGCCTTCTCGCTTTATACATCATCAGAAGTGCTGTGGGCTAAATACCCAAACAATGTTATATATACGTTAGTATAAACCATTAGTATTTTGGATACTCAAAATCACAAAGCTTCAACCCTGCACCCCAAGCAGATACTATTGGCAGTACCCGATGAAGTAACTGACTCAATATGGAAATCCACAAAGTCTTACTGGAAGAAAGGATAAGGGTTCCAAATCAATAAGGCACTTTACATCAGTAGCTCCATGATCTCATAAAGACATCAAGGAAAAGACAGCAAAGAGGATAATATTCACCCAGCGTGTATTGATTGGCATGGACTTCATAACAATAAGTCCCAAAAACACAATTACTGGATGCATTGCTGAGAATACAAATTCACCAATAAAAATAGGGGTTCTAACATGCTAGCGTGTCAAGATTTGAATCCCTTACCATCTCTCACCTGCTCATAGTCTAGTCAATGTCTATAATCTGTCTCCATAGATGTAATAGATTCTAATGGGGTACGGCTTGTGAACAGTAATTTAAACAGTGTTCTTCCGGTCAGGTGTTGTAAGAACGTCATCACCTTAACGTGGATTGCAATGTGTCAAGTTGTGTAGAAGAATATTTTTTAATCAAGCCTAGACCGTTCCTCTAAAGATGTACATCCTACATATGTAAAAATCTCGTGAATGTGTCCATAAGACAATTTGCATATTAAATACATTAGAATCAATACCACAACACAACAAGCATTGTACACCTTATTATTCAGATCTCACATACAAGGTAAACCTTGAAGAGTATCACATTGTAAGCCATATTGTCAGCATGGTTAAAAGGATCACAAACTTGTGTAGCATTCAAACTAAGGTCACCTATAAGAATGCAGTGAGTAGTAAGCCATAGTCCCTAAGACTCAAACTCCAATCAGATTGTTACTTGCATAAATGCACCTACATGTGCATGTGTGTACTCAAGGTGTGTATATTCAAACCATAATATTTAACTAATACACAAGGACTTATTAAAATAGTACCTATAAAGTATCTTAATGCACAAAAAAAGCCTGTGAGCAATACTTATATTGTAGTTACAAAAAATGATGGCATTAGTTGTGGTCATTAAGCCCCTTTGGGATAATCGTGTCTAAATATTCAATCCAAAAGACTTCCCTCTTTGATAGGAACTTGTCATAATGGCATGCCCCATTGACATTTAGGAACTACTTTTGGGATACAAAATTGAAGCTGAGCTACACTGTGATTGTTTTCTATGTAGTGTCTCGCTAGTGGGGAATTTTAATTGTTCAATCAGATGGACGAACAATGCTCCTTCCATCGCACTTTAGCCTTGCAGCCAGTCTTCCCTACATAACACTTGCCACAGGGACATTTGATGCCACTGATCACTCCCTGGGGTTCACAGGAAGCAAAGTGTGGTATATATATTTTCTGACCTTTGCAGGGATAATGTATTTAGGGTCTTTTAATAATCAAGTTACAGTTTGTATAATTTAACCAAGGAAATGTATCCTTCCTTTTAGGGGCGAGAGTTGTTTGGCACTCTGAATTGTTACGTTCGGCAATGACCAGATGTTGGAGAAAGGTGTTACTGCATCTATATGACATTGTTGGAGCTTCAGGAAATAGATGTTGTATAGTCCGATCTCTGGCAATGATCTTCTAATGGTCCATTACTGATTTCCTTAGGAATAAAGTTTGATGGTGAATAAGTGAAAACGTAAATGAGGTTGGGGGTGTCATGTTGAGATTGTTCTACTATGGGTGTAAGTCTCTTTGATTAGTTTGTTAAAGAGCAGATAAAATAGTTGTATTATTATAACCATGGGCAATACATTTTGTATACATGTTTTGTAACTGATCGGTCAAAACATCTGATATGGTCTTTTTGAGCCTAATGAATTGGGAAAAGGGTAGATGTTGTATGACCCATGGAGGGTGAAAGCTGTCAGCCCTCAGTATACTATGCTTTTCAGTGGGCTTAAAATAGATGTTAGAAAGTGTTGTGTTCATATCTTAATTTCACATCAAGAAAATGCATGTCACGATTAGCAATGTTTATTGTGAATTGCATTTTCTCATCAATTCTATTAAGATATGTAAAAAAATCCAGAAGGAGGTCTTTCGAGCCAGTTTAGGCGCCGTGATCTATGTACCAAAGCCAGGTATGGATATGGGAGTTCTATTGGCTGTTGGATAAGACATGAAAAGCTTCAAATTGGTGGATAAAGATATTTGCGATTGGCAGGAGCTGCCAAGGAGCCCATGGATGTACCAGCCACTTGTAAATAATAGTTCTTATCATACCTAAAGAAGTTGCTACAGAGTATGATTTTCAGAAACCCAAGGACAAGAGCTTTGTCTGCTTCAACTTGATCCTGGTTTAGTAAAAAACATTCTACAGCATGGATTCCATCATCGTGTGGAATCGATGTGTACAAATGTATGACGTCGATAGTAAAAAGAAGACTATTGTCAGCAATCTTTAGAAGTTAGAGATAATGGGCCTCATTAGGACCCTGGCGGAGAGGGTATTACGCCAGCGTAGTGCATGGCGTACCTCTCCGCCATACTACGAGTTCCCGTAGCGCCATGGAGGTTTTCTCCGCCTGGTTTTACCAGCCGGAGAAAACCATGGCGCTACGGGACCTCGTTGTTAATTACGCCACCGTATTTTACGGTGGCGTAATTAACTCCTTCCCCACTCCCATTATACCCTATGGGGCAAGAATGGGAATGGGGAAGGGCAGAATGGGGATTGGGGATTTACCGCTCCGCCGAGGTCGGAATGGGGCGGTAAATCCGCCAACCCCCATGGCGCTATCGGCGGCTTTCCGCCATGCTTCGCGGTGCATTTAGCACCGCGAAATCCGCCTGGGTCGTAATGAGGCCCAATGTCTTGAAAAGTGTCCTGTGTCTCTAAGACAGGTAATCATATTTTCAATGAATAGTTGTAAAATAGCGTCAATATATTGGGCCAGTGGTTCCAAAAGACCTCCGGTGCCGGCAACGTTTGGGCATAATGGGGGATTCACAAGATCTTTAAAAACCCTTGGGAGTCCATTAATGACAGGCATGATGGGTGTTTATTAGTCAAAAAATCAAGTGTTATAATGGAAATCAATTCATCCTCATGTGCCTTGGCTAGAGTGTTAGTCAGCAATGACCTAATACGATCAGTAGGGTCTCCACCAAGGAGAATATAGGTTAAGGTGTCACTTAGTTGTTTTTGTATGGATGTATGATATTGAATAGAAACCATGATGACCATGGATCCGCCTTTGTCCGCTAGTTTGATCGTGATTGAGTAATTCCTTAATTGGTCATGGGATAGATTAGGTTGTTTTTTGCTACGGTAGTTCAACATACTGAGATCAGTCAAAACTGAATGAATAGATACATTTGGACAAAAGGTACTTTTAGATTTAAATTCTTTGTATCATAACGGTGAAGGGAGTTCCATGTCGTCAGTCACATTTATATCGTGGAAGACTCATAATTTAAGCTTGCGAACAAATTTAAAGAGATCAATCTTTTATTTAAAAAAGGAAGAGTTATAACTCAGAGTGAAGGA